>NC_134356.1:628666020-628966020 GCF_048569485.1 Anomaloglossus baeobatrachus | reverse complement strand
CTCAAACACAAAGAAGAGACTATAAGTTTACAGAGGAATAAAGAAAAAAGGAAGAAAGTAAACACACAACAGGGGAACTTCCACAACACTCAAAATAGCTACTATAGATCACCACGAACTGGATCGCCACAAAGACCGGAATCGCTGGAGCTAAGCTGAAGCTATTATCAGTGCTGAGCAGTCCAAAATCTTATATAGGAAGGAGACGGTAGTGATTGGTAATTAGCAACCTGACCTCCAAGCAGAGTTCCCCAGGTCAGCAGGAATTAACTCCTGCAATACTGAGGAACAGAGTACATGAAACAGCTAACACACAGCTCTGGCTGAGCAACTAGGAGGTTGCCTGTCAGGCTCTGCAGTGTGAACAGAGCCTGGTGCCGCTGTCACACCCAAAGAGTCTGGACCTGAACACTGCATGACAGTTGCCCCAATGAGCGTTTCTACGTCACTTCCTCAGGGGGCATCATTGGAGGGGGGCCGAGCATCATCAGCTGGTTGCGATGTTTGGCGCCAATGTAACTATGTCTCCATTGGGTTTGTACGGCGCTGTGATCATGTGATCATGTAGGTGGGCAGTACCCAATGATGTAAATGTGCTATGTTTGAGGTATTTGCTGTCATATATTATAAATGCATGTGTGGATATTTAAGTGTTTTAGAAATTAATATCCTTAAGATGTAGCAGAGCTAGGATTGTCAAATCGGTTGCCAAAGTTTGTTCCAGCAGTCGGGCTAGCCGGCGGTATAGCAAGTTTAGGAGAAGTGCTATATCAGATAAGGTAAAGTAGTTAAGGGAGGAGCGAGAAATGACAAGGCGGAGTGTTGGGAGCTCCATTTGAGAAGTGGGTTCAAAGTGGGAAGACGTGGCTTCAGTGCTATGGCCAGTCAGGGAACTGTAAGGTAACCTCTGAAGGTCCAGAGCCTGCGGCTCACCCCAGCGAGCTTAAAGAGTTGCCCGGTTAAAGAGCCGTCGGGGCCCGAAGTGGATGATGGTGGCGGTATTAGGGGGAAGGAGGCGTAGACCCCGGAGTATTGAGGATGCTGTTTAAGATAGCGATGGACAGCACAAAGAGTAGTACCCCTCAAAGAGAGGAAGGAAGGACATGTCTGTCATAATGGTGTGAAGAATAAAAGTAAACAAAACTAGTTGGCTAAGTTAAACTCTGGTGTTGTATGTCTTACTACGTCAAGGTTAGTAGGGGTGACGTACATCGGCTTGAAACGGCAAGTGTTGTGCACCCCGTCCAAAGTCAGTTCCGCTCAAAGAGTCTCCTTGGTGAAGGAGCCCGCGCGGCCCAGGACCGGACCATTCTTTCAATCACATTATCTGCCCTTTGTCTGTCTTCCGTCTTTAGGGCTGCAAACAGGCAGCACCATCATGGTTGCAGATGGCGGTGCGCGTCAGCAGTTCTATGCACCATGAAGAACGGAAGATGGGGGAGATCAAAGTGCTCCTCTGATGCTTCTGATGTAATTGTTGTTGGATGTATATATATATATATATATATATATATATGCACGGTATAATAAGCGAGATATATGAAATAAGAGGTAAAATAGAAAAAATTAAATACAGTAAATTATATATTCATTAATAAAAAAAATAAATAAAAACATAGATGTGAGATGGTGTTTTTGAAAAATGTTATTACTAAACAATGTGTTTACTACAATAAATTACTAAATGTAATAAAATATGCAATTAAACACAGTGGGGTAGATGATTAAAATATAGGGGAGGCCCTAAATGTGGACTCCATAAAGCAAAACTGTTTCTCTGCATATGGGAATGCCCACAGGTGAGGGGGGTATGAGAGGAAGCGGCGGCGTACATATTGAGGATTTGGAAAGTAGTTATACCCGTCACCCCTCAGGCCTGTTTGTTTCACTGTATAGAAGCCCCTACGGAAACTGACAGAGCAAGTGCTCACATTCCAGGTGTAATACACGTAGTACTGCTTGTAGTTAAGAAATGCCTACTTAGGAATTGGCTGATAAAACAGACACCGAGGAATACAGAAATAGTTGATACCCTAAAAACAATAATGATGTGCGACAAACTGGATTCGGAGAAACATAAGGAGAAGTCCACTAAGGCTGCTTTCACATCTCCGGTTTCTGCAATGCGGCACAATCCGGCACTTTGCAGGAAAATCGCAATCGTTTTTTTTTGCTGCCGGTTGCGTTTTTTCTGCATAGACTTTAATTAGTGCCACATTGTGCCGCATGGGCTCCCGTTCGGTCCGGTTTTTGCCGCATGCGGCAGATTTAGCCGATGCGGCGGCCGGATGGAACGTTGCCTGGCACGTTTTTTCGTGCGGCAAAAAAAAAACGCATCGCGCCGCATTCGGCCGATGCGGCGCATTTTTCAATGCATGCCTATGGCGGCGGGATGCGGCGCGATGCGGCAATAACCGCATCCGGCCGCCGCATGCGGTTTTTGCCACTGCGCATGCTCAGTAGCATGCCGCAAGCGGCAAAAAACGGACTGGCCGCAAAGGAAAAACTTATGCAAAGGATGCGGTGTGTTCACCGCATCCGTTGCATAGCTTGCACAGCCGGATTGAGCCGCAGAGCTCAAGCCGGATGTGTGAAAGCAGCCTAAAAGATTCTTCAAAAAGTGGAGAACATTTATTGAGCAAAGCTTCATACAGACGGAAATCACCCAGTTAATTAAAGCATTTGAACACACGACTTGGTATTGTGTGGAAGACACTGCAGGGACACTAGGGACACTGAAGATGGGGAGCATCCAAAGGACCAACTGAACTGAACAAATAGGTTAGGTTGTTAAGTTAAAGTAAATTATTGTTAAGATAATTCTGTGACGCCCTGGGCAAGCCACGGGTCACAGGTCACAACACCACACGCACCCCACATTCCCTGCAGGTACATCAAGCTAACCCAAAATTCTTGTTGCCTTCCTCCAGGGGCTGATGTCCACACCAGGGGGTGGGCCAGGCGGTTGGCTCCGCCCACCGAGGAGTTCACAGCCCTGGAGGCGGGAAGAACCAGTCAGTTGAGCTCGGGCAGAGCTTGAGTGAGAACAGAGTCCAGCTAGTGAAGTGAAAGTAGAAGGAAGTGGTAGAGGAGCTTAGGAGAGAAGCTGAAGTGAAAAGAAACAGTTTTGTAAAGCCTGAAGTTGGTCCGGGTGTGTGCCCCGGACAGTGACAGCAAGGTCAGCAGACGGCGGTGATAGTCTGCAGGGGGACTGCTCGGAGGTTGCTGGAATGACCGCGGACGGGTGGTGACCCGGCGGTAGCGGAGCAGTATACGAAGAACAGTCAGCACCAGGGCAGGGGCCTTTCGGATCCCGGCAAGGCTAGGAGTCGCCATAATTTGCCAAATCCGTCAGTGAAGGGGACGTCTGTCTCCTAACAACCAAGTCCCGATTGAAGGCAACAGCCCGACCGTGAAGGGGAGACACCGCCACCGCCAGGGCACCAGTTTCCCAGGGCCAGCGCCTGCGGGCAAGAGTAGAGCTCCTTCGGCCCAGCTTGAAGCCGAGGAGTGGGTAACCGGTGGGAACCCATCGCTACCAAAAGGACTTTACATTGGTGCAGGGAAGAGACCGTCACCGCTAACTGCAGGGAACATCAGCACCGTGAACCGTCCGAGGGACCCGTCCAACCAGCTGTTTGTTTACCGAGA
Source organism: Anomaloglossus baeobatrachus (assembly GCF_048569485.1). NCBI lineage: Eukaryota > Metazoa > Chordata > Amphibia > Anura > Aromobatidae > Anomaloglossus > Anomaloglossus baeobatrachus. The sequence goes on along the minus strand of NC_134356.1, from coordinate 628,962,369 downwards.
ACTGTGTCGTGTTTACTGGCTGAGTGAGTACCTCCGTGCCGTGCGGCACAGCGCTGTCCCTGCACCCCTGCACCTCCACAGGCCCCATCCCCGCCTGTCCGCCATCCCAATCCCATCACCGGGCCCTGGGAGCACCACAACCCCTACCCACGGAGGGCACATCAACAACTGGCTGCTCCATACCATCACTCCCGGGCTCCCCATACAGAGCAGCGGTGGTGTTAACAAATCACCACAACCGTGGGTGGCGTCACGGACAATAAACTATCCCAAAACACCAATTGCCCTTTTCACTCACGGGCGAGGAGCTCCGCTCGAGTCCCCGGGATCCGGCCCATCGCTCGAGCCACCGAGCAGCGGCAGGCGTCCCCTCCTCCGCCCGCGACAATTCTATGGAGAAGAAATTGTTGTGACAATGAAAAAGAAAATGATGTAACAGAAGCATTGTACGATCCGGAGAAATTTTATGGAATGTAACTGTGACGCCCTGGCACAGCCAGGTTGTCACAGAAAGAGTTAATCCTCCTTGGTAATCTGATCTCACACCAGTGCAGCAAGACAAACCACCTCCCCCAGGGTAAGAGAAAAGCAGAGCAGAGGGGAGGGGCTGGAGCAGAGTGTTTGGAGAGACAGACAGAAGAGGAGTCTGGAGTTGTAGCTCCCAGGCTATTGGTGAAGCGTGCTGCGAAAGGGCCGGGACAGGCTGCAGTGAGGAAGGGGCCAGAGGTAGCCGGAGCAGGGTAGTGGCCCGACGGTACCTAGGGTGACCCGGATCACTGCAGGGGAGTGGATTCCCCGTTCCCGGCTGAGGACAAAGAGGAAGAGAGTGGAGAGAAAGGCACCTGGCTGCAGGGAAAGAACAACAGGAGCTGCTGCACCGTGTGTGGGACACTAACACCCCCGTACCGAAGGCTGCGGACACCGGCAATTCCTAGTTACCAGTGACTCTGTGTGAACTACTTGTGAGTACGCCCGTGCCCTCGGGCACCGCACCGCAGCACTGCGCCCTGCTCCCTGCTTACCCCATGACCGGGCCCCGGGACAACCAACCCCCTACCCACGGAGGGGAGAAATAACAACCAAGCTGCTCCCTGTCACCGCTCCCGGGATCCCCATAAAGAGCAGCGGTAGTGTCCACAATCACCACAACCGTGGGTGGCGTCACGGACAATCTCCCTTACCAAATCCCCTTTTACTGTGGAGCCTGGGATCACAGACCGGGTCACGCCACCGTGATACCCACAGAAGTGACCTCGTGGCCCGGATCTGAGTACCCCTGGTCCCCGGGCGACACATTTGGCGTCACGAACAGTATCGAACCCATCCAGTTACCTGGAGGAAGTGCGCCTTGTTCTGGACTGTCAGCGGTGATCCGCTGCAAAATTTTTGAAAGTCGCCATCTCTGCCGCCATTTTGGGCGCGAAAATCTCCCGCCCAGCGCCTTCTTCCCCAAGCGGTGGGCGCGAAAAAGAGGCTCCGCCCCCTGAGAACGCGGGCGGAAGTGAAGCTCTGGAGGACCGGAAGCGAAAGAGAAACTTTAAAAGTTGCTAGAAGGACTGCTCCCGAGTACCAAGGGGGAGCAGTAGGAAGGAACTGCAGTTCATGTGACCGGGACTGTAAAGGCAGGGACCCCAGGACTTTGCCTAATTCCGTTCCTGGACAAGTAGTAGCCGCAACCCCGATGACATCTTACCTGGCTCCAGCAGTCCACCCGGCCGCGACGGAGATGACGACGGCTCCGGCAGCCCGCCCGGCCGCAACGGAGGTGGCACCCGATTGGAAGTCTGCCCCAGATGTGGCGCCAGCCGCTCCCAGGTACCCCGTCACGGCTGTGGAGCAGCCGGAGTGCACCTGCAGAGAGGAGGAGCAGGCCAGTGAGAGATGGAGCCCTCGGCAGTTAGCGAGGCCGGTTGTAGCCGGCGCCGAGGGCGTCCAAGTGGGCCTGGCTTCTGAGCAGGAGGCAGAGCACGGAACCCGTGCCCCATACTGGGAGTGGCGGCAGCGGCAGTGGTAGTGGAGCATGGACGGCTACCCACAAGTTAAAAAGTTGACTGTTTTATGGACTGTCACCCCTGTTGAACGCCCTCAAGTTCAGGAGGAGGCCATCTGCTCCGCAGGTGTGGGGTGACAGAACGGTTTAAAGTTTTAGAAAACGTACCTCCCGATGTGGGAAGATGTATGATTGTAATGTGTTTATTTTTTTTCCTTTTCCAGTTTTAATAAATGTTGGTGCCTAGACGGCCCGAGGACGGGCCGTGTTTTACCAAGGGGGTGTGTGACGCCCTGGCACAGCCAGGTTGTCACAGAAAGAGTTAATCCTCCTTGGTAATCTGATCTCACACCGGTGCAGCAAGACAAACCACCTCCGCCAGGGTAAGAAAAAAGCAGAGCAGAGGGGAGGGGCTGGAGCAGAGTGTTTGGAGAGACAGACAGAAGAGGAGTCTGGAGTTGTAGCTCCCAGGTTGATAGTGAAGCGTGCTGCGAAAGGGCCGGGACAGACTGCATTGAGGAAGGGGCCAGAGGTAGCCGGAGCAGGGTAGTGGCCCGACGGTACCTAGGGTGACCCGGATCACTGCAGGGGAGTGGATTCCCCGTTCCCGGCTGAGGACAAAGAGGAAGAGAGTGGAGAGAAAGGCACCTGGCTGCAGGGAGAGAACAACAGGAGCTGCTGCACCGTGTGTGGGACACTAACACCCCCGTACCGAAGGCTGCGGACACCGGCAATTCCTAGTTACCAGTGACTCTGTGTGAACTACTTGTGAGTACGCCCGTGCCCTCGGGCACCGCACCGCAGCACTGCGCCCTGCTCCCTGCTTACCCCATGACCGGGCCCCGGGACAACCAACCCCCTACCCACGGAGGGGAGAAATAACAACCAAGCTGCTCCCTGTCACCGCTCCCGGGATCCCCTTAAAGAGCAGCGGTGGTGTCCACAATCACCACAACCGTGGGTGGCGTCACGGACAATCTCCCTTACCAAATCCCCTTTTACTGTGGAGCCTGGGATCACAGACCGGGTCACGCTACCGTGATACCCACAGGAGTGACCCCGTGGCCCGGATCTGAGTACCCCCTGGTCCCCGGGCGACACATAACAACATGTTCTCTTGTTGATGATATGTGCTTGCTGACATCAAATAAAATATGTTTAAAAAAATATATATATATAGGGGAGAATTGGTATATCCTCAATGTGTGGTGATATGGTGAACTAATTATGTATAGGTTCTAATGTGACGCCCTGGACAAGCCAGGGGTCACAGGTAATGACATCACCACACCCTACACCCCGGTTAGGCACATCAAAGCTAGACCAGAAATCCTTGTTGCCTTCCCCAGGGGCTGATGTCCACACCAGGGCGTGGAGCCAGGCGGTTGGTCTCCACCCACCAAGGAGTACACAGTCCTGGAGGAGGGAAAACACAGGCAGTTAGAGAGAGAGTTTAGCTCAGGCAGAGCTTGAGTGCAGAGGAGTTAGTTGAGTTTGAGAGGTGGAAGTGAAAAGAGGAAAGTGACAGCTTAAGAGCCTGAAGTTGGTCCGGGTGTGTGCCCCGGACGGAGACAGCAAGGTTAGCAGACGGCGGTGACCGTCTGCAGGAGTGGCCTATCGGAGGTGCCGTGAGGACCGTGGATGGGTGGTGACCCGGCGGTACCGGACCGGTACACAAGGAGAAGCCAGCACCATTGGCAGGGGCCTTTCGGATCCCGGCAAGGCTAGGAGTCGCCGTAAATTTGCCAAATCCGTCAGTGAAGGGGACCTCCGGGTTTCCAAACAACTAAGTCCCGATTGAAGGCAACAGTCCAACCGTATGAGAGAGACACCGCCACCGCCAAGGCACCAGTTTCTCAGGGCCAGCGCCTGCGGGCAAAGAGGGGCTCCTCCGGCCCATATCCAAGTCGGGGAGCGGGTTACCGGTGGGAACCCATCGCTACCAACATTACACAAGGTGCAGGGAAAGAGACAGTCACCGTTAACTACCGGGGAAAAGCAACAGCAGCCGTCCGTGGGAACCGTCTTTCCAGCCGTGTGTTTTACCGAGAACTGTGTCACCGTCTCAGGCTGAGTGAGTACCACCGTGCCGTGAGGCACAGCGCTGCCCCCCGCGACCCTGCACCTCACCAGGCCCCGCACCTGGCCTGCCATCCCTCATCCTCCACCCCATCACTGGGCCCCGGGACAACCAACCCCTACCCACGGAGGGGAGAACTAACAACTCTACTGCTCCCTGTCACCGCTCCTGGGATCCCCATACAGAGCAGCGGTGGTGTTACCAAAAATCACCACAACCGTGGGTGGCGTCACGGACAATAAATCCCCAAAACCAAACCCCTTTTCACTCACGGGCGAGGAGCGCCGCTCGAGTCCCCGGGATCCGGCCCATCGCTCGAGCCACTGAGCAGCAGCGGCCGTAGCAGCAGCGGCAGCCGGACCCGAGCAGTGGGAGAGCGCAGCGTCCCCTCCTCCGCCCGCGACACTAACATATACCTCCATTTTTTAATATTAACCTAAATATATTACTCATTATACATTTTTGTCCAATCGCTGCATTATTAGTATATACATACAGATGAAAATAAATATTCCAGCAATACTTTTTTATTTACTCTTTTTCTTTTTTGTTCTTTTTTTTTCTCTTCCTCTTTATTCTCTCCTCCATCTTTTCCCCTCTTGTCACTCTTTTTTGCTTTCTTTTATTGTAGATTCCGGTCATGTAACCCGGATTCCAGCGAGCGTACCCAGTGCCAACAGCAGCGCAGGGGACAGGTGAGTACATATAATAACTATTAGATTAAAAGAATAAAAAACAAAATACATTACAAAATTAATAATAAGGTAGTAAATTTAAAATAAAAAAAAAACACCCTCCTTCCTAGATATTTCAGTCAACTATAAAAATGTACTATACCTGTGCTGATGTACAGACATTGGGTTGCAGCCACTTCTTTACCAAATGAAACAAATCAAATATTTGGGACCAATAAGATCTATCAGACTAGTACTCCCAAGCCCTGGGATAACCGAGAGGCGAGCAAGAATCTCAGCTTTAAGCTTAGCACAGTCCCACACATCTTGCTCACTAAAATCATGGAAGCTTTTTGATATTCTACCAGGTAGGGCACAAGTACATCCACCCATTCTTCCGCAGGGAGCTTGTCTTTGAGTTGCTCGTTCAAAGATAGTCAGGTAAGTCTCAACATCGTCATCTGGAGTAATATTTTGCAGAGAGCGTTGTACCACTTCCCTAGCTCTCCACGACATGGACCCCTAGTTGGTCTTGTCCCCAAGTGCGCCATAAGCACGTCTTTCAACAACGCCATCTGTTGAAGCATTAGGCAGGTGGTTTTTTCCTGGGCCTAGTATTGCTGCTCCAAGGCTCGTTCCTGGGCCTGGACCAGAGTTTTGACGATGTCCTCCACAGTGAGGGCCTGGGACTGCATAATATATGGCAACTTCACCCAGGACATCAATAATACACCTCCAAATCATCAGGGCAAAAAAATCTTCAGGAACCTGTTTACTCTCCCCAAACATTCATGTCTCCAGGAGTCTTCACCCGCCGATCCACAGGCAAAAGCTCCTTTTAGTGTGTGAAGAATTATGTGGACCCGCTTGTCACGCTAGGTACGGGCAAGTACCAAGCGAATGATGAAAGGGAAGGTAAGAGGGACCCTGTGTCTAGGGAAAGGGAAGATGGTGAACCCTGACCAAACCTACTGCTTGTCCCTGGAGTCCCTCACCTCCCTAGATAGGTTTTGCACCTATGCGCAGAGCCGGATACCTGACCCTAGGTATCCCTAGTGCTGGGCCCTAAATAGGGAATGGTTGGGATGAGATCTTTTTTTTTCTTTGGGATGAGTGCTTTTTTTGGGATAAAAAAAAATATATAAGACAGTGTCTTATTTTCGGGGAAACACGGTATGTAGTGTTTTCTGACTTTGTTTAATAGTGTCTTCCATTTAAGTTGAATGTTTCTGAAAGGGGTTGTCCCATCAAAAAGAAGTTATCACCTGTCCACAAGAAAGGTAATAACGTGATTATTGGTCGAGGTCTAATTGCTGGGACTCACAATGATTGTTAAAACTGGGTACTTTGATCCCAGGTAGAATGAAGTGGCAGAGCCCTTGCTCGATTGCTGCTCCATTCATTCCCTATGGGTTTGACAAACGCTGCACCAATTTTTTTAGTGATGTGCTCTGCTTTTTCTGGTAACCGTATAATGAATGACTGGAGCCGGGGGTCATCTAATCTGCCACTCCATCGGGTATAAAACTTCCCAGATCTGCCAATTGGTGCAGATCCCAGAGGTCTTCCCCCCACCGATCTGCAAGTTATCATCTATCTTGTGGAAGAGTGATAACATGTTTTCACTGGACAACCTCTTTTAAGTAACTCTTCCCGAGGCCTAAGAGGAAATTGTTTGCAGTGTTTGGAAGGTTCTGAAATACACTTTACGGGCTGGTTTATCTACTATAGGCAGACTGATGAGTGTAGTGTTTCAGGATTCTTTAGGCCCAGGGCAGTAAATTCCAAAGGAAGCAGTAATGAAATGATGAATGCTGAAGTGTGAGCACTTTTAGGTATGTTACAGTCATGGACGAAAGTGTTGACACCCTTGAAATTGTTCCAGAAAATGAAGTATTTCTCCTAGAAAATTATTGCAATTAGACATTTTGCCATAAACATGTTTATTTGCCTTGTGTGTATTGGAACAAAACAAAAAAACTAAATGAAAAGGCAAATTGGACATAATTTCACACAAAACTCCACAAATGGGCTGGATAAAATTGTTTGCACCTTTCCAAAATTGTGGGTAAACAACATTTTTCAAGAATGTGATACGTATGCAAACTCACCTTTGGCAAGTAACAGGTGTGGGCAATATGAAAATCACACCTAAAACCAGATAAAAAGGGGATGTTGACTCAAATTTGCATTGTGTGTGTGCCACAGTAAGCATGGAGAACAGAAAGAGGAGAAGAGAACTGTCTTAGGACTTGAGAAGCAAAATTGTCAAGGTTACAAGTCCATCCCCAGAGATCTTGATGTACCTTTGTCCATGGTGTACAACATAATAAAGAAGTTTACAACCCATGGCACTGTAGCTAATCTCCCTGGACGTGGATGTCACAAACCACCGGGGGGTCACTCAGAAATCCCCCGCGCTGGCTACCAGTACGTCACAATCGGGGGGTAACAAGTGGGGGTCACCCCTCCTTTATACCTCCCGACCGACAGACAGAGCACGTGACGCGCTCTCTAGCGCCCCTCTTATAGTCAGGCCAATTATGGAATTGCCCGACAATAAGCAAGGAGGCCGCTATACTACTTATGCCGATTATTGAAGGGTCCCCGGTGAGAGTAAGGTATATATTCCCCCGACCTCCGCGGGCGGAATATATAAAATCTCCCCGAATCTCACTGGCCTCCCCACAATAATCCTTGGCACAATTCGCTGCCACCAACCGATTTACGGTAACTATTAGCCGAACACACAGACGTGGGATTCAAGATCGAGATAACAGAACAGCCCAAGATTAATTATATAATTTAATCAGCCTAAAGCACACTAGAACTACAATATATACAATAGGGAATCTACAGAATATACATATGTCAGAGTACAGTTACAATCAAAGCATGGGTTACAAACAGGCATACACAGTTCCAGCAGTTACCTTGTTGCGTCTGGCCACAGGGGGGCGCTGTACCCAGGTTTCTAGGATCCTTCCCACAGATGTTTCCTACACGTGCCCCCAGCGAAAAGAACCCTGGAAAATGGCCGAAGTAGGGTTATCAACCTGGGCAGATCCAGGTCCCCTCCTACCTTAGTGACCTCAGAGGGAGCACTGCTCCACCCCTGGCTTGAGTTATGGACAATCCACAACATGGAATATGGGCCATAACTTTGCCTGGGAGCGTCGTAGGCGGACGCCAATGCTCTCATTGTGACAGTTATGAATTTAGCTACAGAACGAGGGGACTCATGACCTGTCTGCCAGTTCCCCATTGGCTGATATCACGCCTGGGGCATTTCCCAATGTCCTGCTCCCATAAAAAGGGTGTGCCGGCATCGTCCGCATGCGGAGACACCATTTTTATGGTTGCCATATTTATCGGAAATATGGCTTGCGAGATATGAACCATTTTTTACTGGAGTCGTTCTGTCTAGCTAGTTCCATAGCCTTGCTATTGAGATACAACTCTTGTTACAGGGTGACGGCAGGGAGTCATCCTGTGTCCATTGTTCCCACACCACCTCATCTCCATATCACAGGAGATGGCCATGGGATTTGTTGCTAAACCAGTTGTGTGAAGGAAAGGGGGGGTGACACCAGGAGAGGGCTTCCTGACATACTTGAATATCATGATTTATCGTCATATCTCCGGATTTACCTCACACCTCCCCCCTTTTGAGGGCGCTAGGGGGCAGCACACCCCGGTGTTCCCCCGTGCGCCCGTCCGCGACCTCTCCTTGTCGGGACAGCCCGTCTGCGTTACCGTGGTCACGGCCCCTTTTGTGGCGAATGGTGAAGTTGTATTGCTGGAGCGCAAGGCTCCATCGCAACAATCGCCCATTCGTCCCAGAGACGGTGTGCAACCAGCTGAGGGGATTGTGGTCCGTCTCCACGATGAAGTGGCGCCCGTATAGATAGGGTTGCAGACGCTGCAGGGCCCACACTATGGCCAGGCACTCCTTCTCCATCGTGGAATAGGCAACTTCCCTTGGTAACAGCTTCCTGCTCAGGTACAAGACTGGGTGCTCTTGGCTCGCAGAGTCCACCTGGCTGAGCACCGCACCGAGGCCGAAGTCACTGGCGTCGGTCTGTACTACAAACGGCCGCGTGAAGTCGGCTGCCTGTAGCACGGGCGGGCTGGACAGGGCGTCCTTTAGGGCCCGGAAGGCTGTCTCGCAGTCCATTGTCCAATCGACTGCAGAGGGCAGCTTCTTCTTGGTGAGGTCCGTCAAGGGCTTTGCCAGGCTACTATAGCATGGAACAAACCTCCTATAGTACCCAGCGGTCCCCAAGAAGGACATCACCTGCTTCTTGGTCCTGGGGGTGGGCCAGGATGCGATGGCTTCCACTTTCTCAGGCTCGGGCTTCAGTGTTCTCCCACCTACCCGGTGACCGAGGTACTGGACCTCGCTCATGGCCAGCAGACACTTTCCCGGCTTGATGGTCAAACCTTCCCGGTGGATCCGCCTGAGCACCTGTGCTAGATGCTCTAGGTGGTCCTCCCAGGTGGGACTGAAGACGGCAATGTCATCCAGGTACGCGGCCGCGTACCCTTCAAGTCCCTTGAGCAGGGTGTTGACCATCCGCTGGAAAGTGGCAGGGGCATTCCTCATCCCGAATGGCATCACCGTGGACTCGTACAGTCCAAATGGGGTAATAAAGGCAGAGCGTTCCCTGGCCTTGCGAGTCAGGGGGATCTGCCAATATCCCCGGCTCAGATCCATGATGGTCAGGTACTGAGCCCCGGCCAACTGATCGAGCAGGTCATCGATGCGTGGCATTGGGTACGCATCGGCGACCGTGACCGCATTGAGCCCCCTGTAGTCCACGCAGAACCGAGTGGTTCGGTCCTTCTTAGGGACGAGGACTACAGGCGAGGCCCAAGCGCTGTTGGATGCCTGGATCACCCCCAGCTTCAGCATCTCGTCAATCTCCTGGCGCATGTGTTGCTGCACCTCCAGGGAGACCCGATATGCTGAACGCCGGATTGGGCTAGCATATCCAAGAGGGTTTCCGCTTCTCCCTCCTCGGGCAGGTTGCACACGGGGAGCGCACATGCCTCCCGCTCATGATGTGCCTTCATCATGTTCACATGGAAGGGCTTCCGCCTTCCACGGGCAGGGTCCAGGGTGACCAGGTACGTTACAGGGTTGAGCTGCTGGTACACGAGGTATGGGCCTTCCCAGGCTGCCTGAAGCTTGTCCTGTGGTACGGGGACCAGTACCCACACCTTTTGACCCACTTGGTAGGTCCTCTCACAAGCGTTCTGGTCGTACCAACGCTTCTGATCGGCCTGGGCTTGAGCCATATTGTCGTGTACCAGTTGCGTCAAGGCCTGCATTTTGTCCCGGAAGCGCATGACATACTCGATAACCGACACTCCAGGGGTGGCCAAATCCCCTTCCCAAGCCTCTTTCACCAGAGCCAGGGGGCCCCGCACACGTCGCCCGTACAGGAGCTCAAACGGTGAGAATCCTGTTGAGGCCTGTGGAACCTCCCGGTAAGCAAATAACAGGTGTGGGAGATACCGCTCCCAGTCACGCCCATGGGAGTCGACCAACATCTTAAGCATCTGCTTTAAGGTGCCATTGAACCGCTCGCACAGGCCATTAGTCTGTGGATGGTACGGGCTGGCCACCAGATGTCGCACCTGGACTTGCCTACAGAGGGCCTCCATCAGCTGGGACATGAATTGGGTCCCCCGGTCAGTGAGCATTTCCTGGGGAAAACCCACTCGGGAGAAAATCTCCAGCAATGCGGTGGCCACCTTGTCAGCCCGAATGGACGACAAGGCCACTGCTTCTGGGTACCGGGTGGCATAGTCCACTACCGTCAGTATGAAGCGTTTCCCGGAGCTGCTGGGGATGGCCAGCGGGCCGACCAGATCCACAGCCACCCTCCTGAAAGGCTCGTCGATGATTGGCAGAGATACCAGTGGGGCTTTGGGGCGTGGCCCCGCCTTCCCCACTCTCTGACAGGTTTCACACGAACGGCAGTAGGCAGCCACATCGGCCCCCATTTTTGGCCAGTAGAAATGCTGGTTTAACCTGGCCTTGGTCTTAGCGATCCCTAGGTGTCCGGCCATCGGAATCTCATGTGCGATCCGCAACAACTCCGTCCGGAACGGATAGGGTACCACCAACTGTCGGTCCCTGGGCCACGCCTCCGGTGAACCCTGCTGGACCGTGGCCCGGTACAGCCGTCCTTGGTCCCAGACCACTCGCTCCGGGTCCGAGTCCGAGGGAGGCTGTGCCGCCTGCTCCTTAAGAGCTTTCAGGCTGTCGTCAGCTTCTAACGCTGCCTGAAACCCCTGACTAGATGTGGCCAGAATCGACGAGACTGTCACATCTTCAGTCAGTACCCCGGGACCTGTGTCCTGGCCTCCACCTGACTCGGCTGCCACTTGGTCAGAAGGGGAAGAGCTATCGGACCTCCGGGAGGCCCCTTGGCTTCCAGCACTCCCACTGCGGGTGACAGCGGCCACAGCCGCTGCGACCGTGGGTCGTGCCTGCTCCTCCTCCGTTCCTGACCAAGTCGCCGGTTCAGGCAGACCTACCTGGCTTCCTGACACCCCGGTTGTGGGGGAACCATGCACCGAGATCTTACCTGGGAGCACTTCCGCTCCTGGACCGGCCCCAATCTCACCTGCCTGTTCCCCTCCTGCAGCAACAGAACCCCGCTGTGAAATCTCTGGGGACCCCACATTTGCTGTGGTAGCCCCCACCCCACACACTGGTCCTCCCCCTGCAGCACCCTGCTCTCTGCTTATCCCTGCAGAGGGCAACAGATCCCAGCTCACAGGCTGGTTACTTGTAGAGGCATTGTCACACCTTTCTCTGACCCCCTCCCCTCCTGTCACAGCTGCAGCTGCGTGTGTGTCTATGGTGTCTGTGCAAGCAGAAATATCAGAGTTCACTCCCTCCTCCCTTACATCATTCATAGATAACACATTAACATTGTCAGGAGTCATGTCAGTACTGGCTGAAGGTTCAGCCCTTGGTTGGGGCCCAAACTGGGAGGTTATCTGCCCCAAATCTGTCCCAAGTAGCACGTTTGCAGGGATCCGATCAGTTACCCCCACCTCCCTCACCCCTCGCCCTGCGCCCCAGTCCACATAAATGTCAGCAACAGGCAGCGCCGGGTCAGTGCCTCCAATCCCGGAGACAGCGAGGGTTTTTCCAGGGATCAAGTCTTGGGGGGACACCATCTCAGGCCGCACCAGAGTCACCTCCGAGGCGCTGTCTCGCAGTCCTATGGTCACAGACCGGCCGACGGTGACAGGTTGGAAGCTGTCCAGGGACCTACCACCACCCCCACCCACACAATACACCTTGGGCGGCCCTTGGGACGGGGACGGAGCCGGGGCCTTGGGACGCTGAGGGCACATGGCCTTGAAGTGTCCAGGTAGGTTGCACTGGTGGCACCGTCTTGGTTCTGCCACGGGCCTGGAGAGGGGAGTTGAGGGGGACACCCCCTGCAGTCTAGGGGCAGGTGGGGCAGTCGCAGAATTCATCTTACCCCCTCTCCAGGTGCTGCTGGTGGCCGCTCTCCTGGCCTCAGGGGCCCGGTTGTTGGTGTAGTCATCGGCAAGGGCAGCTGTAGCCGTGGACCCCTTTGGCTTCTGGTCTCGGATGAACTGGCGGAGATCCTCAGGGCAGTTCCACAAGAGTTGCTCCGTGATGAACAAGTCCAGGATCTCCGGTCCGGTGGAAAGCTGCAGGCCTTGGGTCCAGTGGTCGGCAGCTCGGGCAAGTGCCCGCCGGTGGTCAGCCCAGGAGTCCTTTGGTCCCTTCTGTAGGCTCCGGAACTTCTTGCGGTAGGACTCCGGAGTGAGGTTGTACTGTTGGATCAGGGCCCGCTTGATGGTGTCGTAGCCCTGATCTGCCTCAGCAGGCAAGTCCCCAAGGATTTCTAGGGCCTTACCCCTTAAACGGGGGGTCAGGTATTTGGCCCACTGGTCCTTGTTCAGATGGTGCTGCAAGCAAGTCCGTTCAAAAGCAGTCAAGAAAGAGTCCAAGTCTCCATCCTTCTCCAGCACTGGGAAGTCCTCAACACGGACCTTTGGAAGTTTGGTGTCTCGAAGGTCACGTGTGGCTGATGAGGGCCGGAGCTGAGCTAGCTGCAGCTGGTAGTCACGGTCTGCCTGTCGCTCTCGCTCTCGCTCTTCACGCGCTGCCTGCCGCTCTCGCTCCGCAGCCTCACGCTCTGCGTGCCGCTCCGCAGCCTCAGCGTCACGCGCTGCCTGCCGCTCTGCCCTGCGCTCTGCCAGGAGTTCCTTGTAGCCCTTCTGGTCTCCAGCCTGGAGAAGGGCCATAGCCATTTGAAGAAGGCTATCCGAGCCTCCCAGGCTCGGTGGAATGGCACGTGGTGATCTGCGGCACGCTGCAGAGCTAGGCGATTCACTGTCCCTTTCAGAGCGGAGGGCTGGCATCTGGCTCGTTGAGGAACCTTGGGTGAGCTCCTCCTCATCTTGTCCAGCAGTGCCAGGTTGCGCAATGTCCTCGGCAGAACGGTTTTCTGGCGTCGAGCTCCTGGAGGACTCGTGGGCAACCTCCTCATTGCTGTCCACAGCACCGTCCTCCCTCTCTTCGGCTCCTGCCTTAGCATTGGCCAGTTGCATAGCTCTGCTCCTGGTGCCATCAGCCATTCTTGCAGACTTTTGGTCACTGACACAGAACTGACACCTGATGCCTCCACACACCTTACAGTATCTGCACTCTGACACTCTAGTGTTGAGCTAGTCTGAAGACCCCAGCAGCCACAGCTGCTGCAGGCAGTCTTTAGTGTCTGGGAGTATGGGTCTCACACTCACACACACTATTATCTCGATCCCACCGCTATGCCACCAATATGTCACAAACCACCGGGGGGTCACTCAGAAATCCCCCGCGCTGGCTACCAGTACGTCACAATCGGGGGGTAACAAGTGGGGGTCACCCCTCCTTTATACCTCCCGACCGACAGACAGAGCACGTGACGCGCTCTCTAGCGCCCCTCTTATAGTCAGGCCAATTATGGAATTGCCCGACAATAAGCAAGGAGGCCGCTATACTACTTATGCCGATTATTGAAGGGTCCCCGGTGAGAGTAAGGTATATATTCCCCCGACCTCCGCGGGCGGAATATATAAAGTCTCCCCGAATCTCACTGGCCTCCCCACAATAATCCTTGGCACAATTCGCTGCCACCAACCGATTTACGGTAACTATTAGCCGAACACACAGACGTGGGATTCAAGATCGAGATAACAGAACAGCCCAAGATTAATTATATAATTTAATCAGCCTAAAGCACACTAGAACTACAATATATACAATAGGGAATCTACAGAATATACATATGTCAGAGTACAGTTACAATCAAAGCATGGGTTACAAACAGGCATACACAGTTCCAGCAGTTACCTTGTTGCGTCTGGCCACAGGGGGGCGCTGTACCCAGGTTTCTAGGATCCTTCCCACAGATGTTTCCTACACGTGCCCCCAGCGAAAAGAACCCTGGAAAATGGCCGAAGTAGGGTTATCAACCTGGGCAGATCCAGGTCCCCTCCTACCTTAGTGACCTCAGAGGGAGCACTGCTCCACCCCTGGCTTGAGTTATGGACAATCCACAACATGGAATATGGGCCATAACTTTGCCTGGGAGCGTCGTAGGCGGACGCCAATGCTCTCATTGTGACAGTTATGAATTTAGCTACAGAACGAGGGGACTCATGACCTGTCTGCCAGTTCCCCATTGGCTGATATCACGCCTGGGGCATTTCCCAATGTCCTGCTCCCATAAAAAGGGTGTGCCGGCATCGTCCGCATGCGGAGACACCATTTTTATGGTTGCCATATTTATCGGAAATATGGCTTGCGAGATATGAACCATTTTTTACTGGAGTCGTTCTGTCTAGCTAGTTCCATAGCCTTGCTATTGAGATACAACTCTTGTTACAGGGTGACGGCAGGGAGTCATCCTGTGTCCATTGTTCCCACACCACCTCATCTCCATATCACAGGAGATGGCCATGGGATTTGTTGCTAAACCAGTTGTGTGAAGGAAAGGGGGGGTGACACCAGGAGAGGGCTTCCTGACATACTTGAATATCATGATTTATCGTCATATCTCCGGATTTACCTCACAGTGGACAACAGAGAAATTTTGATGAAAGGTTGCAACGAGGATAGTCCGGATGGTGGATAAGTAGCCCCAGTCAAGTTCCAAAGAAATTCAAGCTGTCCTGCAGGCTCACCGTGCATGAATGTCAGCTCAATCTATCCATTGCTAATTGAATTTAATGAAATCCTATGACAGGAGACCCAGGAGGACCTCACTGCTGACACAGAGACATATAAAAGCTACACTGCAGTTTGCCAAAATATCTGTGAGGAAGACAAAAGCCTTCTGAAAAAGTAACTTGTGGACAGATAAGACCAAGATAGAGATTTTTGGTAGAGTACATCATTCCACTGTTACTGAAAACAGAATGAGGCCTACAAAGAAAAGAACACAGGACCTACAGTTAAATATGGTAGAGGCTCAAAGATGTTTTGGGGCAGTTTGCAAAAGAACATTCTAAAATTCCAGGTGAGAGGTGTAAGAAGCTTGTTGATGGATATAGAAAGCGATTGATTGCAGTTATTTATTCCAAACCAAATATTAAGGTGAGGGGACCAACAATTTTGTCCGGCTCATTTGTGGAGCTTTGTATGAAATTATGTCCAATTTGCCTTGTTTTTTTGTGTGTTGCTCCAATACTCACAAATAATATAAACATGTGAATTTTTTGTATGAGTAAGTAATATCCAACCTGATGCTTTTAAGGTTTTGCAAAATTACAACAGTACACGGAGCTACTGGGAAATATTCAAGTGATTTTGCAATAGATCATCAATAAAAAGAACACATTTCCAACATAACCATCCATAACTCCAAAAAATGACCCTGTCAGTAGAGCATGCCTTCCTGCAGGCACTACCTCCATGTGGGATGAAATGCATTGTGGGTACATGCGGCCCCACTTTACAAACCTGCTTAGGGGCACAATGTCAGAAGACGTCTGATTGTTACATGGACTCTAGAATTTCACGTGAAGTGCTCACAAATCTGAGCAGGGGTCACCTGTATAGAAGAGAAATCGTGAGCAGAGCCGTCAAAAGTTGAGCTTCTAAGGCAGAGCCTCAGGACACAAAAGAGAGAGGTCAACATGAGAGAGCAAAAAGAAAGGATTCAGAAATAAAAGAAAAAAGTCCTGCTCACGTAAGAGGAAGGGTGAGGGCCACATTATGGACTCACAGAAACAACTGTTAGTGGACAGGAGGGTGGCTTAGAAGAAAAGGGGTATGGCACGGCATCCTTAAGATATCAGTGATTTTTCTGGCTTGCAAAAATTTTTTTATGATTTTCATTAGTGTTTTTGATCAGTTTATCATTAGTGTTTCATCAGTGATTTTCTCATATGAAAAAAAAACAATTAAATAAATTCCAAATCTTCTCCTACCCAATACAATGTTAAAAACGAGTGCCATTGTGTGTTGTAAGTGATTCTTCACAGACCCACCGACTTGCATTGGCTAGTTTGATCCATGACTTGGATCAAAAAATGGACATATCTCTGAATTTTTGGCAACCACTCAGATTGCAAAAACCAACAGACATGTGAACAGCAACATAGAAAAACTCAGAAAGAACATATACGACAAAAAATGACATCTGAATGAGTCCTTAAAGGGAAGAGCACGTGGCTTAATGTTTGACAACATGTGGCAAATTGCACCAAAATTTAGGTGCAGAAAATTGCCACAGAGTAAGCCAACCAATTAGTGAGGTAAATACAAATATAAGCGTCTAAAGTTGCATCAAATATATCTTCCAGTAATGCTTGAAAGTTTTGCTGTGTTCACAGACTGTCTAGTCTAAAGGGCACGTTACACGCAGCGATATCGCTAGCGAGCATACCCGCCCCCGTCGGTTGTGTGTCACGGGCAAATCGCTGCCTGTGGCGCACAACATGGCTTACACCCGTCACCACTCCCAGGTCCTATATATATTTTCTACACAGAGGGTGGCGGTTATTTTCATTAATTTGGAAGCTTGGCAAGGAGGAGAAAGGAGCCGGAGAAACCCTCTTTCTATTTTGTTGGCTGCAGCATTGGTGTTTGCTGCAGCAGCTTGTGGTGTGCTGGTTGAATGGTTTGGAAGCTACCCTGTAGTCTGTTTACTTCCCCGTTTTTATGTTGTTTCCCCTTGTGTACTTTTAGTGGCTCCTTTGTGTGTGGTTGCCGTGTGTATGAGTTGTTGCTGTTACCTCTGTTAGTCTTTATTGGTCATTGGATTGTTGACTTCTGTTCTTGCCCCTTTCTCCTGGGTCATGAGTTGTGTAGTGGGGGGGTATTACCATCTTTGACGAGGACAAGAGATACGACCAGATTGGGGGCCCGGACCTCTCTACCTTCAAGGGTACCTCCGTGTGTGAGAGTGAGCGCAGGGGCTCCAGCCATAGGGCCAGCATAGGTTACACTGTGTTCCATGGGCACCCGTGATAGGAACAGTATACAACCAAGGGCCCTAGCACTATGGAGAGGGGAGTAGGGTCACCTCCTGCACTTACCTGAGGTTGTTCCCAGCATTCCTTATCATCCCTGTATGTGTTCTCTTACTCTGTCTCCGATCACATGCCTAGGCCCTAGCTTGCTCTGAACTCACCCTGACTAGTGAGCACTAGTCTCATCACGGCAATAATCCAACACAAGGGTAGGAAGACAAAGGGAAATAGACATAAATAGGAAAACACTCCAAACAACTCCAATGCAGCTAAACAACACAGCTAAAATTGTCACGAAACTTCAGCTTCTTCCAGAGACTGGCTCCTTCCAAAGTCGACAGCTTAGATATGGGAATCTGTAACCGACATCAGACATGACTATTTATAGTAAAGGGGAATGAGCACAAAGAGCTGCACCTGAGATTAAAGGCGGCGTTACACGCTACGATTTATCTGACAGTATGTCTTCAGGGTCATGGATTCCGCGACGCACATCCGGCATCGTTAGCGACGTCGTTGCATGTGACACCTACGATCGACTCTGAACGATTGCACATTGGTTGAAAATCGTTGATCGTTGACACGTCGTTCAGTTTCAAAATATTGTTTGTCATTTGGAACGCAGCACACATATTGGTACGTTTGACACCCTGCCAACGATGAACAACATTCACATGACCTTGGTCAAAAAATATATCGCTGAACGATGCTGCGTCGTTTGTGAGATAATTACGTGTGACCGCTAATAAACGACCTATGAGCGATCTCGGCAAATCGTAACTATGATCTGGGCGTGTGACATCGCTCATGAGATCGTCAGATAAATCGTAGCATGTAAAGCGGCCTTTAGGGTATGTGCGCACGTTGCTTTTTACCTGCTTTTTACCTGCTTTTTTGCTGCTTTTTCTTCTGCGCTGTTTAATGCCAAAATGGATGTGTTCTTCTATTCAAGCAAAGTCTATGGGAATTTGGGTTTCTTGTTCACACTATGTTGTTCAAAATGCTGCCTTTTTGTGGCAGAACTTTGGTCAAAAACTCAGCTTTTCAAAGAAGCAACATGTCAATTGTTTTTGCCATTTGGGTTTTGCACTGCAAAGCTGAGTTTTTGACCAAAGTTCTGCCACAAAAAGGCAGCATTTTGAACAACATAGTGTGAACAAGAAACCCAAATTCCCATAGACTTTGCTTGAATAGAAGAACACATCCATTTTGGCATTAAACAGCGCAGAAGAAAAAGCAGCAAAAAAGCAGGTAAAAAGCAGGTAAAAAGCAACGTGCGCACATACCCTAAGGCTCCAAAGGACAGCCAGACAGGAAAAAGTCCTTAACCCTTACAGCACCAAAGAAAAGCAAATATGTTTAAACATAAGCATGCAGACCTGGCACAATAAGGCGCTGTGCCGTCATGGTCCCAGACTCGCCAGAGGTCCCCCCAAGAGTGGGGCACACCCATGACAACACCATTACTGTCGGATAGAATGCAGAGGAGTCCCCCACACAGGTTTGTCTCCATTGGCCAAAGCAAAACATTTCATGACCTCTAGTTCTTGTTTTCTATTGCATTGATTATGTGACCAAAATGACCTGATGAGTTGTCTTTTATATCTACAATTTTTGTTGTTGCACAAGATAAAAATATATATACAATTATCATTAATTTTTGGTCCATGTGTCCATTTTCACCATCATTGTGTAGTCTCCATTTTCCTCTTATGCAGAAAAATATTCAAAGCCTCTTCCACCCATTAAGCAATTTTTTTTGCAGACACCAGGTGCAAAAAAAAAATACCCTGGATAAGTTCACGTACATCTATTTTTTTGTACAATTGAAGACTAACTTGCCGTTTTCTAAATCTTATAGAAAGGGTTGTGTGATATTTTACTCTAAAATGGCTCAAAAAAGCAAAATAAAAGAATATTTCATTTTGCGCTGATTAATGAAGTATTGCGCGCCCATTTTGATAAATTTGGTGCAAAATTCGTGAGCGCAAAAAGACACAAGATACACAAAAAAATAACAAAAACTTCCACAGGTGTTTGAATTGAGAGCTTAGTCTTGAGGTGACAGAGGATTACCAATATCCTATCCTCAGGAGGTGAAGTTAATTACAGTCTGTTTAAGGGACGGATAGGAATATGTCTTTCGTTGCAGCCTCGGGCATATGTATTTTCTTCACCGTTCCAACTAATATTTAGATATTTGAGTAATTTGCGTTGGCTCTGCTTAGAAGAGGAGTTGGTAGTTTGCTGCCAGTTCTGTTGCAAAGCAGCATTGAGTGTAAACCAGTATATTGTTATAGTGTCTGAAAGACTTCGCTGTTCCCCGTGGCCCGGGACGTCAGTCAATAGTAGGCTCTGGGCAAAGATCAAGTCTGTGGGTCTCAATTCTTGTAGGGATAGCATGTATTAATAGAGTTTTCCCCAGAGAAAAACTGGAAAAAATACAACCTAACATAACTATTGACTGGTTCACATGTTTTCCAGAAAATATATGGACTTCAGTCCCCAAAAGTTCAAAAGTAACAAGTGGTTCTACTAAAGTCGTCGTCTATCAGTCATTACAGCTTTTCCTGATTTCTGGATGACCAATCTAGATTATTGGGAGGCAACAAATTTCTCAATTATTTATCACAACATTAGTAAGATCTAATAAATTCAGAGTTACGTTATCTGTCCTGATGCTGCAATTATCTGTATTTTTTATGACATTTTAATGGTGGTTCCTACTTAAAGTATGGAAAATCAGCCAGGGCAACTAAGGAGTTGCTCTGTAAGAAGCATTTCATGGTCCTGGAGTGGCCTAGCCAGTCTCCAGACCTGAACCCAATAGAAAATCTTTTGACGGAGCTGAAATTCAATATAGACCAACAACAGCCCCAAAACCTAAAAGATCTGGAGAAGATCTATATGGAGGAGTGGGTCAAAATCCCTGCTGAAGTGTGTGCAAACCCGGTCAAGAACTACAGGAAACATCTGACCCGTGTAATGTGTACAACAGATATAGAAAAATTTGTAAGTGAGAAAACCTGCAAAATCGGCTGTGTATCACATAGGTTTTTTCCTCATTGTAACTGTGCACTGTAGATGACTAATACATGGTTAGTTGACCCACAGTTATATTGTCACAGTACAGACTTGGGGAAGGTCCGACGTAAGCCAAATCACACAACAAGTTGTACACCAACTACAAACAAGGGGAACATCGGGGACACATTAACAATGGAGGACCCTAGGAATAGTGACAAGGAAGATGGACACCTCCTCCACTTACCTGCCACTGAATCCGGCACTCCTAGTCAGTCCCCATACAGGTTCCTCACCAGTCGCCAAGCGGGAACCTGAAGCCTTGAGTAACCATATGATAGTTCCTGGCTAGGAAGTGGGCAGGTAAGGGATGCTAGCCTCATCGCTACACTGAAACAATACACCAGGGAAGGAAGACAAACGGGGAGACATAAAGACAGACTTCTGTAGTCAGCATCAAGACTGCAGCCACCACAGCAACTTTGAAAGAGGATACTAGCAGCTTCTTCCACCTCCAGGCCCAGCATCCAAATGTCAAAGAGAATAACCAGCACCCTCTACTGGTTCCAGAGGGTATAGAAAGGGACTGAGAGTGGTCCCAGACCAAAAACACCTGAGCTGGTAATTATCCTGCTTGCTGACAAGGAATATGTGTCGCCCTGGGCAAGCCAGGGGACACAGGTCACACACCACCACACCCTACATCCCAGGTAGGAACATCTAAGCTAACCAAAAATCCTTGTTGCCTTCCTCCAGAGGCTGATGATTCACACCAGGGGGTGGGCCAGGTGGTTGGCTCCGCCCACCGAGGAGGACACAGCTCTGGAGGCGGGAAAACCAGTCAGTCCAGCTAGGGACGTGAAGCAGTTGAGCCTAGGAGTCTAGTCAGGGAGGAGGAAGTGGAAGGAGTGGAGGAGTAGCCCAGACAGGGCTAAAGTAAACAGCTAAGTGAAAGCGAAGGAAGAAGAGTAGTAAAGGAGGAAAGCAAGAGTGGTGACAGAACAGAAAGAGCGTGTAGAAGCCTGAAGTAGTCCAGCTGTGTGCAGGACAGGTCAGCAAGGTCAGCAACGGCGGTGACTGTCTGGAGGGGGACCGTTTGGAAGTTCCTGGAAGGACCCCGTAGGCTGTGTGCCCGGCGGTCTGGAGCAGTGTTCCGAAGGACAGTCAGCACCAGGGCAGGGGCCTCTCGGACCCCGGCAAGGCTTGGAGTCGCCATAATTTGCCGAATCCGTCAGTGAAGGGGACGTAGATCCCCCAACAACCAAGTCCCGATTGAAGGCAACAGCCCAGCCAGTGTAAAAGAGACACCGCCACCGCCAAGGCACCAGTTTCTTAGGGCCAGCGCCTGCGGGCAAAGAGTAGAGCTCCCCCGGTCCAGCTTGAAGCCGGGGAGCGGGTTACCGGTGGGGACCCATCGCAACCAACAAGTACACAAAGGTGCTAGGAAAAGGGACATCACCGTCACCTACCGGCAGAGCAAGTGCAGCCGTCCGTGGGACCGTCTTACCAGCCGTTTGGTTTACCGTAAAAACTGTGTCAACGTCTCAGGCTGAGTGAGTACCACAGTGCCGCAAGGCACAGCGCTGCCCCCGCGTCCCTGCGCCCACCAGGCCCTGCACCTCCCAAACCATCACCGGGCCCCGGGATCACCAACCCCTACCCACGGAGGGGCAACACAACACCTGGCTGCTCCGCATCACCATCCCCGGGATCCCCGTATAGAGCAGCGGTGGTGAAATCACCACAACCGTGGGTGGCGTCACGGACAATAAACAATTCCCAACCCCAACAACCCCCTTTCACTCACGGGCGAGGAGTGCCGCTCGAGAACCCCCAGGATCCGGCCTACAGCTCGAGCCACCACTGAGCAGCGGCCGCCGGACCCGAGCAGAAGGGGGTGAGCGTAGTGTGCTGACACCCTCCTCCCCGCCCGCGACAAATACAGTCATTAACCATACAACTACCAAAGGAAAGAAAAACATGTTTAATATTGAGAGTCAAAAATGACTCTTAAGTCCTGAATCTGTCCCTAGTTTCATAATTCAGAGAAATAGCTGTGATAAAAAATGAGGGATATCCCAGAGGGCACCAAGTCACAGAGATGTACATGGGTGTATAATCCAATGAGAGATATTAGGGTTGCAGAACTGGGAGAACCATCTGTTGTTTTGGTGTTCCTGCCTGACGAAGGGTACGCTTTGAATTTATGACACCCTACCAAACCATCTTTGGATTATACAATTGAGTATATCCCTTTGATTTGGAGACAACTGGGATATCCCTCATTTTTCTACACATTAAATTTGATCCTGGATATCCAAAACAACATGTGTCTAAATACGTGGTTGCCTATTGTTTTAGCATCAACCACTGATTTAGTGGTACGTCACTGTCACACTAAGCCATATTTATATTTTTTCTTGCTGGAATTGACCAGCAGAACAGTTGTAATATTTTGTGACTGTACCTGTAACGCTCACTGCTGGTGATGGCAGCGAGCAGGAGTGGACCCGCTGGACCAGAGGAGGAACCAAAGCTTACCCTTTCATGGATGGGGCCTAATTAAGCAAAAGCCATGAGGTAGAACGAGTTAAGTAAGGAACCACACAGGGGGGGCAACAAAGGGATGCAGAGAACCAAGAAAAATACTTATCAGCCACTCCACCACTGACTGCTATTCCTGGTATAGAGAAGGGGATGTATGGATCAGAGTCCAGCTTGTCACCGGAAGAAGCAATCCAAAAAAATCCAAGAAAAATCTAGCAATCCCAAACAATAAGAAATTACAAAGCTTTATTTCATATTGTAAAATTCCATAGTTAATACTCCATTAAAAAGGGAAACAGATGACGCTTTTCGGATCCATCAGATCCTTACTCATATCTTCACACTCCATTAAATGAGAAACAGATGACACATTTCGGATCCATCAGATCCTTACTCATATTTGACTCATTTATGAGTAAGGAATGGATCTGATGATCCAAAACATGTCATCTATTTCCCTTATAATGGAGTGTGAAGATACAAGTAAGGATCTGACGGATCCGAAACGCGTCATCTGTTTTCCTTTTAATGGAGTGTCAACTATGGAATTTTAAAATGTGAAATAAACCTTTTGAATTTTTTAAAGGGACGCAGAGGACCACGCGACACGTGGTTGGCCATGAGGGGTCGAGCCGAGGACCACGCAACATGAGGATGGCCGTACGGGAGCGCAGAGGACCACGCAAACACATTGGCAGCTACGCAGGTAAGCAGTGGACAGCACAGCAAGAGGATGGCTGTGCAGGAAAGAGGAGAGTGCATGAACAATGGCACTAGGGTGTCGTAGAGCTCCAGTGTACCAGGGAAGCTGGGCCTATCACAATGCACCATGTTAGACACACTATCACGCAACACTACTGCCCCCGAAGCGACTCCCCCAAATGGCAAGGAAGGATACGACTGTCCTCATTTAATACTTGTACAGCTCGAGTTAAATAAAAGCTGATCGCTCATTGGTTGCTATGGGAAACAAATACAGTATTCCTCTAAGACAGTGCTGATGAATGGGACCGGATAATCCTGATCCTGTACAAATGACACAAAGGAGATGGTGGGCTGATTTTCTTGGCCAACCTTGTATTTCTGATTGTTATTAGATAGGTTTACGCTGCTATATTTCTTATTTGTTAGAAAAACTTGTAATTGGAGATGAGGAAGAGGCGGCCATTTGTAAGTTGTGGTATAATGTGCAGTCATACATTACCATGGCAACATGGACCTGTGGAACTTGTCATGGCAGTGTGATATTTACAGGTAATCAGGCTTACACAATGAACAAACATCTGTAGGGCCTGAAAATGCCTTATTGATGAGCCCCCTACAGTTGCCGATCACATACCCTATCAGTAGTCACCTTGGCCACCCTGACCCACTATCAGCCAATACATGTGACTTGGGGGGCAAACAAATGTGTGTTTAATTAGAGGTTTCCAAATTTGTTGCTGCCCATGAAAAAAAAATGTAAATTTCCCTTTTTACCCTGTCTACTTCTAATTATACACACTTGGACGATTTTCTTCTCCCTACATCACCTGTGTGCAGGAGTCAAGAGCACTCAGTGGCTCGGATTTAGTGAGTATAAGATTTAGTTTTGGGGCCGTCAGGTGGCATAAATGTGGCATTCTTATTTTTGGAGGGGGCACACATTATTTTTCAGGTAGGTATTATTAATTTCAAAATCAGCCACTTAGGACATTGGTTTATCAGTTTATATTGCCTTGTCCCAGGCATTGTCATCCCACGCTACTCTACTATCTGGTAGTCATACACCTAAGATAATGGTCTGATGAATGCTTGTCTAGACAACTGCCATTGCTTCCTATTTTCAACTCCACGTTAAAAATGTAGCTGTTATGCGCAGCAGAAAAGAAAGTAAACTAAGGTCTAATTCAAAACTACTACTTCTGACCTGCCTGGCTCTTGTACAGATTAGAAGTCCCATCTGTGCAGTCCCTGCGCAGACTGAAGCAACCCTAACTGGATGACTAAGATGACCACTAGGGTCTCTGCTTCCTATGCAGCCATCAAGGGTATAACGTACCTTCTTAAGAATTTGGGGGAAGGTACAGAGTAAAAAAGAAAGAAAACCAAAAATAACAATCTGCCAGAAAAAAAACTCTTAGCAGGAATGCTGTAATTCCAAGCAGGGTCCACTTTAGAAATATTACCAGCAGGAAATGCAAGCCCAGGGAAGCTTTAAATAGTTACACCCGCCTGATGATAGGGCAGACTGAATTACAGCATTGGAAACACTTGTTGGTAGAAAGGTAATGAACACAAACAAAGTGTTCAGAACCAAGACAGCCACCAAACCTAACTGTGGCTCAGTGGAGAGGTAAATGGACCACAGCACAAGAAACTGCTGGATCACTTTCGAGGAACAACAGTAGCAACTTATCTCTCAAGAGAAATCTAACATGCCGATCCTTCTTTACCTCAACATCTGCATTAGGGGGAGAGTAGGGACACCACAGATTTTTGGGTTTGGTTGACATTTAACTAACATATATGACCAACCTTAAATCCTCCACCCCATGGGAATGCCAATGTGATCCGTACCATTCGTGGTGTCAACCTCCAGTTTTCACATTGTAAAGGCCACAGTCTGTGAGATGAAAGCAGCCTAGCCCATTAAAGAACCATGGTGATAAATAGTTACTCAATATATTCCTTTCCCTTTTTGAATCCATTGCTCCATGAAATGGGTTGCCGGGAATGTGACTCAGTAAATCATAAACTGGATTGTCATCTGTGTTTTCTTTAGGTTTTCGTCTTTTTCTGTCCCCTCCATGTGGCAGCTATTTTTAATTCCAGTTATGACACTGTCCTCTAGATCTCATTGTTTTACTAGCCACAAAGAGACTGTTTTCAATATACTCGACTGACACATCTACTGGATGAGCCAACGAACAGGATCTGAGTCATCGTCTTGAACTGTCTATTGATATTCTGGTTTGTACATGGTTTATTTACATCACTTTACTTGGTTGTAACTAATGGTGCATTAAGTCGCGCCCATTTCAGCAGTCAAAGCACCGATCAACAATATATATAATAGTGTTCATTTAATGGCTTGTTATAATGGGCCGACGAATACTGAAAGGGATAGAACAATTGTTAATACAATCGTTCTTTCCACATATAGCATCAGCATGCGGCACATCTCCTGTTGTCCTGGGGTGATCTGCTGCCAATAGCCAGGACTTTTATACCACCATAAAAGATCCAATCACCCAACAAACAAGCATTTTGCTGGCATGTTTACATGGGCTGATATTCAGGGACAATTGTTCTTAAGAATGAATATTTGCCAATCATCGACCCATCTAAATGCACCATAAGGCTGTGTTTGCACTTGTACAATGCTCTGCACTTAGCACTCTGTCGGCCAAACTTTTGTGTCCGGCAAAAAAAGGATAAGGATGGGGTGAGCTGAAATGGAGTCCAAACGTGCATCTGTTGCACTCAACTTGTCTCACTTCAGTTCGTGGATATGTCAAGAGGCACATAAGGGAAATAAACATGTAACCACCTAAACACTAAATGCTAATGGACTATAAAAATTATACGTACATTATGCGTGTGTGTACCGCCCCCACGTCAGCAGCCGGACTCGCGGTGGCTCGAGGGGCGTCTGGACCCGGGGAGTGGGGGGGGGGTCGTTCGGCCACTCAAATAGAAGGGGGGTATTTACAGGGGATGGTGTGTAACGGGGTGCCGGGGGTGCCTCGGGAATCGCTGTGATGGCCGCTTCATGTATCAGGCTAACCCCCGGCCCAGCCGTCACTATTGGGACAGGGGAATGTTTTGTGGGGCAGAGTGTGGATGGCAGGAGCACGCTGACAGACTCAGGAAAACTCCGCAGGCAGGTATCAACTGAACCAAAAGGCATTTTATTACACATAGCTTCAAAACAGTCTCGGTACACAAATCTTGCAGCGTCAAATCACAATTCCTGCCGAGGAAACTGTTCCTATTTTCTCTGTTCCGGGGCCTTGCCCGGCTACTCTCGTTTTCTTCACCTAGGCTCACACTCCGGCTACTGCAGACTTGACCCACACAACTCTGCTTCGCCGGCTAGGCCTCTTCGGGTCCCACCTTTACACTGCTGGTTCCCGATCAGGACACTTTTCTTTTTCTCTCTCTGACTATTTGCCACAGTCGCTCCCACACTCTGCCCCCGTTGCTCCTTCTCCCCCGTCCCAGCAGAAACTCAACTCCTTTCCTCTGATTCTTCCTACAGCAACCTCCCACCCTCCCCCTAGACTGTCCGGCTCCTCCTCTCTCCTGTACTGTTCCTATGGGGACAGCCGTCCCACCCTGACATCTAGGGGGGGGGGGAAACCCGGTAATACTGTAAAACACAATTAACATTAACATCTTTAGCTACCCCAGCGTGGGGTATCTTCAGGGGGGGAAACTGCGCCTCCGTGCAAGGGGTCCATCCACCCCTTACATTCCCCCCCTCTTTTTGCCTTAGCCTCCCGGCAAGGCTCGTATCTGTAAGACAAAACCTAACCAGCAAGGCAATCTCTTTATAAAACTTTAAAACCTTCACATAAAAACATAACCAATGGGCACACAAGTCCGGCGCCCGGAGTCCCTCCAAGGGAGCTCCCGGTCTTTGTAGCATGTTTGCCCGGAGGCCCCCAACAGGCGCTCCCGGTCTTAGCTGGTCTTCTGCCCGGAGGCTCTCCCAGCACTCCCGGTCTTTGTAGGTAGGAAGCAACAGACAATAAGATCTCCGTAACAGTCACGGAGGGAGTCTTTGCACAGTCCGGCATCAGGCTCCTTCCGGGCTCAGTAGCTTGAACGTTGTTGCAACTATAAATCTTCACCGGGTTTTTTAACAATACCGGTTCTCAACACATATATGTCCATCACCTCCAACCGCTATGGTTCACGCGGGGTGGTAGGCGCGCAGCCATTCAGCTCGCTGGGCCCTCACATATTCGGAGAGGGATTGGCCTGGCAAGCGGCGCAGCCTTCGGAACGGTTCATAATTGGCCTGTGACTCCGATTCCTCTGTCTCCGGTTTTGGCCCCTCGGCCCCCGGCGGGGGTGACGGGGTAGCTGGACGGGACGGCTGGGGACTACCAACAACGACCACCGGGTGCGTCACCATACTCTGGCGAATCGCCAATAACGCCGGTGTTCCCTTTTCCAGCTCGGCTACAGGTCCTGTAACTACTTCTGGCGACACCGCCAGAGTGTTTCTTGGCCGACAATCTTCAGCCAGCACCGGTCTCTGCTGCGTACGTCTCCGGTACTGACATTCCTCCCACTCGATCTCCTGTTGCCACTGCGCGGCCTCCTGGGCAGTGGGCATCCGGGTCACCCCTACGGCAAATAGGCCCCGGCATCCCACTTCTCTCCGGAACTTCACTTTCTCCCCCGGGTACAGAGTATGGAGACGTTGGGGTAACCCCTCAATGTCCAGATTGACCCGATTATAAAAGAAGTGATCCCCGGTCTCGTCGTCTTCTATAAACCCGTATCCCTCGGCCTGATTAAACTTGACCACGGTGCCAATGCTACACTGCCGGTCAAATTTTTCACTAAGGGGTCCGGCCATCATCTCTCTGGCCACGGTCTCGGCCAGAAGCCTTTCTTGCACCGGATCTATCTCAGGCGGCAGGGACTGTCGTCGGGTTAGGGGCGCCGGCTTTATCGGCTCCCAGAAAAATCCCCACTCATCTTCTTCAAGCTCCGGGACATGTTGCTCTCCCGGGGCCGCAACTTCTGTGGGGGTTGGAGGTCCTACCTTGGCTGGCGTAACCACCTCCGGACTCTGGAGGGGTGTTCCCAGTGTCTCGCTTCCCGGCTGCAGTTGAGTCTTGTAAGTGGCCCGGACTTCCGTGGATGTTTCACCGGTCACAGCATCCCACGAAGTGACCCACGTAACTTTTGCGGGCTGCTCCGGACCTCCTGGCACAGCCGGTAACTTTATGGTAAGTGCCTCCTCGGCTACGCTCTGCCTCGGGCATCCTCTTCCCAGGCTGGTTGTCACCAGCGCGCCTGCTGCAGCTCGCTTCTTCGTCTGCGTCTCCATTTACTTAGTGCCAGCTGCTGAGTTGGCGTCTCCTGTACAGGCACCGGGGAAGGTGGAGGCGGGCCTTCCTTTCCCGCTCTTGTATACACTCCACCCCTAGCCTCACTCACCAGGTCGACCCAGCATAGGCGACGCCTCTTTTTTTCTGTAACGCCGCCCACATCTCTAGTTTTCAGCAGCATCTTGGGGCCAGTACCTCCCCTCTTTGGGCGGCGCACTCTGCACTTCTTTTTCTTCGCCGGCCAGCTCAGGGTTTTTCGTTTGGCGCCAATTTTCCGCGCGCTCACTGTGTTCGTGAAGACGGCGGCCATCTTAGCGCCGTCTTGCGACTGGTCCAACGCCTTAGGCACCACTTGATCTTCACATTCTTGGATCGGGACCCTCCGCAGATAGTCCTTATCCTGCCGACTACGCCACTTGTAACGGGGTGCCGGGGGTGCCTCGGGAGTCGCTGTGATGGCCGCTTCATGTATCAGGCTAACCCCCGGCCCAGCCGTTACTATTGGGACAGGGGAATGTTTTGTGGGGCAGAGTGTGGATGGCAGGAGCACGCTGACAGACTCAGGAAAACTCCGCAGGCAGGCATCAGCTGAACCAAAAGGCATTTTATTACACATAGCTTCAAAACAGTCTCGGTGCACAAATCTTGCAGCGTCAAATCACAATTCCTGCCGGGGAAACTGTTCCTGTTTTCTCTGTTCCGGGGCCTTGCCCGGCTACTCTCGTTTTCTTCACCTAGGCTCACACTCCGGCTACTGCAGACTTGACCCACACAACTCTGCTTCGCCGGCTAGGCCTCTTCGGGTCCCACCTTTACACTGCTGGTTCCCGATCAGGACACTTTCCTTTTTCTCTCTCTGACTATTTGCCACAGTCGCTCCCACACTCTGCCCCCGTTGCTCCTTCTCCCCTCGTCCCAGCAGAAACTCAACTCCTTTCCTCTGATTCTTCCTACAGCAACCTCCCACCCTCCCCCTAGACTGTCCGGCTCCTCCTCTCTCCTGTACTGTTCCTATGGGCACAGCCGTCCCACCCTGACATCTAGGGGGGGGGAAACCCGGTAATACTGTAAAACACAATTAATATTAACATCTTTAGCTACTCCAGCGTGGGGTATCTTCAGGGGGGGAAACTGCGCCTCCGTGCAAGGGGTCCGTCCACCCCTTACAGTGTATTGAATAGTTTGTGACGCCACCTGTGGTGTGTGGTAAGGTGGAGTACCACTGCTGCATCTGGGAGTACCCGGTGGCGATGGAGTGGGCAGCCAGGTGTTTAACCCCTCCACTGTAGGGGAGATGCTCCGGGACTCGGTGATGGTGGTGGGACTTGCCGTTGGGGAGGTAGGGGTCAATTGCATACTCACTCAGTCCATAAACCTGACACCGACAACTTAGTAAACCAAAGTTCTGGACGCCGCTGAGGGGGAGCACGCCTGGGTCCCGTTTCTGCTGGTGTTGCCTGATGATCTGTGACCTTTCCCTTGGCACCATGTTCTCTTCTAGTTGGTCCCTATAGCCTGAAACTAGTCGGGTCCTGCTCCCCAGTCTCTCTAACTGAGGGTGCTTGCTCTCAGGGTTCACACTTGGGATTTTCTGGACCGTTTTAGTGGAAAGTCCTATCCCCCTTGTTGCGCTAGTACCCCGATTTTTGAGCGGGTGAAGAGCGGATCTTGAAGGCTCCGTTCTAGTTGAGTGAATTATCAGGTTGACTGAAGCTACTGTTTAGGGCAGGGGTCAGACCACGGCAGGGGGGCTGCTCGAGACACTCGGATCCAGGGTCGTTGCTGTGGCTCGAATGGCAGCCGGACCCAGGCTCGTGCAGCTGTCCGTCGCCCACAAGAGAGGAAAAGGGGTTGTTATTAACAGTGGAGAGTTTGTCAGTGACGCCACCCGTGGGTTGTGGTGATTGTTGGTGACACCGCCGCTGCCTTGGTATGGGATACCCGGGGCTGATGGAGCGGGGAAGCAGGATGGTATCCCCTCCACGGGTAGGCGAGGTGTAGTCTCGGGCCCAGGTGTAGTTAGAGTAGAGTGCTGGGACGCAGTCTGCAGGGCTGCACCGGATGATACCGGTGTACTCACTATTTTGAATAATCACACAGAGTCCAGATAGTAAACCAACGGCCGGATACCGGTAACCTCTGGAGGGGTGTGCTCGGGTCTCGCACACCGGTGGAGAGAACAGGGGCCCTTCCTCCTGCACTTTAGTTTGGTGTTTTGTGTGTTGACTAGTCCGCATGAAACGGGGAAAGTCCACTCCCGGTGTCTTTGCTGTGGGAGCTGTCGCCCGTGAGATCTGTCCCTTGAGATTTTAGCAGGCACTTGCAGACGCCCTATCCCCCGTTTTGGGCTTCCGTCTCGCTCTATCTGGGCTGCTAGTGGGACAAGACTTGGAATCTCATCCCCTGCTTGCTAATTGGAAAGGTGTTTGAAGCTGTCCTCGCCCTAGGGTCCAGGTACCCCGACTATGCACAGCCTCTGGACCGGATTCCCACTGTCAGCACCGGCGGGCTGCAACCCTGCCCTGGACCACTTAAGGTCTTCCTTGACCGGATCTCCGTCGCCTGAGGCCCTGCTCTGCCGTCTGCCACCTAGTCAGCTCAAGTAGTCCAGTAGTCCGGGAGCTACAACCCTCGACTACCACTTCACTCCTCTCAACTCCACTGTCCAAGCTTATCTGACTTGTTCCCTCCCCTTGACACCTCAGAACCCCTAGGTGGGCGTCACCATCTGCCTGGCCCCGTCCACTGGTGTGTTCCTATTGTCCTTGGGGGGGTGACTAGGCTTTTGTGGCTGGTGTATGTACCTGTGTGGGGTTGGGTTGGAAGGTCCAAGGGAAGAGAATCCTGCATCTGGAAGATGGATGCAGTCTCCTGTGACAACCTGATTTTGTCAGGGCGTCACACTACTCCCTGATCTAGGATCCACGTACCCCGTCGTGCCCTGGCCCCAGCCCGGTGATGGTACAAGGCTGCCGGCTGTCCTCCACAACAATACCGTGCCCCTTGTCACGATCACCTGCGACTGGGGTTCCAGCTCCTACCAGGCCCAGACCACCGTCTGCTACCTAGTACTTCCAAGGAGCCCGGCTCCTGACCTCCTCTCTCCTTCGCCTCAGCACTACACTCCTCCAACCTTCACTCTCAAACTCCAAACTCAGACTGAAACGCTCCTGACACTCCTGACCTCCGCTTAACCAACCCCTTCAAGTGGGCGACCCTATTCCACTCAGGCCATCCACTGGTGTGTCTGTTGGGTGTGGTGCAGAGTGTTCCTAGGATCAGCTGGTTTTGGCAACACCATTGGTTAGGGACCCCTAACCAAGGAGGAGGTGGATATTGCACAGGAGAGCAGATTGCACAATACCCTGTGACGACCTGATAGGCCAGGGCGTCACATGTGCACACTGTGATTAATAAATACATAAACTTCAATGTCGCTATATACGTAAAACATGTAAGGTACTTAGTTAACTTTTTTTGTCAAAAAGTGAAAAAGTAATTAACCACGTCAAGGTGTACCTTTAATATGAATAGTCCCCATCACTAATGTCTCACATTTCTATGTGTAAAACCGTTTTGCTCTAGACTTTCCGAGAGTCATGACCGCATCCGACGCTGTTCAGTCCAGAGACTCTGACACTCCTCACAATACTTTCTCTGGTGCATCCGAGTTACATAGGTAGGCTCGGGCATCAACCAGCTGTTTGCTCATTAGTGATCGGACTAGCAAGACTTAATTTCTGCTAGCCTGCTGATTACCTTTTTGACCACATGTTGCTGGAGACCGATCACAGGTACTTCCCGCCTTTTTAAGATGGAGGAATTTATCTTCCTTTGCCAACTATAGCTTTGTGATTTACTGCGTGTTGCTTGGTGTGCAGTGGTTATTTTCTCCCTGCTTTAGTTTTCCTGCTTATCACTTGTTGTCCGATTACTCTATATGAGTGTACTGTATGATAGTTTTGTTCCCCTGCTAGAGAAGGAGGTGGTACTAAATCAGGGCTGGTCAGGAGCAGAGGTAGAAAGGCAGCCCAGACATCATCACCATCAGATGTATCTCTGGGATCAGTGACAGCTAGGACCTCCCTAGCCTGAGGGCCAGTTTAGGAGCCCTGGTCCCCTGTTATCCCATGCCACCCTGTGACAATTTGTGCACCTTTACATTACTTTAATTCTAAAGATATGTAGACCATATTTTTTTTTTGCAGTATAAATAGAGGGATGTGGCCCACTCCAGGGCTCAGCAGCCTTACTCACACATCTTTCCCAGACAAGGTTTTAATTTTGAGCTATGCCTGGTTTCTTTTCACCTTCCCAGTTCAGATGAGGTCTGGCAACACACATTTATCAGACCACTCCAGCACTGTTTTATTTTATTGTACCGCTTCTTTTTCTTTGCCATCTTTGTCCTCCTTCTTCTGAAGCCTGGGTGCATGATGTGTCCTACATCATGCACAGAGGCCGGCATTGAGGTCCTGCGCAGGCGCACTTTGATCTGCCCTGAGTAGCACAGCAATATGGTGGCACAGTAATATGACAGAACAAAACATGGTGGCACAGCAATATGGTGGCACAGTATATGGGCGCACAGCAATATGGTGGCACAGCATATGGGGCACAGCAATATGGCGACACAGCAATATGGTGGCACAGTATATGGGGGCACAGCAATATGGCGGCATAGTATATGGCAAAACAGTAATATTGGGGCACAGAAATATAGGGGCACAGAAATATAGGGGCTCAGAAATATGGGGCACAGAAATATGGAGGCACAGAAATATAGGGGCTCAGAAATATGGGGGAACATAAATATGGGGGCACAGGAGTATGGGGCTCAGAAATATGAGGGCACAGAAACATGAGGGCACAGGAATATGGGGCAGAGTATGTGGGGCATAGTATACAGTGGGGCACAGTATACAGTGGAGCACTATGCCAGCTGTCCTTGGTGACACTTTAGACATATTAGGATCACTATGCGGTCACCAACAAAATGGCTCCGCACTGTGATCCTAAACTTCATCTTCTCTTATCCTTTTGGAAACACCCAGAATGGAAAGGGGAGGTGACATCACACACGAGAGCAGATTCCACCCACTCTACTGCAGTTGTAATGTGAGCTAGTTGAACACTAGAATTTCAGCAGCTGCTCCCCCTAGTGTTTAAGAGTGGAAAATATGAAAGTTGAAATTATTTTTTTAGATTTTGCTCAATTAAAAACAAATAATATTTAAACAAAATATTAAAACATTAATACTTTGCATTTTTTCAGTTATTGAAATTTTTTATCTTTTGACGACACCTTCCCTTTAAAGTAATAGTAACCGAAAAGTGTCAAGTTTCGCTGTATTAGAGAAAATTGATCTGTTTGATTCACATTGGTCTGCTAATGTGTGGGGTCACTCCGGGAGGGACCTACATACACTACATACTGTCGTAGATCCACATCTTTATTGATTTACTCTTTTTTATTAGTTCTGCAGAGTAAATGTATTTTGTATTATACAGTACGCGGATTATGCATCTGTCAAGAACGGTGAAGAGTTAACAGCCACCTGCTGAATGTTTATCTCCAGAGCCGCTCCTGTCTACCCAGATAAGAAATACATGAAACACTTAATAGTAAGTAAATAATCCTGAAGGTATAAACCAACTGAGATTCCGGGACTGGGGGGAGGTATTGTAAACTGTACTGTGCACCAATGCCAAGTATCAGAATGCACTGATGGTAAATATGCTTCATTCTGTAATGATTCTGAGTATACACTGAATAATCACTGGTATCTGTATACAGTCATCATCCACACACTGTGTAATCAGTATGTATACACTCATCAACCACACAATATATAATACCTGGATACACTCATAGGGCTGACACTAGCAATTCTGGACCCCATACTGGCAAAAATTTTTGGCCCCCCTGAGACCCTGCCCAGGCTCCACCCCAGCTCTGTCTACACCCCTCAAACCTTCCACAGTATCACCATCACTCTTGGAAATATATATATATATATATATATATATATATATAGTCATAATAATACACCCTCTACACCACCCCTTACCATAATATACACCCTCTACATTGCCCCTCTCCATAATACACCCTTTACACCGCTCCTCTCCATCATATCTCTCCCATTGCTCCTCTGTATGATATCCCCCACACACTGCCTCTCTGTATAATATCCCCCTACACACTGCCCCACTGTGTAATATCCCACACACACACACTTCCCCTCTGTCTCTCACTTACGCTGCCCCTCTGTATACTATCCCGCGACACAAGCTGCCCCTCTTTATAATATCCACCCACACACACTGCCCCTCTGAATATCGCCCTACACACACTACCCCTCTGTATACTATACCCCCACACACACACACATTGCCCCTCTGTACAATATCCTCTTGGTACATATATCCTCTTCCTGGTATATATGTCCCCATCCTGGACCCTTCCATGTATGTATGTCCCCCTCCTGGTATATATAGTGATAGTAATCCCTTGAACTTCTGCCGTTACTTCATGTGCCCGTTTGGCACGATTTTGTAAAGTGTTTGTTGTGTGTATATATATATATATATATATATATATATATATATATCTCGAGTTTGTTGTCTGTATTTTTGGTGGCCTTTCCTGAAAAAAAAGATTTTACTTCAAAAGACGTTGAATAAACCACCTTTAATTTCAGTTTTGCTTCTACATTGGACTCCTTCACTGACAGCAGTGCAGGATTGACCACGTAATACTATCTTCCCCTGGATTTTGTTGCAAAGTTGTGCTCGTGGTCCATGCCGCAATTGTACATGAGATATACACTGGTTGTGGGTATACAACCCAAAAAGGTGAACAGTTTTTCTTTCTTTAGCCTTCTGGTATGCTTGGATAAGACCCTTTTGCGCTTTTATCCACAGTTTTTCTAACCTAGGATCTTAAATACACTTGACCGTTAATGCAGTAGAAGATGAGGCTAAAAGTAGAGTATTGCTTCCTGGGGATGACAGAAGAGACTTTGATCAGAGTTTTAAGTCTTGGATTAGGCATATGGGAATCCCACTGAAAATAAAGCTGGGTTCACACATAGCGACAGCGACAACGACGTCGCTGTTACGTCACCATTTTCTGTGATGCAACAGCGACCTTGTGAGTCGCTGTTATGATCGCTGCTTAGCTGTCAAACACAGCGACGCAGCAGCGATCATAACGACACGCGTCGCTGTGCTACATGTGCAGAGAGCAGGGAGCCGCGCACACTGCTTAGCGCTGGCTCCCTGCACTCCTAGCTACAGTACACATCGGGTTAATTACCCGATGTGTACTGCAGCTACATGTGCAGAGAGCAGAGAGCCGCGCACACTGCTTAGCGCTGGCTCCCTGCACTCCTAGCGACAGTACACATCGGGTTAATTACCCGATGTGTACTGCAGCTACATGTGCAGAGAGCAGGAGCCGGCACTGGCAGCTAGAGCGGCGGACGCTGGTAACGAAGGTAAATATCGGGTAACCAGGGAAAGGTCTTCCCTTGGTACCCGATGTTTACCGTGGTTACAGCTTACCGCAGCTGCCAAATGCCGGCTCCTGCTCCCTGCTCGCTTCATTTCGTCGCTCTCTCGCTGTCACACAGCGATGTGTGCGTCACAGCGGGAGAGCGACGACCAAAAATGAAGCTGGACATTCAGCAACGACTGGCGACCTCACAGCAGTGGCCAGCTCGTTGCTGGATGTCACACACAGCGACAGTGACGGGACGTCGCTGCAACGTCACAGAAAATGGTGACGTAGCAGCGACGTCGTTGTCGTCGTCGCTGTGTGTGACACCACCCTAAGACATTGCGAAAAAAAATCTTTACCTGCTACCAAAAACAAAGCTAAAATGTGACTTGGTTGGCCAACAGAGAAAGAACCATAGGGCTTCTGTGATGCACATTGAGATTTCAAGGACCCGGGCTAAGTAGAAAATGAACTTAATTTAACTGTACACCCATTATTGAAGGAAGCTGTGTTGCTCCACTCCAGTCCTCAAGACCTACCAACAAATCATGTTTTCAGGTTTTCCTCAATCAGGTTTTCAGGATTTCCTTAATGTTGCACAGGTGATGGAATTATTCCCTGCCTAAAATTGAGGAAAGCCTCAAAATATGATCTGTTGGTGGGTCTTGAGAAACATTGGAAGGAAGCAATCATTAAGAAAAACTGGTAGCTGTATGAACATTTTCAATCTAACTGGTCAACATAGTGCTGTCACGAGAAAAACAGCTGGGGTCTCGAGTGGACTCCCTGGTGGTACTGGTCTCAAAGATATGCTCACCCTGTGGAAAGACAAAGTTCTAATCCAGGGGGCAGAGATTGGCAGTTGCCTGGCTGCTGAGAGACGAGCCGGAGAGACATGGCCAGAGTAAGAATATGGTGGCAATGTGGCCAGTGAAGATCCTATCCTTGAAATTACTCTTCATGTGCAAACCTAGGGAATTTCCTCTAAATACCTGTTGATATGAGTAAACCATGTAGGAAGGGGGGGGACTGAAGCCTATATCCCTGCTGAAAGCTATTATCTATGTTAGGGAATGCCCAATAGTTACTGCCAAATATGGATTTGAGCTTGAATGCCCAGTTGACAAAGAATACAACCATGGCCAAATCAATGTTTGAGACACATTGTTGTACTGGAGCGGGAACTCTAGGGGGAATGATTTGCTGTTGCACAAATCCTGTGCAGCATACAAGCAGGGAAAGTGCTGCTAAGGATGGTGAATGTCACCAAACATGTGGTCATCTTGATGCCCAAAAAGTTGTTGATGTTTACTAAGAGGATCACGTGGCTCAAGAGCTATGTTGGTCTATAAAAGTAGTTGACGTGGGCACGGCTACAATTCCTGTATGCCTAAACAATAACTGACCATTGGAAACCAATTGGGAAGAGCTACTGAAAAAGAGGACAGGATGTTGCTGGAGAGGATGTTCGACAGTAACAACATTAGACATAGTGAAAGCCTATGGGTGCCTTACCATATTAGTGAAAATGTGAGATTGGAGCCTGAAGCTTTGTGTTTGCTTAGGCATAGGTGGGCTTTGCACGTTGCGACATCGCAAGCCGATGCTGCGATGTTGCACGCGATAGTCCCCGCCCCTGACGCAGGTACGATATCTTGTGATAGCTGGCGTAGCGATAATTATCGCTACGCCAGCTTCACATGCACTCACCTGCCCTGCGACCGTCGCTCTGGCCGGCGACCCGCCTCCTTCCTAAGGGGGTGGGTCGTGCGGCGTCACAGCGACATCACACGGCAGGCGGCCAATGGCGGCGGAGGGGCGGAGATGAGCAGGATGTAAACATCCCGCCCACCTCCTTCCTTCCGTATAGCCTCTGGCGGCAGGTAAGGAGATGTTCCTCGTTCCTGCGGCTTCACACACAGCGATGTGTGTTGCTGCAGGAACGAGGAACTACATCGTACCTGTCGCGGCACCGGCATTATGGAAATGTCGGAGCCTGCACCGATGATACGATAACGACGCTTTTGCGCTCGTTCATCGTATCATCTAGGATTTACACACTACGACATCGCAAGGGACGCCGGATGTGCGACACTTTCGATTTGACCCCACCGACATCGCGCCTGCGATGTCGTAGTGTGCAAAGCCGCCCATAGAGTTTTAATGTTAGAACCATAAGTGATGCTTTTTTGCTTCCCCAAGTGAAGGTCTTCCTTAGGGATCGGTTCCACTTGCGTTTTGCTAGGACGAGTGCAATCCAATAAAATATCAGATTGCTCTCACTCTAGTGCAAAACTATGACGCAGTGTCCATCTGTGATTCTTTTCTCATGCTATATCGGCATGAGAAATGAATCGCAGCATGCTGCATTTGGCAGCGTGTCTTATCTCACACGCACTGATACAAGTCTATGGGTGCGTGTGAAACATCACACTGCACTCGCATGTCATCCGACCGCAGTGCGATGTACGCAGAGACAGGCGGGAAGAAAGCGCTCCCCCCTCTTCTCCGCAGCTGTGATCCGATTGCAAGATCAGATCACAGTCGCATGACCTTCAGTTCACACTGCAGCAGAGGGTCATTAATATATATTGCTTCCAATTCTCTTACATCGCAAGCTATGTGCAAGTGGCCTTACAACAGTGACTGGGCAGCAAATGCATTCCTTCACACTCTAAATTTGGCCACCTACATGGGTCCCACCTATCAGATTGTGCTGTCAGAAAGAGAGGTAAGAAAACTAGTGTACTGCTCTGCTCGCAGCAGCCGAGCTGCTCGGATCCGAACCTTCTGTGGGTGGCTCGAGGGTCCCCGGACCCGGGGGTCTCGCGGTTGCTTCAATTGAAAGGGAGTTAACGTTGTGTGGGGATTTTGGGTGATAACTCCGTGACGCCACCCACGGTATGTGGTAATAATGGGAGTACCACCGCTGCTTTGGTGAGCACCCGGGGCGTTGGGCTAGCAGCCGGATGTTATTAACCCTCCATGGGTAGGGATGGATGCCCGGGGCCTGGTGACGGGGTGCTGAGGAGATGGCGGCTGCAGGGACCGGCGCACTCGGTCGGACCGGAGGATGGTGCTGTACTCACTGGTCGATGCAATAACTCACACAGAGTCCAGTACTTAACCAGAACTTGCTGGTGTCTGTGGGCCTTTGGTACGGGGGTGTTTGGATCCCACACTGGTACAAGAAGCAGGGCCCTCTCTCTCCTGTCCTCCAGCTATGAGTCACCTTCTTTGTTTCGGACGGGGGAAGTCCTCTCTTTGCACAAGTCCGGGGTCCCGTGCACGCTACCGGCGGGCCACTACCCTGTCCCGGTCCACTACGGGTTCCCCTGAGCCTACTCTCCACTTCAGCTCCAAGAACTCTGCTTTTTCTTTGCTTCACTTCCCCAGCAGCACAGGAGCGGCAGCCCTTGTCTGTTCTCCTCTCTCTCCTTCCACCGACTGACCCTCAACTCCTCCCCTCCTGCTCTTTTCAGTTGCTAGACTGGGGGGAGGGTGCGGCTGCCTCACTGTACCAGTGTGGGATCAGGTGGTACCAAGGAGGTTTAACTCTTTCTGTGACTACCTGGCTGGCCAGGGCGTCACACTAGTAACACCAATTCATGAAAGAATGGGATAAGTTTGGCTCAAGTCTTTTAACTAGTTGCAAATATTTTACTACCATTTAGGTGTCTAATCAACGAGATTGATACAACATGCAGAAAGTGTAAATTGGCTAAGGCAAGAGAGCAACAGATCCCGATTAGAGATGAGTAGAGATGAGTGATCCCAAGGTTTGGTGTTCGTACTGAGTACAGACTTTACAAAAAAAGAAACAAGGGTTTGGAGTTCGGGTGCATTACGTAATATGCAAATCACTGATATGAACATTGGTGTGCTCTGGTACGCTCAGTGCTCAGCCCGGTGCGAGCTGCTTGCATTTTTTAAAGGGCTCACAGTGGGGGTAACAACATTGTGATCAGATATAGTGTGCACCCAAAAAAAATAAAAATGAAACAATCCCACCCTGCTCCAGAAGTGATCTGTTTATGGCTGGCTGCATGTGGGCAGAGACCGAATGTAATGCTAGCTTCCGGTGTAGGGGCAGCAAGCAGAATTAGTGGACCCACTGGACCACAAGGGGACCCGGGCTTACCCCTTAGTGAAAGGGGCTCCACTAAGCGCCCACCGTGAGGCCAACGCCAGGTACCATTCCCAGGGCAATGACCCCAGCACAGGAAACAAACTCAGGTATAGACAGGTACAGGTGGGGTGACTGAGGCAGTCTGGACAGGTGGGTATGGACAGGGGTGGTAGGCATGGCAGGGATACACAGGTAAGAGAAGGCAGGTACTGGAGACTGACTGAGGGATAACGGGACAGGAGCTTAGGACCTGACAACTAGCTAGATAGCAGACTGTAGACTGACTAGAAGCATTGTACAGGCACTTCCCCTAATGGGAGGGTGCCTTAAATACACTGGAAATGGCACGCTGGTCCTTTAAGAGGAAGGCCAGTATGTGCTGGTGTGGCGCCCTGGACAAGCCAGGGGCCACAGAAAACAACACCCACACACCCCACACTCCCGGTCAGGCACACCGAAGTCAGACAAAACCCTTGTTGCCTTCCTCCAGGGGCTGATGTACACACCAGGGGGTGGGCCAGGCGGTTGGTCCCACCCACCGAGGAGTTCACAGTCCTGGAGGTGGGAAAAGTAGGGAGATCAGCTAGGGAAGTGAAAGTGGAAGGAAGGAAAGTGGCAGCTGAGCAGACTAAAGTTGGTCCGGGTGTGTGGCCCGGACGGATCAGCAAGGTTGGCAGACGGTGGTGACCGTCTGCAGGAGTGGCCTATCGGAGTCTACCGTAAGGACCGTGGACGGGCGGTGGCCCGGCGGTACCGGACCGGTACGCAAAGAGAAGTCAGCACCATCTGGCAGGGGCTTGCGGACCCCGGCAAGGCTAGGAGTCGCCGTGAATTTGCTAAATCCGTTAGCGAAGGGAACCTCCTGGGTTTCCCAGCAGCCAAGTCCCGACAGAAGCCAACAGTCCAACCGAGAGAGGGAAACACAGTCACCGACAAGGCTAAAGTTCCCAGGGCCAGAGCCTGCGGGCAAAAGGGGCTCCTCCAGCCCATATCCAAGCTGGGGAGTGGGTTACCAGTGGGAACCCATTGGAACCGTTTACAGTACACAGGTGCAGGGAAAGGCAGTCACCATCAACCTGCCGGGAGAAACAACACCGCAGCCGTCTGTGGGACACGTCCATCTAGCAGTGTGTTTTACCGAGAACTGTGTCCTCATCATTGGCTGAGTGAGTACCACCGTGCCGTGCGGCACAGCGCTGCCCCCGCAACCCATGCACCTCGCCAGGCCCCGTAGCCCGCCTGCCATCCATCCCTACCCCATCACCGGGCCCCGGGACAACCAACCCCCTACCCACGGAGGGGAGAAATAACATCCAGGCTGCTCCCTGTCATCGCTCCCGGGATCCCCGTCCAGAGCAGCGGTGGTGTCACCAATATCACCACAACCGTGGGTGGCGTCACGGACAATAATCAAATCCCCACAATCAAATCCCCACCCTTTTCACTCACGGGCGAGGAACGCCGCTCAAGTCCCCGGGATCCGGCCCACCGCTCGAGCCACCAGGGAGCAGCAGCAGCAGCCGGACCCGAGCAGTGGGAGAGCGCAGCGTCCCCTCCTCCGCCCGCGACACTGGTCTTAGGTGCACTTCCGGGAATCCTATGTAGCATGTACAGTGCCCAAGAGGTTAGGGCGGCAGGAGCATACGTGGATGGCCGGAGGAGGATGTGACCCAGCCAGGGTGGTAACTAAGTTGGCGTCTGCAGAGATGCAGGCACTACACCCGAACTGCCCAATTAGTGACTTCCATTGGGGTTCAGGTCAAGCCCAAGTCCAAGGCTGAGCTTTATCTAAATTCCGGTTGAACCAGCCAAACCGAACTTACTCAGGTCCGCTCATCTCTAGAGAAGAGCGGACCCGAAATTTAAAGTTCAGTGTTCGTACTGAACACGAACTTTACAAAAAAATCAGTGTTCGAGTTTGTATGCTGACCACTCGATGGAGCATTGCTGTGCTCAGGTACGCCCGGTGCTTGGCCCAGTGCGAGCCGCTTGTAGTGTTTAAATGGCTTGAACTGGGGGTAAAATCATTGTTACCGGTTTCTGTTTATGGCTGTCTGTATGTGGGCGAAGAGCCGAACTGCCCATTCAGTGACTTCCAATGAAGTTTGGATCAAGTTCGGATCCAAGACAGAACTTTATTTAAAGTCCGGCTGAACCCGCCAAACCCGAATTTTCACGGGTCCATTCATCTCTAGTCCCGATATACATTATTCAGACCTCCTCTTCCTTAGAAATGGTGTTCATAGACCAGTTCTCTGTGGAGGAAGGTGTATGTACCTACAAGTCATCACTTCCCTGAGTTCACAGTGGAGGTCACCCATACCAGACAACCCAAGCTCTGTGGAAAGCTTTCATGCGCGTGCCAGGCACGCGGATAAATGAGCGGTTTCAAATATACAGTAATTGAGGAGTTGTGCCGAATCTTCAAGATAGAAAAATTCCACACCACACAGTTTTCACTCTGACCACTGAGCCTCACAAGAGACTGAAACTTCCTACTATTCTACAGAGATCAATTCTCAGCATTCACCTCGATATCATCTCAGTCATTATTACCATGAAATACCTCTATTACAAAACTGGAGTTGGAGAACACAGGATCCACTATTCAAAAGAGGTAATGTTCACAGCTCACCTTCTACCCATTCCTGCAGGATGACTTTACCGTTATGCACTCTGGTCACCGAACCTCATAATAATATGACACTTTCTGTTCTGTGGAGATCACTTTTCTGCAGTAATCTCTTATTATCACAGGTAGCATTACAATAAACTACAACCCCTGGCAAAAATTATGGTCTCACCTGGCTCTGAGGATGTTCATTCAATTGTTTACTTTTGTTTAAAAAAAGCAGATCACAGACAAATGGCAACTTTCTGGCTTTAAGAAACACTAAAAAAAAAAATCATGAAAACCTAATGTGCTACCCAGTAACGGTTACTTTTCAAGACCAAACAGGGGGAAAAATTATGTAATCACTCAATTAGGCTACATTCACACGACTGTCACGTTTTTGCGGTCCGCAAAAAACGGTCCTGTTTTTTCACGGATGCATCCGTGTGGCATCCATGTGACATCCGTTCGGTTCCGTATACGGGCCGCGTGTCATCCGTCTGTCATCCGTTTTTTTTTGCGGACCACAAAACACAGAAACTGCTAGATAGATGGATAGATAGATATACAGTTAGGTCCAGAAATATTTGGACAGTGACACAAGTTTTGTTATTTTAGCTGTTTACAAAAACATGTTCAGAAATACAATTATATATATAATATGGGCTGAAAGTGCACACTCTCAGCTGCAATATGAGAGTTTTCACATCCAAATCGGAGAAAGGGTTTAGGAATCATAGCTCTGTAATGCATAGCCTCCTCTTTTTAAAGGGACCAAAAGTAATTGGACAAGGGACTCTAAGGGCTGCAATTAACTCTGAAGGTGTCTCCCTCATTAACCTGTAATCAAT
This sequence comes from Anomaloglossus baeobatrachus, assembly GCF_048569485.1. Taxonomy (NCBI): domain Eukaryota; kingdom Metazoa; phylum Chordata; class Amphibia; order Anura; family Aromobatidae; genus Anomaloglossus; species Anomaloglossus baeobatrachus. Next base: position 628,918,381 of record NC_134356.1, on the reverse strand, counting down.
GAAGTAGTTAAAAGGTCTGGGGTTGATTACAGGTGTGTGGTTTTGCATTTGGAAGCTGTTGCTGTGACCAGACAACATGCGGTCTAAGGAACTCTCAATTGAGGTGAAGCAGAACATCCTGAGGCTGAAAAAAAAGAAAAAATCCATCAGAGAGATAGCAGACATGCTTGGAGTAGCAAAATCAACAGTCGGGTACATTCTGAGAAAAAAGGAATTGACTGGTGAGCTTGGGAACTCAAAAAGGCCTGGGCGTCCACGGATGACAACAGTGGTGGATGATCGCCGCATACTTTCTTTGGTGAAGAAGAACCCGTTCACAACATCAACTGAAGTCCAGAACACTCTCAGTGAAGTAGGTGTATCTGTCTCTAAGTCAACAGTAAAGAGAAGACTCCATGAAAGTAAATACAAAGGGTTCACATCTAGATGCAAACCATTCATCAATTCCAAACATAGACAGGCCAGAGTTAAATTTGCTGAAAAACACCTCATGAAGCCAGCTCAGTTCTGGAAAAGTATTCTATGGACAGATGAGACAAAGATCAACCTGTGCCAGAATGATGGGAAGAAAAAAGTTTGGAGAAGAAAGGGAACGGCACATGATCCAAGGCACACCACATCCTCTGTAAAACATGGTGGAGGCAACGTGATGGCATGGGCATGCATGGCTTTCAATGGCACTGGGTCACTTGTGTTTATTGATGACATAACAGCAGACAAGAGTAGCCGGATGAATTCTGAAGTGTACCGGGATATACTTTCAGCCCAGATTCAGCCAAATGCCGCAAAGTTGATCGGACGGCGCTTCATAGTACAGATGGACAATGACCCCAAGCATACAGCCAAAGCTACCCAGGAGTTCATGAGTGCAAAAAAGTGGAACATTCTGCAATGGCCAAGTCAATCACCAGATCTTAACCCAATTGAGCATGCATTTCACTTGCTCAAATCCAGACTTAAGACGGAAAGACCCACAAACAAGCAAGACCTGAAGGCTGCAGCTGTAAAGGCCTGGCAAAGCATTAAGAAGGAGGAAACCCAGCGTTTGGTGATGTCCATGGGTTCCAGACTTAAGGCAGTGATTGCCTCCAAAGGATTCGCAACAAAATATTGAAAAAAAAAATATTTTGTTTGGGTTTGGTTTATTTGTCCAATTACTTTTGACCTCCTAAAATGTGGAGTGTTTGTAAAGAAATGTGTACAATTCCTACAATTTCTATCAGATATTTTTGTTCAAACCTTCAAATTAAACGTTACAATCTGCACTTGAATTCTGTTGTAGAGGTTTCATTTCAAATCCAATGTGGTGGCATGCAGAGCCCAACTCGCGAAAATTGTGTCACTGTCCAAATATTTCTGGACCTAACTGTAGATAGATAGAAGAGTAGATAGATAGTTAGATAGAGAGATAGATAGATAGAGGGATAGATAGATAGATAGATAGATAGATAGAGGGATAAATAGAGGGATGAATGAATGAATGAATGAATGAATGAAGGGATAGATAGAGGGATAGCTAGAGGGATAGATAGATAGATAATAGATGAGAAAGACATATATAATATCCCACTCCCCAGCATTTTGTAATCTTGTACCCTTTAGTGCCTTTCATGTGGCACTAAAGGGTGCTTAACCCTGTATTTAGACAAAAAATAAATAAATAATTTAAAAAAAAGACGTGGGGTCCCCCCTATTTTTTGTAACCAGCTCGGGTAAAGCAGATGGCTGCAGCCTGCAGACCACAGCTGGCAGCTTCACCTTGGCTGGTAATCCATAATAGAGGGCACCCCACACTGTTATTTTAAATGTAAATAAATAATTTAAAACAAAAAACATGGGGTCCCCCCAAATTGGATCACCAGCCCAGGTAAAGCGGACAGCTGTGGTCTGGTATTCTCAGACTAGGGAGGTCCGCGGTTCTTGGACCCTCCCCAGCCTAAGAATAACAGGCCGCAGCCACCCCAGAAGAGGCGCATCCATCAGATGTGCCAATCCTGGTGCTTTGCCCCAGCTCATCCCGATGCCGTGGTGTGGTGGCAAACGGGGTAATATATGGGGTTGATACCAGATGTGTAATGTCACCTGGCATCAAGCCCTGGGGTTTTTGATGTCACGGCGTCTATCATATACGCGACATCACTAACCCAGTCAGTAATAAAAAAAAAATAGACAAACAAATTTTTATTTGAAAAAAAAACTCCCTAACACATTCCCTCTTTCACCGATTTATTGAAAAGAAAAAAACAAATCCGGGTCCAGCGTAATCCAATAAGTGGGTCCCACGACGATCCATACTCACTGTCCCAGTCAATGAAGAACAGAATGTTCCCCATTGACTGGGAGAGCAGTGCAGTGACCTGAGCTAACATCAGTAGGTCAGCCCACATCACTGCAGGGCATGACCACCACTGACTTCAGGAGGTTAGCAAGTTACATGACCTGCGGTGATGGAAGCACTCCTGAAGTCAGCGCTGGTCACTGACTTCTATGGCCGCTGCATTCTCACCTCTCGCCAGCGGCTCGTGATGTCACTGCTAGTCACAGTCTCGGGCCGCCCGCGAGAAGTGATGTGAGAACGTGGCAGTCAGTGACAAGCGCTGACGTCAGGACCGCAGGAATTCATCACAGCAGGTAATGAACTTTACTAACCTCCTGACGGCAACGCTCATCATCCCCACAAGGCAAGAAAGCATGTGGAGACACCATCACATGTTTCTCAACGCTGGCAGGAAACTAGCCAGGTCTTTCAGCGGGAAGGAACAACCACGGGAAGGGCAGTCTCCAGTCAAGGAGACCACCTATGCCAATCATGGTATCCATCCACAGACAGCTGTTTCGGGGTATTTGCCCCTCATCAGTGTGGAATAGGAAACTGGCTAGTGGGAGCATTGCCTAGTAGAAGACTACATAAGCAAGGATGGTTGACCTTAGGAAGATCAACATCCAACACCGCGGAGACACCATCACGTGTTTCTCAATGCAGTGATTCTAGAGCAATGCCCCCTGGGAAATATTCAAAACAAGAAAGCCTGCGGAGACACCATCACATGTTTCTCAACGCTGGCAGGAAACTAGCCAGGTCTTTCACCGGGAAGGAACAACCACGGGAAGGGCAGTCTCCAGTCAACAAGACCACCTATGCCAAACATGGTATCCATCCACAGACAGCTGTTTCGGGGTATTTGCCCCTCATCAGTGTGGAATAGGAAACTGGCTAGTGGGAGCATTGCCTAGTAGAAGACTACATAAGCAAGGATGGTTGACCTTAGGGAGATCAACATCCAACACCGCGGAGACACCATCACGTGTTTCTCAATGCAGTGATTCTAGAGCAATGCCCCCTGGGAAATATTCAAAACAAGAAAGCCTGCGGAGACACCATCACATGTTTCTCAACGCTGGCAGGAAACTAGCCAGGTCTTTCACCGGGAAGGAACAACCACGGGAAGGGCAGTCTCCAGTCAACGAGACCACCTATGCCAAACATGGTATCCATCCACAGACAGCTGTTTCGGGGTATTTGTCCCTCATCAGTGTGGAGTAGGAAACTGGCTAGTGGGAGACTGCCCTTCCGGTGGTTGTTCCTTCCCGGGGAAAGACCTGGCTAGTTTCCTGCCAGCGTTGAGAAACATGTGATGGTGTCTCCGCAGGCTTTCTTGTTTTGAAGATTTCCCAAAGGGCAATGCTCTAGAATCACTGCGTTGAGAAACACGTGATGGTGTCTCCGCGGTGTTGGATGTTGATCTCCCTAAGGTCAACCATCCTTGCTTATGCAGTCTTCTACTAGGAAATGCTTCCACTAGCCAGTTTCCTACTTCACACTGATGAGGGGCAAATACCCCGAAACAGCTGTCTGTGGATGGATACCATGTTTGGCATAGGTGGTCTCCTTGACTGGAGACTGCCCTTCCCGTGGTTGTTCCTTCCCAGTGAAAGACCTGGCTAGTTTCCTGCCAGCATTGAGAAACATGTGATGGTGTCTCCGCAGGCTTTCTTTGAATATTTCCCAGGGGACATTGCTCTAGAATCACTGCATTGAGAAACACGTGATGGTGTCTTCGCGGTGTTGGATGTTGATCTCCCTAAGGTCAACCATCCTTTCTTATGTAGTCTTCTACTAGGCAATGCTCCCACTAGCCAGTTTCCTACTTCACACTGATGAGGGGCAAATACCCCGAAACAGCTGTCTGTGGATGGATACCATGTTTGGCATAGGTGGTCTCCTTGACTGGAGACTGCCCTTCCCGTGGTTGTTACTTCCCAATGAAAGACCTGGCTAGTTTCCTGCCAGCGTTGAGAAATATGTGATGGTGTCTCCGCAGGCTTTCTTGTTTTGAATATTTCCGAGGGGGCATTGCTCTAGAATCACTGCGTTGAGAAACACGTGATGGTGTCTCCGCGATGTTGGATGTTGATCTCCCTAAGGTCAACCATCCTTGCTTATGTAGTCTTCTACTAGGCAGTGCTCCCACTAGCCATTTTCCTACTCCACACTGATGAAGGGCAAATACCCCAAAACAGCTGTCTGTGGATGGATACCATATTTGGCATAGGTGGTCTCCTTGACTGGAGACTGCCCTTCCCGTGGTTGTTCCTTCCCGGTGAAAGACCTGGCTAGTTTCCTGCCAGCGTTGAGAAATATGTGATGGTGTCTCCGCAGGCTTTCTTGTTTTGAATATTTCCCAGGGGGCATTGCTCTAGAACAGGGTTCCCCAACCCCAGTCCTCAAGGCCTACCAACAGTGCATGTGTCGCGGGCGGAGTAGGGGACGCTGCACTCACCCACTGCTCAGGTCCGGCTGCTGTTGCTGCTGCTCGGTGGCTCGAGCGGTGGGCCGGATCTCGGGGACTCGAGCGGTGTTCCTCGCCCGTGAGTGAAAGGGGGTGGTGTGGTTTAGGGATATTGTCCGTGACGCCACCCACGGTTGTGGTGAGGTTTTGACACCACCGCTGCTCTGGAAGGGGATCCCGGGAGCGATGACAGGGAGCAGCTTGGATGTTGGTTCTCCCCTCCGTTGGTAGGGGGGTTGGTCGTCCCGGGGCCAGGTGAGGGTTAGGGATGGCAGGCGGGTTACGGGGCCTGGTGAGGTGCAGGGTCGCGGGGGCAGCGTGGTGCCGCACGGCACGGTGGTACTCACTCAGCCATTGATGAATGCAAAGTCTCCGGTAAAGCAAACGGCTGGATGGACGGGTCCCACAGATGGCTGCGGTGTTTTTCCCCTGACCCCAGGTTAGTAGTGTAAGTCCTTTCCTTCACCTTCGTGTATGCTCCTCCTGTGCTCCGGTTTCCAGCTGGCTCCCCGGTTCGGTACCGGACGGGCCACTACCCTGTCCCGGCTACCTACGGTTCCACCAAGACTGTCTTCCCGGCTCCTGCAGACGGCCACTACCATCTGCCTCACTGGCTACACGAGGGACCTAGACTCCAACCTAGGCCCCAATCTGCGTCTGCCTCTCTGCAGACCTCCTCTCTCTTCCTCTGCCTGAACTTGTCTGAGCTGGTTTTTGCCTCAGGCCAACTAGACTCCTCGGTGGGCGTGCCTATCTGCCTGACTCCGCCCACCTGGTGTGTCTGTCTGAACCCGAGGGAAGAAATCAGGTCTCACTGGGGATGCCTGCTGTGAACTGCTGGGGGTGGGGGTGTGTGTGTTGTTACCTGTGGCCCCTGGCTTGTCCAGGGCGCCACACATGTTTTCAGGATTTCCTTAGCATTGCACTGCTGTTGGAACCAGCACCTGGGCAGGTAATTACATTAACACCTGTGCAATACTAAGGAAATCCCAAAAACCTGCACTGTTGGTGGGCCTTGAGGACTGGAGTTGGGGACCTCTGCTCTAGAATCATTGCATCATCTCCATGCTGACATTGCAGTGCGGGCATATACTGACATTGCAGTGTGGGCAGATGCTGACACTGCAGTGCGGGCATATGCTGACACACTGCAGTGCGAGCAGCCGCGGGGCTGGCGGGGGAGCGGGACACAGACTACAGAGGCACCCGACGGAAATCACACGGAAGTGCTTCCATGTGGCTTTCGGAGATTTTGCGGGCCCATTGACTTGTATTGAGTCACGGTCCATTATTACAGAACAGAATAGGACATGTGCCATAATAACGAAACAGACATACGGTATCTGATGTGTTTTTTTGTAGGATCGGATGCACACGGAAGTGCTTCCATGTGCCATCCTATCCTACACAAAAGACATTGAAAAGATAGTCCTGTCTGTGGGTCCGCTAAAAATATAGGAACTGAACAGGACAGATGGAACGGCTGTCTGAATAAGCCCTTATGAGGTAAAAATTATGGAATCATGAAAAATAAACAAACAAAAGAATACTCCAATACATCACTAGTATTTTGTTGCACCACCTCTGGCTTTTATAACAGCTTGCAGTCTCTGAGGCATGGACTCAATGAGTGTCAAACAGAACTCTTCATCAATCTGGCTCCAACTTTCCCTGATTGCTGTTCCCAGATCAGCTTTACATGTTGGAGTCTTGTCATGGACCATTTTCTTCAACTTCCACCAAAGATTTTCAATTGGATTGAGACCCGGACTATTTGAAGGCTATGTCATTGACCTTATGTGTCTTCTTTCAAGGAATGTTTTCACAGTGTTTGCTCTATGGCAGGATGCATTATCATCTTGATAAATTATTTCATCATCCCCAAACAGCCTTTCAATTGATGGGATAAGAAAAGTGTCCAAAAGTTCAATGCAGACTTGGGGCATTTATTGAAGATGTAATGACAGCCATTTCCCCAGTGCCTTTACCTGACATGCAGCCCCATATCATCAATGACTGTGGAAATATACATGTTCTCTTCAGGCAGTCATCTTTTTATTGTTTAGCTTTTCTGTATGTAAATCCCATTTCCTTTAGTCGGTTTCTTAGGCCGGCTTTGCACACTACGATATCGCAGGTGCGATGTCGGTGGGGTCAAATCAAAAGTGACGCACATCCGGCGTCACTTGCGATGTTGTAGTGTGTAAAACCTTTTTGATACGATGAACGAGCGTAAAAGCGTCGTTATCGTATCATAGGTGTAGTCTCCGACATTTCCATAATGCCGGTGCTGCGACAGGTACGATGTTGCTCCTCGTTCCTGCGGCAGCACACATCGCTGTGTGTAAAGCCGCAGGAGCGAGGAACATCTCCTACCTGCGTCCCGGCTGCTATGAGAAGGAAGTAGGTGGGCGGGATGTTTACATCCTGCTCATCTCCGCCCCTCCGTTGCTATTGGCCGCCTGCCATATGACATCGCTGTGACACCGCACGGCCCGCCCCCTTAGGAAGGTGGCGGTTTGCCGGCCAGAGCGACGTCACAGGACAGGTGAGTGCATGTGAAGCTGCCGTAGCGATATGTTCGCTACGGCAGCTATCACAAGATATCGCATGTACGACGGGGGCGAGGACTATCGCACTCGACATCGCAGCATCGGCATATGATGTCGTAATGTGCAAAGCCGGCCTTACAGTTCGGTCACAGACATTGACTCCAGTTTCCTTCTATTCGTTCCTCATTTGTTTTGTTGCGCATTTTCTGTTTTGGAGACAAATTGCTTTAAGTTTCCTGTCTTGACGCTTTGATGTCTTCCTTGGTCTACCAGTATGTTTGCCTTTAACACCCTTTCAATGTTGTTTGTACTTGGTCCAGATTTTAGACACAGCTGACTGTGAACAACCAACATCTTTTGCAACATTGTGTGATGATTTACCCTCTTTTAAGAGTGTAATAATCCTCTTCTTTGTTTCAATTGACATCTCTCGTGTTGGAGCCATGATTCATGTCAGTCCACTTGGTGCAACAGCTCTCCGAGGTGTGATCACTCCTTTTTAGATGCAGACTAACGAGCACATCATATTTGATGCAGGAGTTAGTTTTGGGAATGAAAATTTACAGGGTGATTCCATAATTTTTCCTTATAATTGAGTGATTCCATAATTTTTCCCCCTGTTTGGTCTTGAAAAGTAACCGTTACTGGCTAGCACATTATGTTTTCATGATTTTTTTTTTTAGTGTTTCTTAAAGCCAGAAAGTTGCCATTTGAAATTACTTTAGTTTTGTGCCCTGTCTGTGATCTGCTTTTTTTTAAACAAAAGTAAACAACTGAATGAACATCTTCAGAGCCAGGTGAGTCCATACTTTTTGGCAGGAGTTGTACATAAATATAACACAGAATGCACTATTCACAATAGATGATGATCACAGCTTGCATTCTCCTCTCCCTCGCTGCACAGTGACGTCTGCACAGGTCACGCTAAATTCTTCCATAGAAATCAATAGGGTACATCCACATATATGTGTTCTAAGTCCATGTGGGTAATGTAAAGCATGTCTCTACATTGCTGATAACAGCGGGAACTCAGGGGAAGATATCTGTACCCTTAGCTATGTAAAAAAAATAAATAAAAAAAATGATACTTGTCCTTTAAACCTCTTCATATGTGTTGATCACTCTTTTATAGCTCATTTGAGCTATAATAGGCATTGATAACAACTGAAATCAACTAAATGTCCTCCACAACCATAGAAAATGTCTGCACAACACTACACATAAAGATTACTACAACACCCAAAGGTTATAAATATACCATTAGGTAAAAAAAAGTGATATATGCAGTATATAAATTATTTTTTTACTCTTTATTTGACATAAAAAATACACACAAAATAATAAATTACAGGGAAAATTCACTCCTAAAGGGGACACAGTCTATACCTGGGGTTACATAGAGCTCAATAATTATATCCCATTACAGAAAATATAATTTTAGGTTTGTAATCATTAGACCATTAAATCACATGTTGTCCAAATAGCAAAGAAATAAAAAGTACATCACCATACTACACATATATGGTGCATAAAAATAGCTGTTAATTATACCGATAATATGGATGTAAAAGGCACTACACGGTGTGCAGAATTATTAGGCAAATGAGTATTTGATCACATGATACTTTTTATACAAGTTGTCCTACTCCAAGCTGTATAGGCTGAGAGCCAACTACCAATTAAGTAAATCGGGTGATGTGCATCTCTGTAATGAGGAGGGGTGTGGTGAAATGACATCAACACCCTATATAAGGGGTGCTTAATTATTAGGCAACTTCCTTTCCTTTAGTAAAATAGGTCAGAAGAGAGATTTGACGGGCTCTGAAAAGTCCACATTTGTGAGATGTCTTGCAGAGGGATGCAGCAGTCTTGAAATTGCTAAACCTTTGAAGTGTGATCACCAAACAATCAAGCGTTTCATGGCAAATAGCCAACAGGGTCGCAAGAAGCGTGTTGGGTAAAAAAGGCGGAAAATAACTGCCCATGAATTGAGGAAAATCAAGCGCGAAGCTGCCGAGATGCCATTTGCCACCAGTTTGGCCATATTTCAGAGCTGCAACGTTACTGGAATATCAAAAAGCACAAGGTGTGCCATACTCCGGGACATGGCCAAGGTAAGGAAGGCTGAAAAACGACCACCTTTGAACAAGAAACATAAGATAAAACGTCAAGACTGGGCCAAGAAATATCTTCAGACTGATTTTTCAAAGGTTTTATGAACTGCTGAAATGAGAGTGACTCTTGATGGGCCAGAGGCTGGATCAGTAAAGGGCAGAGAGCTCCACTCCGACTCAGACGCCAGCAAGGTGGAAGTGGGGTACTGGTATGGGCTGGTATCATCAAAGATGAACTTGTGGGACCTTTTCGGGTTGAGGATGGAGTGAAGCTCAACTCCCAAACCTACTGCCAGTTTCTGGAAGACAACTTCTTCAAGCAGTGGTACAGGAAGAAATCGGTATCGTTCAAGAACAACATGATTTTCATGCAGGACAATGCTCCATCACATGCATCCAACTACTCCACAGCGTGGCTGGCCAGTAAAGGTCTAAAAGATGAAAAAATAATGACATTGCCTCCTTGTTCACCTGATCTGAACCCCATAGAGAACCTGTGGTCCCTCATAAAATGTGAGATCTACAGGGAGGGAAAACAGTACACCTCTCGGAACAGTGTCTGGAGGCTGTGGTGGCTGCTGCACGCAATGTTGATCGTAATTAGATCAAGCAATTGACAGAATCTATGGATGGTAGGCTGTTGAGTGTCATCATAAAGAAAGGTGGCTATATTGGTCACTCATTTTTTTGGGGTTGGTTTTTGCATGTCAGAAATGTTTATTTCTAAATTTTGTGCAGTTATATTGGTTTACCTGGTGAAAATAAACAAGTGAGATGGGAATATATTTGGTTTTTATTAAGTTGTCTAATAATTCTGCACAGTAATAGTTACCTGCACAAACAGATATCCTCCTAAGATAGCCAAATCTAAAAAAAAACCACTCCAACTTCCAAAAATATTAAGCTTTGATATTTCTGAGTCTTTTGGGTTGATTGAGAACATAGTTGTTGATCAATAATAAAAAAAATCTGCTAAAATACAACTTGCCTAATAATTCTGCACACAGTGTATTCAGATGCACAATATACTTCACTTAACTAGAAAATAGAAAGTGCTTTAGTGCATACATATCAGTATTTTATATACTTCAATTCAAAAGGGAGTTATAAAGATATCACCATGCTATTGCTGACAAAAGAGTAAAGTGCCTGAATGCATATAACCACAACTATTTGCTATGCTTTTGCTATGTATTGGATTGCCTGCATCTATAGTCACCTCGCTATTGGATATTCAAATGCATTATAACCAATATTGTGAATATTGATTATTACCTTATCTGTAAAGGACTCATGTGGGAGCTCCCGGGAGCATGACCCTACCACCCCAACGCACGTTTCGCACCAGCTTCTTACAGTTCCAATGCAGATTTGAACATGAATAGTTAGTGACCTCTGCATTTGATCTATTTTTAATGCAAAATTAGGAACTTCTTCTGGTTTCCAACCTTCTTTTACGATAGGAACATCAAGAGACCAAGACTTGTTGTAAGCAATTGTCAGATCCTACATGAACTTCGGTAATCCCTTTCTACATTGCTGGCATCTCAAGGACCTCTGTCATCAGGTCATCAGGCTAAAATAATCCCCCAAACCAACCAGTTTGACTTATAGATACTAGTCTGTCTTGATGCCTTTTCCTAACAGGTCCTCAGCCTGGTACCATTTTTGGTGTGAGGTCCACATCTGGCTCTGGGTCCTCACCATTTTCATGTAATATATATTTAGAGAGTATTTTGACCAGGTGTAACCTGTAGTGTAAACTCCATGTCATGCTTTATAAGTTTCATGTTTGCTTTTTTCTATTTGTTGATATAGCCCGATGAATTTTCTTCTCGCTTGCAGCGGTCCAACTCTCCGCCTCGCTTCTTTGCTCTGATCATTCTTCTTTTTGTTGTCTTATCAATATCATTGCTATCTTTACATAATTCCCAGTATGTGACCCCTTCCCTCCTTCTTGTGCCATTGTACCTCTCACTCCTCTCACTATTCCCTCTGTATCATTAATCACACGGCTTAGCTCCAACAGTGGGAAAAATAAACAGTTCAATATATTAATCCACTCAATCAACACCAGTGACAGTTAGCGGGGAGAAGAAAATGGAGAGAAAAGGAAAGGAAGGAGTACAATATTACACCTGTTTACTACATGTAGTATATATTATATCATGGTCTTATTACCCTCGTTTATTACATGTAGTACAGATTATGTGATCGTTCTAGTACACCTGTTTACTATGAGTAAAGTGCATTCTTTGATAAAATTTTTAGACCTGTTTATTTCATGTCATGGAATGCACATCTTGACAATGAAAAAAAAAATCCGATATTGTTTTCGGGTTTTGAGACAGTCATTGCGTGATAGAAACGATGTTAACTATTTTATGTTTTACTAGTTTAAGAAAAGAATAGAGAAACATAAAAAATAATATGTAAGCCACATCTTAATTAGAGGATGGACTTATTTGTGGCTTTTATTTTGCTAGATTAGCTGTAGCTTTTATTGGTACCATTTTGAATTTGTGACGCTGAGTTACTCCTCATGGACAAGTTATGTGACAAGAGAGTCAAGGAGTCTGGGGTCAAATACCAGGAGAGCACGTCAAAGGCAAAATGGTCAGGCAAAAGAATGGTCCGTGGGCAAAATCCTGAGTCAGGCAGAAAAGACCAGATTACGTCAAAGGCGTCAGGGAAAGAATGGTCAGAAGGCAAAGTCTCGGTAAGGCAGCAATGATTAGAATATGTCAAAGGCAAAAGAGTCAGGCAAAAGAATGGTCAGAAGCAGTAGCGTAGCTAGCGGGGGGTAGAGGGTGCGGCCGCCCCGGGCCCCGTGCTCAGAGGGGGCCCACCTGGAGCTGCGACACCATTAACTATATCAGCGTGCACAGCGCGCCGATATAGTTAACCTCTGCGGCAGTGCGGAGGAGACATGATCTCCCTGCAGTGCTGCTGATGACAGCGCACACGCAGGACACAGAGTCCCAGCGTGGTGACGTCATTGCTCAGCGCCGGGCAGCGGCGGGGGGGAATTGCCCCCCAGGCTGTTCTCTCAGCTATTGTAGAGGGCCGCCCGCGGGCCGCCTGCTGCATAATGTCGTTATAACACACATGGCCGCGCACAGTGAATTGCGCGCGGCCGTGTCTTTTGTACTGTTATGTGGCCGGCCACACTGACAGGCGCAGACAGTGCTGACAGCCACATAGTACAGGAGACCCGACCGCTCGCATGCACAGTGCGCGGGCACGTGAGTTATAATGACGTCATGCAGCGCACGCTGCCTCCATCCAGCCGAGGAGTATCAGACAAATGGTTAGAAGCTGCCTGGGTAGTGGGCTTTGTTAGTGGGCGTGGCCATGTTTCCTCCCGTCCACTATAATCATGCAGGCTTCCCATCCCCCTCTCCCCCTGTACCACCCCCATGTGGAGGTCCTACCTCAGTCCCCCGCTTCTATTATAAAGAACTCCAGGACACCTGGAGTTTCTTTCTGTTATCACCTGCGTTGTTGAGGCCCCGCCCCTTCTGATCACATGGGCGTGACGTCACCACAGGTCCTTTAGCTTACAGGGATTTACCATCAATCAAGTCTGTGGCTGCACGAGAGAGAAGAAGTGTCCCCCAATCATCAAAAGTAAAAAAGCTCCCACAGTATGTGTCTGTGTATAGGATTGTGTCTATGTGTATGACTATTTGTATGTGAATGTTTTCAAATATGTATACGCTTCTATGTGACTATATCTGTATATCATATGTGTCTGTATATATGTGTGTGTATACGGCTGTACGCAGGTGTCTGTAAGGAGCTGTAGGCCCATCATACTGTGTATAGGGGAGGTGTAGAGGTATCATACTGTGTATAGGGGAGCCATGGGAACATCATACTGTGTATAGGGGAGGTATAAGGGCTTCATACTGTGTATAGGGGAAGTATAAGGGCTTCATACTTTGTATAGGGGAAGTATAAGGGCTTCATACTGTGTATAGGGGAGGTATAAGTGCTTCATACTGTGTATAGGGGAGGTATAAGGGCTTCATACTGTCTATAGACGAACTGTACATGGGAGGGACATTATTAAATGTTAAGTGGACACTTAGGAACCATTATTGTTATAGGGGTACTCAGGGTATTGTGACCGTGAAAGGCACACTGGGGGCTCTATTACTTTCTAGGAACAATATGTGGGCACTTTACTAGGGCACTTACACAGGTCATCAATATTTTCTAGGGGGAAATGTTACCATTTAGAGGGCACAAATGAGGCATTTTACCATGTAAAGGGCACAGTGGTGGCATTAATATGTGGGGGGCACAGTGGTGGCATTATGTGGGGGCACAGTGGTGGCATTAATATGTGGGGGGCACAGTGGTGGCATTAATGTGGGGACACAGTGGTGGCATTAATATGTGGGGGGCACAGTGGTGGCATTAATATGTGGGGGCACAGTGGTGACATTATGTGAGGACACAGTGGTGGCATTACTATGTGGGGTCACAGTGGTGGAATTATTACCATGTGGGGGCACAGTGGTGACATTATGTGGAGGCACAGTGGTGGCATTATTATGTGGGAGGCACAGTGGTGGCATTATTACCATGTGGTGGCACAGTGGTGGCAGTATTACCATGTGGGGGCACAGTGGTGGAATTATTACAATGTGGGGGCACAGTGGTGGCATTATGTGGAGGCACAGTGGTGGCATTATTATGTGGAGGCACAGTGGTGCATTATCAGCACCCCCTTTATTGATTTATTTTGCTATTGTGGTGCATTCTCCCCCCTTGCTGCTGTTACTCCTTATTGCCCCGCCTTGGGCAGTATTTCTGAGTTTGCACACCGCCGATTGTGGTGGTTGTATTTATTATATTGTTTATATAAATTGTGTGTGTTGTTGGTTGAGTCCCCATGGATTGGGACTCACGTGAAGCTACGTGGCAGGCACGTTCAGGCAGTGTGTTTCTGTCAGGTGGGCCATCCACCCAGCCAACAGATGAATTTTCTTTACTTACTTCCGATCTGACCTCGGCCCATAGGACTGGCGTGAGATTATGGTGGAATATACGCAGCCTGGAGGAATACCTCAGGGCCGGCATTGTCCCCCGTGGTTTGCGTGTTTCTATCTTTCCTGCTTGGGAGCCCTCCCTGGCATTCCAGGACACCTGGGAACAAGGGTTACTCAAGTGTTCTAACATCTTAATAAACATGCTCTTGCATGACAGGACTTTATTGGCTACTACCAAAACGAATATTAAAGATCTTGAATCTAAGCTTGGTAAATTGGATAACTTTGCAGAGGTCGCTGCGTTTCAGAGCAGACTCAAAGATTCTATGGATCGGTACGAGCAAGAAATTATCGATAAAAAACGTAAAAAATTCCAGAGGGATCGCATGGATTTTGACAACAAAACCATCTTTAAATGGAGACATAGGGGCAACGGCCGCAATGCCAAGCCTAATAGGTTATTTTCCACTAACCAAGAGGGCCACACCAACTCTAGGGAGGCTAGCTCTAGCGATTTTTTATCTACTACCGGAAGCGACACAGACATCGGACGAGACGAGGGGGCCGCAACAGGAGTGTTTACAAGAAGAACCACCAGAGCCCGCAAACAGACGAACTACTACAGGCACGGCACGAGGCCGAAACAGCGCAACTAGGTACTCTTCCGGAGGGGTCGACCCAGGAGGGCGATGATGCATTACAGGTAATTAACCTTTCTGACTATGTCTTGTCCCCCCACGAGATCTCTGTTTTAAAGAGGGGACTCACTTTTTCACCATCACACGGGTTGGATAAATTTACTTTGATTAAAGACCTTTACCTTTTTTGCAGACGTCTTACCCTTAAAGCTCTATACAAAAGACCTGAGGTCATCGATTCATTGGAACCGGTTGAACAGCAGGTCTTTCGTGACTTGTTAGATCTGCTACAAGAAAATGAAACGGCCACCAATAGGGGTAAGTTCCCCCATAAAAATAAATCTTGCGTGGCTCCCTCCTTTTCTATTGTACCAGCCATTAGACTATTTTTTGAACAAGTCAAGGCTGATTTTTTGAAACTGACTATGGGTAAACCTAGGGCGCCTAATCTTACCATCCAAGAGAAAAAAGCAATAAGTAGCCTCAGATCTAACGGGAATCTGATCATCAAAGAAGCCGACAAAGGCGGCAACGTGGTTGTCTGGCCCACCAATATGTATTTGGAGGAGGCCTATAGGCAACTTAATAACTCTGTTTATTATAGCAGGTTGCCCTCGGATCCGACCACTGCCTTCAGGAATAGATTTCGTCGTCTTCTGGATTCTGCACACCAGGTTGGTGTTATCTCTACTGATGAAAAGAAATTTATGTGGGTTGAACATCCGATTATTCCCACCTTTTATATGTTACCTAAGGTCCACAAATCTACCACCCAACCACCCGGAAGACCCATTGTGGCGAGTATTGGGAGCCTCTGTGAGAAGGCTAATATTTATGTTGACTTTTTTCTCCAGCCTATGGTCACTAGACTACCTTCCTTTGTGCAGGACACTTCAAATTTCATCCATATCTGTAGAAGTGTTAAGCTCCCCTCGCAGGCACTTCTGGTTACCTGCGATGTGGAGTCTTTGTACTCCAATATCAGGCACGAGGACGGTATGCACGCAGTGGAGTACTTTCTGGATAAGCAGGGAGGGTCCGATCGGATGCATGATTCCTTTCTTATAGACCTTCTGGATTTCTTGCTACGACATAATTACTTCCTGTTTGACAGAAAATTCTACAGGCAAACCTCTGGCATAGCCATGGGGGCTCGTTGTGCGCCGGCTTTCGCCAACCTATTTTTAGGTTGGTGGGAGGCCACCCAGGTTTTCCCCTTAACCATCTTCAAGGATAGGGTCAGTCATTGGTATCGCTATATTGATGATGTTTTTTCATATGGGCAGGAACCAAAGACGAATGTGATGAGTTTATTGCATCTCTCAATATGAATTCTCTTAATATTTTCTTGACCCATAACATCTCAATTACAACTTTGCCCTTTTTGGATCTTTCCATCTCTATTAGGGGGGACCACTTGACGACGACACTATTTCGGAAACACACGGCGACTAATAGCCTTCTGGAATATCAGAGCTTCCACCCTCAACATGTTAAGAACGGAGTACCTATGGGTCAGTTCCTTCGGATCAGACGAAATTGTTCTGATGACTATGATTTTCAACATCAGGCTAAATCTCTTACCAACAGGTTTCGAGCCCGCGGTTATCCCAGGAGGGTCCTGTCTAGGGCTTACCAAAGAGCGCGATCTGAATCACAAGCTTCTCTGATCACGCCGACCCCCAAATGGACCGACAGTAAGGTGAGATTCATCACCACGTACAATGATCAGTGGGGCAGGATCAGGGATATACTGCAGAATCGCTGGTCAACATTAACCCTGGATATGCAGACTGCAGACATAGTCAACCCAACCCCGCAGATCACAGCACGACGGGCCCCGAATCTGAGGGACCTGGTTACTAGGAGCCACTTTGTAAGACCTACGACCAGATTGAATAGGGGTATACTCATGAGGGGTTCTTTCCCCTGCGGTGAGTGTAACGTTTGTAGCTCCATGCATCCTACAGCCAACCACTTTTTTAATCCACAGGATGCTAAGAACTACACTCTTTCCAACTATATAAACTGTAAAACTAGAAATGTGGTTTATTGTTTGATATGTCCCTGTGACCTTGTGTATGTGGGACAAACAACACAGGAACTCCGTAAAAGGGTTCAAAAACACTTTTCAACTATTAATCTTGCTTCCGCAGACCTCAGGAAGGGAAAGGCTATCACTCCCGTGGCCACCCACTATTTGAGACACCATCGTGGACAGACAACCAATACACGCGTCGTGGGTTTACAGAAATTCGTTGGTCATGGTAGAGGGGGCACCTGTTCCAAATGGCTTCTGCAACAAGAGTCCAAATGGATTTTCAACCTGCACAGTGTCTCACCCTTTGGCCTCAACGAGGAGCTCCTGTTCACCGGATTTCTCAGATGATAGTGACTTGCGAACCTTATAGACCTGGTTGATGGTCATTTTGATACATCATACATGAATGGACCCTACCTGTGTTGGAGCACGTCGACACCCTATTGCTGTGGGCCTTCGGTGGTGGTCTTGTAACTACCTTTGGACTTTTTGACTCGCTTTATCTTTCATCTCCGACCATGGTTGCTCTGTATCCTGTTAAATTTCCTGCCGGGCTCGCCTCTAATTGTTTTTTTCTGGCGAAGACTATTGGATCATGACGGATGGACTACCATGGTTTTTCTGTGTAGGACTCTACTATGTGGTAGGCTTGGTATGTTCTTCAAGCTAGCTACTCCATCTGGGTCCTTCAAATCTTGGTGCCTATTGGCACATCTCTGAGTTTTCTCTGAGTGTTCATTATGGTTATATCGCAATATGATATGTAAGATTGCCCTCACAGGCCGTGACTTTGGCCCTGGGCCACTATTTTTGGCATGCACTTGATCCACAGCGACTTTCTGCTGTTGGGTTTGATTTTTTGATAATTGTTTTTTTCTTTTTTTTTTTTTTTTTCTTTATTTTTTGAACATCTTTTTGGTCCTTGGGATATTTGTTATTTGTCTAACATTGCCATCAATATACGATATACAATATGGGTCCAAACGGTTGCGGCCTTGGCCTTGGGCCATCCTTGCATGTATACCGTCCATTTCCGGATACTCTTTGGCTCGAATTGTATTGAGGATGCCTCTACGTGATTATTCATGGTCATACATAAGACAGTCTCCGCTCCTGCATGCACCATGTTATAATGTCCTTTTCCAGGTTCTGCATACATTATGATTGATGGATTTTTCCTGGTTCACATCATCCCACACCCCCCCTTTTCCCCTTCCCCCCCCCCCCCCTCCTTCCCTGGCCCCCCTTGTCCCTCACACATTAACATATGTGGACATTATATACATGTATTACTGCATGGTTGAACCTCTTTTTGCCAGTGTTTGCTGATTTGGATTTAACCATACTTATGGGGACATGTACTTTAGATACACATACAGATGTGGTTGGATATTCCATACGTGCACCTTGTGTTTATTTATTTGCTGTTTTGGGTCTAATTGGACTATGCATGAAACATTTAATACTAAATATTATGCATATTCCTGCACTATGTTGGGCTGCCATGCTTCATCACCTTGCTGCGCCCCCTCCCCCTCCCCTCCTCTCTGTTCTCCAGGCCTTATATACACTACAGTTGTTTACTATAGCTGGAGCTTTCCCTTCCCTCGGCGCTAATTGCTGTCATGCATCCACATGACTATACTGCCGTCAGTGCAGAGTTTTTTCCTGCACTTCAATATTGTGCTTATAATACGCCTTACACCTTTTTGAGCCTCCTGCCTCGCTATATCCTCTCCTGCGCATGCGCCTGCGTCCATGACAACTGGACGCTGTCATGATGTTTACTCTCTGCTGGGACACACTGCGCACGTGCGTGCGCCTGCGCCTTTAAACACTTGGTCCGGACCGCGCGCCAGCAACAACACACACCTGATTGTGAGTAACCCTCGTTTCTTTCCTTTATATATGAACCTGGGCTGCAGTGCTCTCTACTTCCCTGACGAAGCCGCAGCGGCGGCGATACGCGTGGGGTGATCCCTGTACCCCTTGTGTGCCTTGCCACACTGTTTATGCTCTCCTCCACTGGACTCTGCAGCAATCTTCTATACTTTTATGCTGCTCCATTGGCATGCACAGGTTTTTCCACTTCTCACTCCCTTGGGCTTTATTTAGGTGAGGTGAGCCTTCCTCCCTCCCTCCCCAGGGAATAGGTTCCAACCCTGGATTGCCAGGTATTTGTGGGCCCTGTGTTTTTTGCCCAGCAGGGCTATGATGCCCTTATGATCATACAATGATTTATACTGCAGGTCCAGAGGTATTATAGGTGATTTAGCCTTATATAGAGCTATTTAAATTGCATGGTTTCTGGCTATTGTTTCCAGGACTGATTGAAGTCATTTTTCATCCTGACTGCATGTGATACTCCTGGTTTTTTGGCCTTTTGTATATATATATTCTACCAATTCGCAATTTATTTCCCATTTGTGGCTTGGCTTCACTAATGTACTCTGTTGAATCATGATAATTATTATACACTTGTGGGTACAGGATCTTGTTTTTTCTACATGTTTTAATTGTTTTTAAATTGTATTTTTGTACTGCTAATAAAGGTTCTTGTATATTTCATTGTGGGTTGTGCGTCATATGCAATGTCTCTCCTCCCTCTTTATGCATTATTATGTGGAGGCACAGTGGTGACATTATGTGAGGACACAGGGGTGGCATTACTATGTGGGGGGCACAGTGGTGGCAGTATTACCATATGGGGGCACAGTGGTGACATTATGTGGGAGGCACAGTGGTGTCATTATTACCATGTGATGGCACAGTGGTGGCAGTATTACCATGTGGGGGCACAGTGGTGGAATTATTACCATGTGGGGGCACAGTGGTGGCATTATGTGGAGGCACAGTGGTGGCATTATTATGTGGAGGCACAGTGGTGGCATTATTATGTGGAGGCACAGTGGTGGCATTATTACCATGTGGAGGCACAGTGGTGGCATTATTATGTGGGGGCACAGTGGTGGCATTATTATGTGGAGGCACAGTGGTGGCATTATTATGTGGGGACACAGTGGTGGCATTATTATGTGGGGGCACAGTGGTGGCATTATTATGTGGAGACACAGTGGTGGCATTATTATGTGGAGGCACAGTGGTGGCATTATTATGTGGGGGCACAGTGGTGGCATTATTATGTGGGGACACAGTGGTGGCATTATTATGTGGAGGCACAGTGGTGGCATTATTATGTGGGGGCACAGTGGTGGCATTATTATGTGGGGACACAGTGGTGGCATTATTATGTGGGGACACAGCGGTGGCATTATTATGTGGAGGCACAGTGGTGGCATTATTATGTGGGGACACAGTGGTGGCATTATTATGTGGGGGCACAGTGGTGGCATTATTATGTGGGGACACAGTGGTGGCATTATTATGTGGAGGCACAGTGGTGGCATTATTATGTGGGGGCACAGTGGTGGCATTATTATGTGGGGACACAGTGGTGGCATTATTATGTGGAGGCACAGTGGTGGCATTAATATATGTGGGGGCACAGTGGTGGCATTATTATGTGGGGGGCACAGTGGTGGCATTACTATGTGTGGCAGTAAGAGGAGTCGGTTTTTGTGCCACACAGCAGGTGCAGTAATAGGGACACACACGGCAGCAGCGGCTCAGTATTGGGTGACGGCAGGATGAGGAGTTTGTGCAGGTTGGGATTAGATGGGGTTCGGTGCCGGAAGTGTGAGGAGTCAAATGTGTCTTTGTTGTAATTTCTGTAGATGAGTTGTGGCTGGAAGAAGTCGTCATGTTGGTCTGGACCAGATGGAAAACACAGACAAGGTGAACAACTCCATCCGAAAGATCGTCAGCAGTAAGTCACCATCTATAACTGCACTGTGATCTCTTGTATGTGCTGCAGCACCGATATCTACCACTATATAGTCACCATATAGTGGTAATACCAGTGTCATCTGCTGAGGTTCCACTATACCCACGATTAGTCTGCGCCACCGTAGTTATCATGGTTACCTGGTAAGGGGCCCACTCAGATGTTTTGCCCCCCCTGAGCTGAAACCCTAGCTACGCCACTGGTCAGAAGGCAAAGTCTGGGGTCAGGCAGCAAAGACTAGAATACGTCAAAGGCAAAAAGGTCAGGCAAAAGAATGGCCAGAAGGCAAATTCTGGGGTCAGACAGTAAAGGTTAGATTCATCAAAGGCAAAAGTATCAGGCAAAAGAAAGGTCAGAAGGCAAAGACCGGAGTCAGGCAGAAAAGACTAGAATACATCAAAGGTAAAAGGTGTCATGGAAAGAATGGTCAGAAAGCAAAGTTTGGGGTCAGGCAGCAAAGATTAGAATATGTCAAAGGCAAAAGGGTCAGGCAAGAGAATGATCAGAAGGCAAAGTCTGGGGTCGGGCAGCAAAGATTATAATACATCAAAGGCAAAAGAGTCAGGCAAAAGAATAGTCAGAAGACTAAAGGCCACTTTACACGCTGCGATATCGCTACCGAAATTGCAAGCGTGGGTACCCACTCCCATCGGTTGTGCGACACGGGCAATCGCTGCCCGTGGCGCACAACATCGCCCAGACCCGTCACACTACTTACCTGCCTAGCGACGTCGCTGTGACTGGCGAACCGCCTCCTTTCTAAGGGGGCGGTCCGTGCGGCATCACAGCGACGTCACCAAGCAGCCGCCCAATAGAAGCGGAGGGGCGGAGATGTCGCGGGCGGTGGGGCGCTGCGCTCACCACGCTCGGGTCCGGCGCTGCTGCTCGGTGGCTCGAGCGGTGGGCCGGATCCGGGGACTCGAGCGGCGCTCCTCGCCCGTGAGTGAAAGGGGTGGTTTGTTGGTGTTTGGGATGTCGGTTTGTGACGCCACCCATGGTGTGTGGTGAGGTTGGGGCAACACCGCTGCTCTGTACGGGGATCCCGGGAGCGATGGCAGGGTGCAGCTGAGATGTTTCTCTCCCCTCCGTGGGTAGGGGGATTTTGGTAGTCCCGGGGCCCGGAGTTGTTATCTGTTTGGTGGATTGCGGGGCCTGGCCAGGTGCAGGGTCGCGGGGCAGCGCAGTGCCAGACGGCACAGTGGTACTTACTCAGCCAGTAACGCACACGGAGTCTCTGGTAAAACAAACGGCTGGATGGACGAGTCCCACAGACCGCTGCGACGGTCACTCCCGGTAGGTTGGCGGTAACTGTCTCTCCCTGCACCGGTGTTATGTTCTCGGCCCCGATGGCTTCCCACCGGTAACCCGCTCCCCAGCGGTAGGTTGGCTAGGGGAGCCACTGTTTGTCCGCAGGCTCTGGCCCTGGGAGCTCTAGCTCTGGCGGTAGCTTTCTCTCCCTCACGGTTTGGACGGTTGCCTTCAGTCGGGTCTTTACTGCTGGGAAACCCCGGAGGTTCCCGTCGCTGACGGATTTGACCGGTTTAACGGCGACTCCTAGCCTGGTCGGGGTCCGTAGGCCCTGCCGGATGGTGCTGGCCTCTCTTCGCTCCCCGATCCGGTACCAGCGGGCCACCGCCCGTCCCCGGTCCTTCCGGTTGTGTGTCAATCGGCCTCTCCTGCAGACGGTCACCATCGTCTGCCAACCTTGCTGTCAGGTGCCCGGGCCATGTACCCGGACACGGTCAGTCAGTTCCTCCACTACCACTTCCCCTGACTCTCCTCAACTACACTCCTTTTCACTAACTGACCTTCTTTCCTGCCTCCAGGACTGTGTACTCCTCGGTGGGAGGAGCCAACCGCCTGGCTCCGCCCCACCTGGTGTGGACATCAGCCCCTGGAGGGAGGCAACAAGGATTTGTGTCTGACTTAGATGTTCCTAACCGGGGTGTGTTGTTGCAGTACCTGTGACGTCCTGGCTTGTCCAGGGCGCCACAGAGATGAGCAGGATTAACATCCCGCCCACCTTCTTCCTTCCTCATTGCGGGTGGGACGCAGGTAAGGAGAGGTTCCTAGTTCCTGTGGTTTCACACGGAGCGATGTGTGCTACCGCAGGAATGACAAACTACATCGTTACTGCTGCAGCAACGATATTCGAGAATGGACCCCCATATCACCATATCAAAAGTCTCAGGCAAAAGAATAAGCAAAGATTTGAATACATCAAAGGCAAAAGGGTCTGGCAAAACAATGGTCAGAAGGCAAAGTCTGGGGTCAGGCAGCAAAGAGTAGAATATGTCAAAGGCAAATTGGTCAGGCAAAAGAATGTCCAGAAGGCAAAGTCTGGGGTCAAGCAGCAAAGATTAGAATATGTCAAAGGCAAAAAAATGGTCAGAAGGTTAAGTCCAGGGTCAGGTAGCAAAGACTAGAATACATCAAAGGCAAATTGGTCATGCAAAAGTAAGGCCTGATGGCAAAGTCTGGGGTCAGGCAGTAAAGGTTAGATTCATCAAAGGCAAAAGGTTCAGACAAAAGAATGGTCAATAGGCAAAATCTGGGGTCAGGCAGCAAAGATTACAATAGTAGAATACTAAGCACTAGACACACACACCACCGAGCAAAGCTACGACTGGTAATGGTCTGACTATTGTCAGGCAGCTAAATAGTCAGGTAATCACCCTGAGTGGGTGACACCTTGATGAAACCAGCAGCTTCAGCCAGATTGGGCAGAAAGGCTGTCAATCACAATACTGACAACGCAGCATGCCCCTGTCTCTGGGTAGTCGATCTCTCACTAACAATACTGACAGCTCATCATGCCCCTGATTCTACAGGACAGCTGAGCTATCACTCATTGCTTCCCTTGGACACTGTAAGTGGTGAAATCATGACAGAATTTCATGCAAGGTTTTGATTGTTTGATTGCTCTTTTTTGTGTCTTTGCTAAGGCACAGGGAAGATACGCTGTTAGTGAGCTCTGCTTTCCCAACTTGTGCATCTGGGTCAAATCCTAACCTGTGACCCATTCTTGCCTAATCAGTGAGTGGAGTGTGGAGACACGGGGATCAGTGGGTGCTCTCATCCTCTGGCCCAGCCGCCTTTATAAAGACAGCGTGGCCCAGGGCTCATCCCAACTGAATGCACGACCTCCTTAACCGTGGGCGGAACACTACTCAGACAACACAGGGTGAGGGAACCACAATAATTAGACTTTATTGGATCCCCAAAATATTAACGGCACATAACACATAACCAGCAAAACACACAAATGTAACAGGCAACAGAGTCTCAGCCTTCCGCTGGCTCACCAGGGATTTAGAATGTCCGTGCCTCAGATGTTCCAGGGCTAATTACTCCAATCCAGCAGCACCCCGCTTTCGGTGGGCACCCACCGTGACTGGAATAACGCCAGATTTAGGAAGCTGGCTGAGGTCTGCAAAGTCTGTACCAGGTGACCAATTTGTCCCAACCTGGGTATCCTCCTTAAGTAGCCTCTGGTAGGATGATATGATAATTAAGCCGGAGTCGAAATCCCTAGACTGTGGATATGGTCTCCAATCGGAACCAAAGTCCCTAGATTGAAGCCACAAGGTATCCTGATCCTCTAGCCAGCTCCTAAGAGCTTAGACTGGATCATGCACATCCATCAACAACAACCTGGTGACTTAAAGAAATCCCTTTTATAGCCACAGCCTTCCACTTGGATACACTGCGTCCTCATCGGATTGGTTGGACAAGATTGCTTCTCCCATTGGATGAATTTCAAGCTGCATGGATAATGTTCATTAAAATGATGTGCATAGAAGGACTGAAGATATCTACATGAAGTCTGCAAGTCACCGACTAGACAATGGCTACTAAGGTAATCACATTAGCAATACACAACTACATTACAATGATTACTGGAAGGGTCTGGAGAAACAATAGCTAAGCAAACATTAGGTAATACACAAAAGAACAATACGTCTGGCTGAATGTTAAGAAACTTTAACCCATGAGAGTCCATGTCGTCACATGGAGTTTATCACAATTTCTGTGCTTTGTTTGTTTACCTATTTTTTTTGGAGTGACCACAGGATCACAATAGGATTGAGATCTGGGGAGTTTCCTAACCATATACCCAAAGTGTCAATGTTTTGATCAACGAGTCACTTTGTTATCACTTCTTCCCTGTGACATGGTCTCCATCATGCTGGAAAAGCAATGTTCATCAGCAAACTACTTTTGGATCTTTGAGAAAAGTTACTCTTGGAGGATGGTTACTGACTCTTTTCTACTGCTGTCCTCCATATCTTTACTCCACAACACAGAAAATGCCATTGTTTTCTACAC
This sequence comes from Anomaloglossus baeobatrachus, assembly GCF_048569485.1. Lineage (NCBI taxonomy): Eukaryota > Metazoa > Chordata > Amphibia > Anura > Aromobatidae > Anomaloglossus > Anomaloglossus baeobatrachus. Next base: position 628,893,073 of record NC_134356.1, on the reverse strand, counting down.
CTTGACCCCATCCCGTCTCCTCCACAACCTCACAACCAAATTTAACCCGGCCCTAACCCATCTCTTCAATCTATCCTTAACTTCTAGTACCTTCCCTTCTGCTTTCAAACATGCCATGATCAGAAATCCTTCAACGGCCCAACCTCTACGTACAGACATTACCCCATATCGTTGCTCCCGTTTGCCTCCAAACTCCTCGAGCAGCACGTCTATGCTGACCTATAGGGGCCCTTTGCACACTACGACATCGCAAGCCGATGCTGCGATGCCGAGCGCAATAGTCCCCGCCCCCGTTGCAGCTGCGATATCATGGTGATAGCTGCCGTAACGAACATTATCGCTATGGCAGCTTCACATGCACTTACCTGCCCTGCGACGTCGCTCTGGCCGGCAAACCGCCTCCTTTATAGGGGGCGGGGCGTGCGGCATCATAGCGACGTCACACGGCAGGCGGCCAATAGGAGCGGAGGGGCGGAGATGAGCGGGACTTAAACATCCCACCCACCTCCTTCCTTCCGCATAGCCGGCCGGGACGCAGGTAGGAGATGTTCCTCGCTCCTGCGGCTTCACACACAGCAATGTGTGCTGCCGCAGGAACGAGGAACAACATCGTGACATCGGTCTTTCCCAAATCATGGTCTGACCGACGCTACACCGATGATACAATTATGACGCTTTTGTGCTCGTTAATCGTATAAAAAATGCTTTACACACTACGATGTCGACAGCGACGCCGGAAGTGCGTCACTTTCGATTTGACCCCACCGACATCGCACCTGCGATGTCGTAGTGTGCAAAGGGCCCTATACTCCCAACTCTCATCTAGCTCACTCTTTGACAAGCTACAATCTGGTTTCATTCCCCACCACTCTACCAAAGGTAACAGACAATTCTCTATAGTCCTCATTCTAGACCTGTCCTCTGCCTTTGACACAGTGGACCATCGCCTCCCACTACAGATCCTCTCTTTCCTTGACATCAAAGATATTGCCCTCTCCTGGATCTCCTCATACCTTTCTATCCGCATATTTAGCGTCTCCCAGTCATCACACCCTCTCGTGGTTGTTGTTCCTCAAGACTCTGTCTTGGGAACTCTACTCTTCTCAGTCTATAAGAGGGAAAAGTAAATGTGCAACATAACCGTCCAAAGAGAAAAGATTTTTTACAAGCATCATTTATTGAAAATCTATTAATAAGGTTAGTACAAACAATATGGATCCAGACATTTACACATTTCGGACAGGACAGTCTGAACAATGTAATAGAAACCATGGTTAAAGATATTTGAAATACGAAATGTCGAACATTGCATCATGTGATAATCAAATTGCTGGTACAGGTGACACTTAATTCCTGGGTTTTAATATGTATACAACAAATCGGTTTAATACTCATGCTTTTAGGTGTCCTGGTATCTCCACCACATTAATGCGAAAATTCTTTTTCAATTGCATTTACTCCGAAACTACTGGTATCTCCCTTATGTGTGTGAAGGAAGTGTTGAGACGCCCCCGACAGAATGCGGAAAAGTGCATTTTTCAGATCTACCACCAGGTCAGTACAGTTCACATCTATAATTCCGTTACAGCAACACATCTGTCTATAATCCCTGTTTCTTGGCTGTGGTGTATTCTGTGATCCCATGCCACTGGGGACCCCCAGTCACACCTACCATATTTGAGTGGGTGTCTGAGCTGAATGAAATAATGCAGAGGGAGGAGCTCTTGACTCACGACCAGAATCGTCATCTCAAATTTACACACATTTTGGCCTCTTGGCTTCATTTCAGAGACTCTGAAGCATAGTATGTGGGCTTTACTTTCTGATTACTCACCAAGGTTCTCGGGGGAGTCTTGATTGGAACTTGAACGACGTGGACTTGAATTGCCTTATTTGTCTCCCTTGCAGCCCTTTTTTTTTGTCTATGTATTGAATGTGCAGTTCTTCTTTCCCTGTTCTCACTTTCTTCTTCACCTCTTTTTTTTCACCCTCCTTTCAGGAGGATTTAGTTTTAAGACTTTGCACATGGATACAACTTTACTTCATGAATATATCAATGTGGGGGACTCTTTATTCAAATAAACTTTTTTTTTCCTCTGTGTCTGTGTGTTTTACCTCTACACTTGCCATGTCAGTAATGGAGGTGTAGACACCTATCCATAGCTAACCCTTGGGCTTGATGCCAGCTGTCAATTCATAGCTCACATCAACCCCAAAAATATTACCCCAATTACCATCATACAAAGGCAATCGGGAAGAGCCAGGCAAAGCACCAGAATTGGCTTTCCTAATGGAGGCTCCACTGATGGGATTTAGGCGGACTGTTATTTTTGGGCTGGGAGTGGTCAAATAAACATGGGCCTTCCCAGCCTGATACCAGCCCCCAGCTGTCTGCATTATCTTGCTGGTTATCAAAAATAGGGGTAACCCCACACCTTTTTTTTAAAATTATTTAAATAAATAATTAAAAGAAAATAGTGTGGGATCTCCTCTATTTTTGATAACCAGCCAAGGGAGGAAATACACAATGAGGATATTTCCACAACACCCCAAATAACTCACAGGAGATCACCAGAACTAGATCACCATAGTACAAGAACCAGTATCGCAAATTAAGCTATAATCAGTGTGGGGGAACAGGCTCCTCTGTCTTTTAAGGGGCATAGACGGCTGTGATAAGTCTCCTGTAACCTGTGACACTAGAAGCAATCCATAGACTAGGAGAGTTGTAACACCTGCTACACTGATCATTAGTAAGCACACAACTGGTCGATGCCCGAGTCTGGCTGTGCAATTCAAAAGCACTAGGGAAACCATAGAGTTACATGTCCGACTCTGCAGTGTGAACAGGGTCAGAAGTCGACATGACACTCGGTGAATTTAGATCTAAGCACCATGTGACACATGGTTGGAAGTAGCTGTACTCTATCCAATGGTGTCCATGTATGTACCGGCAAAAAACCTAATTCTCACTTGTCCTATGTTGTACTATCTTTTTATCGTTATATCTTGTGACCAATCAAAAATTTGGAAATAGTTCTTCTGACCTCATGAAAAGCTGATTTTTATACTCCTGTGTTCTCTATGAGACATCTCTGGTGGCGACTTATCTCCTAGAAAAGAAAAGGATCACAACTAACTCAGAATTCCATAATAGGGTTTATAAAATTGGGCTTTCTAAATTATACAATTCCTTTAAGGATAACCTGTCATGGTAGAATTATTTTACCACGTGGGAAAAATCTTACTTCTCACGTTTCTTTTTACATCCTTTGGCCTTCAACTCTGGAGAAGATTCAAGGATATAACCTCCAGATGTTTCTACTTAAAGGAACGGATCTGTAAATCATGCGAATGAAGAATGTGGGGCCGATCCATCATGGCTAGGATTCGTACACCATTCTTAGTGAAGAATAAGATGCGCGCGCCTCTTAGTGAATATGGCAAAAATATGTCGATTTCTGGTCTCCAGAGCAAGAAGTGTCGTTGACTGAAGGACATTTATTTTGTAATTTACCCTACTTTTTGTGGTTTAACTTTATCGCTCTACACGCTTCCTAAGCTCAAGCTCCACTCACTTTTCAGAAGATGGATGGAGCTGATGTAAAATGGGCAAAACCTTCCAATGTTTCTGTGACACCCTGAACTAGCCAGGTGGCTTAGGCTGCAGGAGCCGGGAAGACGGCTCAGTGGAACCGTGGTGGACCGAGACAGGGTAGTGGCCCGCCGGTACCGACCCAGGGAACCGACTCGAAAACCGGAGCACACAGGGGGGTACTCAGACCCTGAAACGAGGTCCAGAATCCACTGGACTGAGTTAATGGACTGATTGCGGTCTGGACTATAGGTCCTTTCCCACCCAAGTCCCGACTGAAGACAACAGCCCACCGAGGGGGATAGAAAGCCACCGCACAGGCAGAGAGATCCCACGGGCCAGCTTCTGCGGGCAAACGGGCAGACTACACATACACTACATGGTGCAGGAGAAAGGCAAAGACCACTGAACCGGGTGGGGGACCAGACGCAGCCAGCTGCGGGCACCGACCACCATCAACTTTGTTTACCAGAGACTTGTGTGTGTCAATAACAGTGAGTACAACAGTGCCATCCGGCTGCACACCGCCCTGCACCGCCCAGCAGCTCTCCCCAAGGGTGGTTTCTACCTTCACCACATCCCGTGGGTGGCGTCACGAACTTAAACGCGGTCTGGCCATACACCTACCTACCACCCCCCTAAGTAGCGCCAGCATCCCCTTTCAGAGTGAAGTGACCCCCGGGTCCGGAGGCGCTCGAGCCACCCACCAACGAGCCCAGATCCGAGCGGCTCGGCTGCAGCCGAGCATGGGGCGGTACACATTAACCCGTTTTACGCCACATTTCGAACATAACCTGTTTGATGAATAAGGTTCCGATTATTTTTTTGGATATAACTCTGCTAAAATCCTGTTTGTAACATGACATGACCTAGAAGGGATTTATGTATTTTATTCACTTTATATAGCGCCATTAATTTCTATGCGCTTTACAGACATCATCACCGTACCCATAGGGGCTCACAATCTAATTTCTTTATTGGTATGTTTTTGGTGAGATTACCTTTGCTAAATTATTCCAACCATCTGTGGTTGCTATGGTTTGGAGCTACAAGAATAAAACGATTGTCTTTTAGCTGCTCATCTGTCTACATGTGTTTTAAAGCATATAGAAAGTGGTCCTTATAGGAGAATATTGGGGAAGCTGGGGCCTATAAATATCAGATCAATGGGGATTGAGGTCCCCATAAAGATTAGACTAACGTCTGCAAAACCTGCCATATCAGCGGGCTTAGCTGTGTGGGAACTTGTCACGCTAGGTACGGAAAAGTACCAAGCGAACGGTGGAAGGGAAGGGAAACGCTGTGTCTATGGAAGAGGGAGATGGTGACTCCTGACCAAACCTACCGCTTGTCCTTGGGGTCCGTCACCACCCTAAATAGATTCTGCACCTATGCGCTGAGCAGGATACCTGACCCAAGGTAACCCTAGTGCTGGACCCTAAATAGGGAACGAGTGGGATGAGCTCTTTGTCAACCCCACTAAACACTAGAGAAGACACAAGGAGGACACACGGGGGAAAGTGCATGAACTACTTATCCACAGAATAAGTTCAACAAAGTATCAGCAACAATAGCACAGAGGAGTACAAGCCACCTACTTGCAACCAGAGCTTGAATGAACTGAATAATATCACCAGCACAAGTCCAGGGAAGATGGGGGTATTTAAGCACAAGGGGAATACTCATAATCAGCAGCTGGATGGAAGGAGGGCTCCGCTGTGTCCTAAAGGGAGAGAGGGGAGTCAGCACGATCTGAAAATGGCATGCATCATATAAAAAGTGCAAATTCACAGATTTATTCCAACTGTACTATGATATAAAATGAAATTTTTAGCAAATAATTGATCAATTCTTTGAGCCACCCCTTCTACGTCACGGCAAATCTCAATAGGAGGGTCCTACTCTATATTATGTATTTCATGTGCCTCCTAGATAAAGTTAAAAGCAGAACCACAATGGCGCACACATACCTGTAACCTGTATATAACCACTTCTACGTTGCAAAAGAGGCAATTGTGGATAAGGAGCAGACCAGGTCCCAGCATGTGGAGTAAGCTCTACACATACCAGGACTATATCAGAACTGACCCTCTGGGACCTGGGGTGGCCTCTATCCACAGTTGGCTCTTTTGCAACATGGAAGTGTGCCGCCCCGTGCCAGTGTCGCCTTCGGGGAGGACGCTTTTGCGCTGCGCTCGCTAACACTTGGGTCTGGCGCTGCTGCGATGGCTGCTCGGCGGCTCGAGCTGTGGGCCGGATCCGGGGATTTGAGCGGCGCTCCTCGCCCGTGAGTAAAAGGGGGTAGTTTGGTTTGGGGATTTGGTCCATGACGCCACCCACGGGTCGTGGTGAGGTTGGGCACCACCGCTGCTGGTGACGGGGATCCCGGGAGCGATGGTAGGGAGCAGCTGGGATGTTGTTTCCCCCCTCCGTGGGTAGGGGTTGGTGGTCCCGGGGCCCGGTGAGGTGACGGGGAGGCGGGGTTGGCAAGGTGCAGGGTCGCCTTTACTGCGCAGCGCGGTGCCGGATGGCACGGTTGTACTCACTCAGCCACAAATGTACGCAAAGTCTCTAGTAAACCAAACGGCTTGATGGACGGGTCCCGCAGCCGGCTGCTGTGACTTCTCCCAGACGGTTGGTGGTGGCTGCCTTTCCCTGCACCTTTGTGTATGTTCGGTCCCGATGGATTTGTGAAGCCCCTCCAGTGCAGTGTCGGTGCATTACCTTCAGGGACTCCATTCGGCTGGATCTTGTCACAGGTAGGAAATCTTCTATTTGTCGTGACGCCACTCTCAGAATTGCGGTCAGTGGGGACCGCCACTGCAGATTAAGGGATGCCTGGGGCTGATGGTGGGTGCAGTCGGGTGTAGTAGCCTCCTGAGAGTGAGGCAAGCCCCAGGGCCCTGTGTAGATGTGTAGAACCACAAGGCGCAGAATAACTCCACACAAGCAGAATGTCTTTCAGGGGTTTTACTCACTTTAGATGGCAGGGTGAGTAACCCGGGCGTAACTGGGATGAACCAGGCTGGAACCAGGTATCCTTCAGGCTGACTTCTGATGGTGACTACCAACTCGCCTTCCTTAGCCCTTAGTGGTTTGGGGTAACCCCGACTTTTAGTCCCTATGGGGGTCACCCAGGGAAGTTGCTGAAGCCTCTCTCCCCTTCGGTTGCCGTTTGCTTGTAGCCTGGGCCAGGACACTCCAGCTGCTTGCCTCCTGTGAACTATGGGCCCTAACTGTGGCTACGTGGCTGCGGCTTTTAGGTGTTGTGGTGTGGGCTTTGAGGGCCCCACACCGGCAGGTTTAGCAGGGAAAGGTGGATCTATCCCCGCTCCGGGATCTGCCGCCCGTTTGGGCCTGGTTCTCCCTAGCAGTCTCCTTACTTCCCACTCTGTGCTCTCTCTCTAGCTGGAGATGGGTTTCGGGTAGCACTCCTAGGTGACCGTTCTCCCCCGTCGATAGCCACTGCGCGGACGCTGTCAGACTGCAACAGCCCCAGGGGTAGGGGTCTGCTCTCCTCGGAGCTCCCTGGACTCTGCACTGAACCGGCTCACTGCTCCTCCTCTCCTGTTCTTGCCTACGCCACCTAGCAACCAGGCTCTCTTACCACACCCCTTGAGAGGAGATGGAGGCTTTTGGCCCCCTCCACTATTCCAGTGGAGGTGAAGGCTTTTCCCCCTCCTGGGATCCCCAGGGGTCCTCTCAAAGGTACATGTGTGAGACCTGATCACTATGCGCCTGTGTAGTCACACCTCGGTCAGCCTTCTGGATTACCTGTATTGTACTGTCCCCAGCATGGGTGCAGTACTCAGTGGTGCCTGACCAGGTCAGGGGCGCCACATTCCCCCTTAGTTATCACCAGCACGTCCTCGGGCTGCAAGACAACATTTTAAAATGCATAAAACATTAAAACATGTAAAACATTTTTAAAACCACCAGGTACCATACATCACCACCCTCCACCCACAAGTCCGTTAACCCACCCAAAACCCTCTCACGTTGGCCGCGCCTTCAGCCACTTCTGGCAGGATGTAGAGGCGGCTTTCATGGGCTGGTGGTTTCAGGGTATACCTGGCCTGGTGGATCCGCGCCTTCAGCCTCTTCTGGCAGGATGTAGAGGCGGCCTCCACAGTTGGTGCTGACCAGGTACCCTCTTTGTGGTGGAGAGCCAGGCCCCATAAACAGGCATGCTCTCTGGTTGCAGGTGAGCCAAGGCCCTATATACGGACGTGCTCCCTGGTTGCAGACGAGCCAAGCCCCTAAACAGGCTGACTCTGGTGGCGGTGGTGCCCTCTGGTGTAACTATTTACACTGCGAGAGTTTGTGGCTATAGCCAGTTCATAGCCTTAAGGTTCATTTCTCACATTAGTTTATGTGGGCACATACTTAAACTTTAAAACGTTGCAAAAACTTCAAAACTGGTAACTTGCTGTATTTTACTTTACTTTCCTCTACTCCTCCATACCAGGGCTTTGGCTCTTCTCAGGAACCGTTTTTCTTCTAGGTCTCGGGCCGTGACTTCTCTCTGCTCTGGGGATGGCGGTGCAGGGAAAGACTGGGTTCTGCTACGGCGCCGTGTCTTGCGGACTGGATTCTGCGAGGTACAGCTTACAAGCTCCCAGGTGAGGCTTTTAGGCAAATCTTCTTCAGCAGACGGTGTCAGGTCTTCCTCATCCCAGCGGGAATATGGCAACATCTCCGGCTCTGGGCATGGGTCCACTGCTGGTGGCTCCTGAGTCAGCTCCTCAGCTTCCTGGCCTCCCCTCCCCCTTAGTTCTTCTGAGCACTCCTTTGGTGGCAGTGCTGGGGATGGACTTTCTTCAGCAGGCCCAGGCGGGGGACTCTTTGGCGTGGTTGCTGCAGGAGTTGTCGGAATCCTCTTGGGGGTGTGCGGAGGGAGCATGTACTGATCCACCATCTCCTGTGGGAACTTGGCCTCCATGTCAGCCTTCAGCTGCCAGTATGCAGGGTCCTCCCCCAGCGTGGGCTTCCTAGCAGGGACCTCCTTGGACTGGGGAGCGGTGTCTGCTCTGGCCTTGCAGGCCGGGGTAAATGATGATGCAATCTTGTCTTGGCGGGCCGCGCCTGACATGGCGGTGGCCTGGTCTTGGCGGGCCGCGCCCTGCATGGCGGCGGCCTGGGTCAGCGTCACACCCGCAGTGCGGATGAGGGTCGCGGTGGCAGCCGGTTCTTTGCGGGCCGGGCAGGGCATCGCTGCAGGGACCGGGTCTCGGTGGGCCGAGCAGGGCATCGCTGCGGCGGCCGGGGCTTGGCGGGCCGCACCTGGCGTGGTTGCGGCCTGGCTCAGCGTCGCCGCGCCGGGCGCCTCTTCAGGGACCGCGGGCGTGGCAGCAGGGGTCGGGGCATCCGGGCCGGCAGGGGCATCACTGGACTCACCCATCGGTGGCAGCATCGGGGTCTGAGTCGTCACCGCCCGGTCTGGCACTCGGCGCGCGGCTCTCCCCTCATAGGCCTGAACCGCCGCGGTCATTCCCAGGAACTCCGCACGTCCCTCTCTGATCAGCCTTCCGACCCTGGCCTCCAGTTGATCGCAGAACTCGGCGAGCTCCCGACACCACCAGGCAGCGGAGCCTGGCTCTGGGTCTCTGCATTCAGACGCCATTTTTTCTAACAGCAAGCTGCTGGCTTCTCTTCCGTTCCGCCGTCTCTGGACGGTTCCGCTCTCTTCACAAGCGAGGTCAGAACTCTGCAGGGGATCTCTGGGCAGCCACACCTCTTCGTGGGCGGTAACTTCTTCCAGCGCGGGCTGCTGTTGTTTTTCAGCGCGCTTTTCATGGTGGCAATATGGCGGCGCTTCCAATTTTCCAAGCGGACCGCCCAGGCACATGGTCACCTGTCTGGACAGGTCTAGTCCTTATCCTGTTCGTGACGCCAGATGTGAAGCCCCTCCAGTGCAGTGTCGGTGCATTACCTTCAGGGACTCCACTCGGCTGGATCTTGTCACAGGTAGGAAATCTTCTATTTGTCGTGACGCCACTCTCAGAATTGCGGTCAGTGGGGACCGCCACTGCAGATTAAGGGATGCCTGGGGCTGATGGTGGGTGCAGTCGGGTGTAGTAGCCTCCTGAGAGTGAGGCAAGCCCCAGGGCCCTGTGTAGATGTGTAGAACCACAAGGCGCAGAATAACTCCACACAAGCAGAATGTCTTTCAGGGGTTTTACTCACTTTAGATGGCAGGGTGAGTAACCCGGGCGTAACTGGGATGAACCAGGCTGGAACCAGGTATCCTTCAGGCTGACTTCTGATGGTGACTACCAACTCGCCTTCCTTAGCCCTTAGTGGTTTGGGGTAACCCCGACTTTTAGTCCCTATAGGGGTCACCCAGGGAAGTAGCTGAAGCCTCTCTCCCCTTCGGTTGCCGTTTGCTTGTAGCCTGGGCCAGGACACTCCAGCTGCTTGCCTCCTGTGAACTATGGGCCCTAACTGTGGCTACGTGGCTGCGGCTTTTAGGTGTTGTGGTGTGGGCTTTGAGGGCCCCACACCGGCAGGTTTAGCAGGGAAAGGTGGATCTATCCCCGCTCCGGGATCTGCCGCCCGTTTGGGCCTGGTTCTCCCTAGCAGTCTCCTTACTTCCCACTCTGTGCTCTCTCTCTAGCTGGAGATGGGTTTCGGGTAGCACTCCTAGGTGACCGTTCTCCCCCGTCGGTAGCCACTGCGCGGACGCTGTCAGACTGCAACAGCCCCAGGGGTAGGGGTCTGCTCTCCTCGGAGCTCCCTGGACTCTGCACTGAACCGGCTCACTGCTCCTCCTCTCCTGTTCTTGCCTACGCCACCTAGCAACCAGGCTCTCTTACCACACCCCTTGAGAGGAGATGGAGGCTTTTGGCCCCCTCCACTATTCCAGTGGAGGTGAAGGCTTTTCCCCCTCCTGGGATCCCCAGGGGTCCTCTCAAAGGTACATGTGTGAGACCTGATCACTATGCGCCTGTGTAGTCACACCTCGGTCAGCCTTCTGGATTACCTGTATTGTACTGTCCCCAGCATGGGTGCAGTACTCAGTGGTGCCTGACCAGGTCAGGGGCGCCACAGATTCCCACCGGTAACCCGCTCCCCAGCGTGTATATGTGCCGGAGGAGCTCTTTTGCCTGCAGGCTCTGGCCCTGGGAACTCTAGCTGTGGCGGTAGCTGTATTTCCTTTTGCTGGTCGGACGGTTGCCTTCAAACGGGTCTTGGCTGTTAGGAAACCCCTGGGGTTCCGGTCACTGACGGATTTGACCTCTAATGGCGACTCCAAGCCTGGTCGGGGTCCGCAGGCCCTGCCTGTGTGTACTGGCTTCACTTCGCTCCCCGGTTCGGTACCGGCGGGCCACCGCCCGTCCCCGGTCCTACGGTTCCACGTTGATTCGCATCTCCTGCAGACGGCCACCACCGTCTGCCAACCTTGCTCTTAGTGCCCGGGCCACACACCCGAACACAGTCAGTTTGCTCCTTCACCACTACTTCACTCCTCTCACTTGCACTTCCCCAACTGATCTGACTTCCTTTTCCCGCCTCAAGGACTGTGAACTCCTCAGTGGGTGGGGCCAACCGCCTGGCTCCACCCCACCTGGTGTGGACATCAGCCCCTGGAGGGAGGCAACAAGGATTTTGTGTCTGGCTGATGTGCCTGTCTCGGGATGGGGGGTGTGTTCTGCAGTACCTGTGATGAACTGGCTAGTCCAGGGTGCCACATTCCCCCTTGGTTAAATGCAGACCGTCCGCGGGCTGCCCGTCCATCACCGGTTTTATTTTTCTTTTTTTTTTTACTGCAAAAATATAAAAACATCAACAGTTTATGCATTTTAAATCTTCCCTTACGGGACGCAGGTCACTTAAATGTTACAAACCACATATATATACATTTTTAATAATAACGGACGGACGGCTTCTGCTCTCCCACCCAAGCAACCTAGCCCTGATGCTGCCCCTAAGAAGTGGGCAGCACCCCTTGACCCCAGTCCAGATCCAGGCTGCCCAAGCGGGAACGGGTACGGTGCCTCGCACCCGGCTGTCACTTCAGGGGACCCCACGTCCATGGGGGACCCCTGACCCCCGGAGGATCGCCACCGGTTGCGGTAGTGGCGGGCCTGGGCCATCACTTTCCTCCAGGCCCATCCTCCAAACCTGCCTCTCCGGAGGCGGCAACGGAAACATGCCCCAACTTATTTATAATCCCACCAGTTCGTGGGTGCCCTGCAAGTTCTCAGGCATGTCCATGAAGAGTTCCTCATGCCAACGGTACAGAGGGTCCCTACGGGGACAACTTGCCAGCAACGGCCGGGTCAATCACGGTGTCAATCAGGTTATTTGCTTGGTTTGATTCATTCATTTACTTAACAGGGTAACGGTACTGGTGGTCCCAACGGGGACAATGGTGCAACGGAGGGACCGCTGCCTTTGGGCGGCTACCACCGCGGGGGGTCGGCCCAATCGGGGACCGGACGGTACATTGGGTTCTCCTTCCATAGGCAGTGCAGTCCAGAACCGCTGATCGCCGTTGGGAACGGTGGCGGGGGCAGCGTGCTCGGGACCTCCTCTTCCATCAGCTGCACTCTCTCTGGACCTCCTGCTGCGGTACCGGCCCCCGGCTCCCACTCAGTTAAGGCTGGTTCAGGAGCTTGGGTGGCCTGGTCACGACGCGGCACGGCCGCAGCGGCCCCTTGCTCGCGGGCCCACACCACGGCAACCATTCTGCGCACCTCCGCCTTCCAATCCAGCAGCTGCTGCAAGCTCTGCGCCCTCACCTTCAAGCAGAACCGGCCCAGCTCCCACTCCAGCCAAGCAGCGGTCCCAGCGGGGAGCTCACCGGGCCGCAGTCTTCAAAGGCTACTCCTCCTCTGTTCTTCCAGAGCTTAGACGCTCCGGTGGCGGGCGCTCCCGCGCTCCAACCCGAGGACGCCACCATCTCTCCATCCGCGTCCCCCCTTGGTCTTTTCTCGGCACCTCCTCTTCAGGGGCGGGACTTCGGCTTTCGCGCCTCCACAGCTCGAGAAGACGCTCGAGCAGGAAAATCTTTGGGCCCAAGATGGCGGACTCTGAAATTTTTCAGCCGGACACCGCCGGCGGGGCACAAGGCGCACTTCTACCAGCCAGCAGAACGGTAAGATCCTGTTTGTGACGCCAAGTTGTCGCGGGCGGGGAGGACGCTGCTGCGCTGCGCTCGCTAATGCTCGGGTCCGGCACTGCTGCGATGGCTGCTCGGGGACTCAAGTGGCGCTCCTAGCCCGTGAGTGAAAGGGGGTAGTTTGGTTTGGGGATTTGGTCCGTGACGCCACCCACGGGTTGTGGTGAGGTTGGGCACCACCGCTGCTGGTAATGGGGATCCCGGGAGCGATGGTAGGGAGAAGCTGGGATGTTGTTTCCCCCCTCCGTGAGTAGGGGTTGATGGTCCCGGGGCCCGGTGAGGTGACGGGGAGGCGGGGTTGGCAAGGTGCAGGGTCGCCTGGACTGCGCAGCGCGGTGCCGGATGGCACGGTTGTACTCACTCAGCCACAAATGTACGCAAAGTCTCTGGTAAACCAAACGGCTTGATGGACGGGTCCCGCAGCCGGCTGCTGTGACTTCTCCCGGACGGTTGGTGGTAGCTGCCTTTCCCTTCACCTTTTGTGTATCTTCGGTCCCGATGGATTCCCACCGGTAACCCGCTCCCCAGTGTGTATATGTGCCGGAGGAGCCCTTTTGCCCGCAGCCTCTGGCCCTTGGAACTCTAGCTGTGGCGGTAGCTGTATTTCCTTTTGCTGGTCGGACGGTTGCCTTCAATCGGGTCTTGGCTGTTAGGAAACCCCTGGGGTTCCGGTCACTGACGGATTTGACCTCTAATGGCGACTCCAAGCCTGGCCAGGGTCCGCAGGCCCTGCCTGTGTGTGCTGGCTTCACTTCGCTCCCCGGTTCGGTACCGGCGGGCCACCGCCCGTCCCCGGTCCTACGGTTCCGCGTTGATTCGCCTCTCCTGCAGACGGCCACCACCGTCTGCCAACCTTGCTCTTAGTGCCCGGGCCACACACCCGGACACGGTCAGTTTGCTCCTTCACCACTACTTCACTCCTCTCACTTGCACTTCCCCAACTGATCTGACTTCCTTTTCCCGCCTCCAGGACTGTGAACTCCTCAGTGGGAGGGGCCAACCGCCTGGATCCACCCCACCTGGTGTGGACATCAGTGCCTGGAGGGAGGCAACAAGGATTTTGTGTCTGGCTGATGTGCCTGTCTCGGGATGGGGTGTGTGTTCTGCAGTACCTGTGACGACCTGGCTAGTCCAGGGCGCCACACCAGCAGCCGGCACTGCTCAGATCTGGGCCTTCAGGGGAGGTGGCTCGAGGGTCTCTGGACCCGGGGGACTCGTGGCCACACCGAATAAATGGCGGGACGTAGATGTACAGGCTGGGCCGTAGTAAGTTCGTGACGCCACACACGGTGTGTGGTGAGGTGGGCCATCACCGCTGCTGTTGTGGGGCACCCTGGGGAGATGTTGTGCAGAAAGTTGTTAACCCCTCCGTGGGCAGGGATGGTGGCCCCGGGACCCGATGACTCAGTGCAGATGGCAGGTGACCCCAGGGATGTTGGTGTACTCATTGTTAGTAAAACGCACAAGTCTCTGGTAAACCAAGGTGATGGTGGCCGGTGCCGCGGCCGGTTGCGTTCAAGGTCCCCCACCCGGCTGGTGGTCTCTATTCTTTTCCTGCACTCTTTGTGCAAGGTGGACTTTCCTAGTGTGAAACTCAGGAGTCCGCTCCCGGCATGATATGGCTTAAGGAGCTGTGCCCGCAGACGCTGGCCCGTGGGATCTATGGGCCCTGGCTGTGACCTCTTATCCCTAATCGGTGGGCTGTTGTCTTCTATGAGGGACTTTGGGTGTGACAGGACCTATAGTTCTGGCCTCAATTGGTTAATTAACCAGTCCGCTTGGTTTCGGTTTCTGGCTTCAGGGTCCGAGTACCCCCCTTTGTGCTACGGTTTCCGGGTCGGTTCCCCGTGTTGGTACCGGCGGGCTACAACCCTGTCCTGGTCCACCTCGGTTCCACCGAGCCGTCTTCCCGTCTCCTGCTGACGGAGACCACCGTCTGCCTCCTAGCCAGTGGTACCAGGGCTCCTACCTTGGTACCGTTCAACTTGAACTTCACTGCTGGAGCTACCCCTAGTTCCAGCCCACACTCCTCTCCACTTGAACTCAAAACTGAACTCAGCTTAACTAATGTTTTCCCGCCCCGGGCTATCTAGACCCCTGGGTGGGCGTGTTCCAACTGCTTGGTCACGCCCACTAGTGTGTCTATCTTTCCCTAAGGGGGGGTGACTAGGGTTTCTGGTTGGCTGTGTGTTGCCTAGTGAGGGAAGGTGTTATGCAGGGGCCTAATTGTGACTACCTGTTTTTTGCCAGGGCGTCACAGAAGCGGCTATATACAGGTTACAGGTATTTGAGCTCCATTATGGTTCTGCTTTTAACTTTATCTAAGAGGCCGCATGGCACATGAAATACATAATATAGAGTAGGACCCCCCTATTGAGATGTGCCGTGACATTGGCAGGAGTGTCTCAAAGAATTGATCAATTATTTGCTAAAGGTCTCATTTTTTTTATTATAGTACAGTTGGAATAAATCTGTGAATTTGCACTTTTTATATGATGCATGCAATTTTCAGATCGTGGTGGCTCCTTTTTTTCTGTGTCCTAAACAGAAAGAGATGAAAATCCATCAGGAAAGCTACCTTGTACAATGAATACTGACAACAGGAACAAAAGAAAGTTAGGGAGCATTTTTCGCAGCCAAATGCTGTGACCTTCTATTGCCAGAAACCACATGACTGTCTGTCACTTGTGACACACCCATGACAGGACCCATGACTGTCCCCTAACATGGCGAAATAAGGATCTGACATGTCTGACTTTGGTCTGCTGATTTTTTTGTTATGACAAGATAAACAGCCACCAGAGTAGTCTGGAAGCGGTTCTCTCATCTGTGGGTATGGAGAAGTTGGGAAAAATAGTTGTCAGCCAAATAATCGGCTTTTCCATCGTTTGTCCGACAACTGTATGGGGCCCCTTTTGATAAGTGGGACACCCTGTGTTAAGCTGACTAAAGGGGGCTGTGTTTTTCATCCCTTTTACTGTTCTTCAGGTTCCGTACAGTCTTTTGGCAGTGGTGGCGTCCGATATTACAGCTGGTTAGTGCCCATCAAGTGTATGGGACCAAGCTGCAATACCAGGCACATGCACTACTATGGAACAAGGAACGAGCTGAGTCTGGTGAACAATTAGTGTACAATGGAAGATAGTAACATTTTACCTCTAAATGGGGAAGCTTTTCACCATTTTAACATTGTGACACTTAAAGGGAATCTGTCACCAGGTTTTTGCTACCTAATCTGAGAGCAGCACAACGTAGGGCCAGAGACCCTGATTCCAGCAATGCGTTACTTACTGAGCTGCTTAGTGTAGTTTTGATAAACTACAGTAGCAGTAGATTATCATTATAGGACTACTTGGCGGGATGCACGTAGTCCAGCATATTCATGAGCTCTGTATAACTGCTAGATCTGCAGCAGAGAAAATATTGATATTATCAATATGACAGCAAACAGCTCAGTAAGTGACACATCGCTGGAATCAGGGTCTCTGTCTCTACATTATGCTGCTCTCAGATGGGGAAGCTAAAACCTGGTGACAGATTCTCTTTAACAGTAAAGGAGAGTAAATAAAAAATGTTAAAATGAAGGGAAGGAGCATAAAGCTGCATTTACACTAAAAGATAATCGTGAAGGAACAATCTTAAAAACCCTCATTTTACGATTATCTTCCTGTGTAAACAGGCTGCCAATCACTATATGAATGAGCAAAATGCTTGATCATTGGGTGAAATGATCTTTTGCACAGCGCCAAAGATGATTGTTTTCGGCGATGCATTGAATCATGTGCGTCCTGAGCGATCTGTTAGATTGCTCAGTGAGAATCATTTACTTAGATAAGACTGTAAACAGGAAATGAAACGACCGCCGATCGGTAAAGGTTTATCGATCAGTAGTCGTATGGTGCCACCGGTGGGAACCTTACTTGCCTTGATCAACAATATTAGACCAATATGACGCAGTTTCATATTTCTGAATTAATCGTTTCAATACGAGGCATTTTATAGGACCACAAACCGTGTTACAGAAGTGGTCCCTGACTGCAGATTTGTGGTGTTTCATTTCTGCCAGTTTCCCTCCCTCCCTTAGGTATTTTAAAATAAAAGGGTTTGTTATATTAATAAGGGTGTCCATAGGGGTGAGGTTGCATGGGCTTTGCAGAGCCATGGTACTGATTTATGGGTTTTGGTGTGGTTCGGGTTGCCCCCCCCCCCCCCCTTTGGCTTTCCCTGCGCCCCTCCCTTTCCCCCTATGGGATTTTTATAGGATGGTTCTGCCTGGGCGTTTATAGGCTCGTGATGCACTATTTCCCACCCTCTTCTCCAGCACCTGCTGACCGAGCTTCCCGTCCTCCCTCCCCTTTGGAAAGTTTTGGTAATATGTTTGACATGGTTTTTCTTCGGTTTAGAATGCAAGTGACAGCTGGTGGTGTTGAGCAAAAAGATGGAGAGTACGGACCCAGGGACGGACTTGTCCTCCTGGAGATGGGGGTGCATGCCGTTCCGGAACTGGTGTTTTACTGCTTTAAAACTAAATTTTCAAGCGTTCGGCTTTCATGGAGATGGAAGCAAAGTAAAGCAGTGGCCGACCCCGTCCACCAAAGATTTATGGTCTTACGTGTTGTCTTGGGATTACTTAAGGGAGGCAAGCAGCTTGTTCAAGTGTTACGGGTATATCTGCAGTCATCCGCTACCATAAATGATCCTTGAGAGCAGTCAGGTGGGTGATGATGATCATTACGGCCAGGAGAGAAAGACAGAGGTCAAAGGACCTCATAGCATTGATAAAAATTGGGCCACTACTGTTGCTGGTGGACACCACCTCAGACCCAACCACTTGAACATTATACCTGTTCTACCATTCTATAAGTTTCTTCAGCTTCAAAAAAACTCATGGATGCATTACGTTTTTTTGAAAATAAAATTGCCTTATTTTTATGGACCGGTCTGAAATTTTTGACCGGTTGGCAGCCCAGCTCGGCTGGCTTCTCCCTGGTCCCAACTTCTTTGATTCACAGGTCTCACTCTATGTCTGTGTAGCATCCACGGGGTCTTAGGGTAGTCGTCACCGGGCCAGTGGTTCCTTGGGGTAGCTGTGACTGGCCTGACCCGGTTCCGTGACCCCGTCGGCTACATGTTAAATAAGAACAGCATCAGGACAAGTGTCCAATACAGATGGGGATGGAAGGAGGGTGACGGGCCCCTGGGAAGCGTGTCACCGGTTGCAGCGGTGACTGGTGTCTCGGCCTCCGCCGCCGACCCTTCCTGCGACTAGTCCTCTCCCAAGGGCAGTACTGGATGGGGAATGGGGATGCTTCGCAGCGCCACATGCGGTATGCGGCCAGGAATTAGCTGCCGCTGCACAGTCTCTCTCCGGGGCAGATGTTATGTGCAGCCGGGATGGTATCGCTCCCCACGGGCGGAGCGGGAAACCCCGGGAGGTTAGTGAGAACGGGGGCGGCAGTCCACGGGAGTGACGGAGCGCAAGGCGGCGGCAATTACTCACAGAATCACCGGGTGCGGGTTCCAGTCACTTTATTCACTGGTTCAGGTGGTATCGCACCCCGGGTGCTGGTCCTCGCCATCAGAGACTCTGGTCGCTTCCCGAGCAGGTCAGAGGCTGGATCTGGTTTGATAATCTGTGACCTTTCTCCTCCATGCACAACTCTGTACTCTCTCCTGGTCCTGGCCCGAACGGCCAGCAGCCTGAGCATCTCGTGGGTCGGACTTCTATCCCTTTCCCCAGGCTCCCTCTCTGTTGTCGCGCCGCGGCCACCGTGACTAGGGCTCTGTACCCCTCTCTTGTGCTCAGTCCCATTCTCTGGTGACTACTCTCTTCTGGTCCAGGTATCGGGTCCCGTCTCTCTAGATGTTACTGGCCCCCAGCTTGGTGGTGCTGTCTGCTCGGTGTTACATCCAGACAGCTTTGCTCTGCCTTCCTGAAGGCCTGATAGCCTTCCTTCAGGGAGCTGCACACATCTGCTCTGTCTCGTGTCCAAGCAGTTCTGAGGTAAAGTGAAACTGTTTTCTATTCCTAACTGCTCATGCCCCCACCACTTTCCCAAGTTGCTATGGCAACCTGGGCCGGCTAGCTGAGTCACTTCCTGTGTCTGTAGAAACATTCTTAACCCTTTCCTAGTGACTGCTTCTCCCTGCTATATAGTGGTGTATGTAAAACTTACCAGATTAACCTCTTGACCTCCCAGGGAAGGATATAATGATATACTCTGTATCGACCAATCTCAGGGGCGCTACATCTGTCCCTGCCTTGAACTGGACAGCCAAGACACAAGAACCCAGTATATCAAGACCGTGATGTTCATGCCATTCATGTCTTGATGCGGGGGTGCTGGAGTAAGAACCTCCTTATTCATAAAGAGGCATATATCTTTTCATGAATCAAGAGAGCCTCACGAGTGCCATGTGCCGGGCCACAAATCCTACTCCAGTCCCTGCTGGAATAAGATTTGTGGTAATAGCAAACACCAACGTCTTATGAATTTGAGGAGCGGAAGTCGCCCCCCACCCCCATCCAAACTCCAACTCAGCACAGCCGGCAGTTTTGAGACTTTTCAAACTCCAGAATATTGGCATAAAAGATTTGGTGAATTGGGCTCAGTGTTCCCAGTTTTCTAATGCTGCAGTGTTTAGGAGTAAAACATACCTGGTTGTAATTGTGTAGCCAGTGTCGGATTTATGCTGCTTGTGGTTCGGGCAGCATGAATCTAAGGACAGATTCCCTTTGAAAAAACAATGGCCAAAGAAACAATGGCCTGAAGAAGTTGATTGATTTTTATGAGGGAGTGTTGAGGGCATGCGCTGTAATCTGTGCAGAGGTCATTGTGCAGGGAAGGGGAGTAGGTGAATTGTGACATCAACTATTGTGAATTTGTGAATGGTGGACCCTGTATTATATACATTAGCTTTTATTGAAATCCTGTGTGTATATAATAATGAGACTGTTGAGAAGTGATCTGTGCAGAACAGGAAGTATCAGTCCATTATGAGGATGAGTGCAAGATTTCAGGACACGACATGGAAATATAAATACAATTTTAAAAAAAGTAAAACATATGTTTAACATAAAAATGTAATTTAAACAATGGGTTATTTTCGGATGAACCATTCCCTTTGCCTGTCTCTGGGTATGTATCGTGCTTCAGCTTCGTAGTTCTGCTTGTCTGTTTTTCTTTCGTTCACGGTCTCCTCTGAATCCTCGTAGATCGCCGTCTGTGATTTAGTCCTGTGTATATGTTGGCAGGATTATTAGACTACGGCTTTACTGCTTCGAGAGTTCAGCTTTCATTAACATTCATAAAACCCGTTGTGTATTTTTCTTGCTCGTTCTTTCCTTTTACTGCCATCATTTACATTCATTTTTGCTCCTTTGATTTTTGTTCTTTTTTTTTTCTTCGTGGTTTATTTGCATTTAGAAGTTATTGAGGTTGATGTGCCGCTCATTAAGATGACATGGAAGACAGAGGCATCATCCATTTAGTGACAGTTTGTCATAAAAGTGCCTCTCCACCCTGATGATAAAGCTTCCAGGTGACTCACGATATAGGTTTTTACTTTCGAACAGGAACCTGCAACTTCAGGCAACTGGCCGACAGTCTAATATGTATGGGGCCTCCCGACTCTCCCCCAAAAGAACATGTCGGGGTTGATAAGGATCCGTCATGTCTGAATTTGGGCTACCGACCCTTTTGTTGTCCCAGAGATAAGCAGCAGCCAGAGGAATCTGGCAGCGGCTCTTTCACAGAGAACACTGGAGCGCTCGACAAAGCGAGGGCTCCTGTGTATATGTGGCGCCCCTGCGGCTTCAGGCGCCACAGGGTACTGCATTATTGTATGCAGTACCCATGCAGTATGCATGTATTCATCTCGGATACGGAGGGGGTCGTCACCGGTAATCACCACCAAATTCACTCATCTAACACATAACATGGGAGATCTTCCACTGGGACTGGGCTAGCATAAGTGCTGGGGTGGCCATCACGAGTGATGGGACCTCTTGCCCACTAGTTCAGGAATCCAGGAGGCAGAGGAAGTTAGATGCCATGTCACACAGACAGGCAGTCTTCGGCAGGTGCAGCAAGCACCAGGAGTTATAAGTCAGCTGCGGGCGCAGCAAGTGCCAGGTGGCACTCAGGAGGAGATAAGCAGAGACACGGATGGATCGGGGCTGGAAGCTCAACCCGGGTTCTTAGGGAAGAAGGGGAATCCCAGGGTTCGCGGCGAGTGCAGAAGGCACCCGTGAACTGTTCCACGGCCCAGGAGCTGGGGTGGAGGGAAACCGTTGAAAGGTGATGCACAGAGGGAAACACCGGCCTAGACCTCCGAAGTATCTGGGATCAGCTGAAGCCCATCACAGCGTAGCTCGGTGCTCCAATGGCAGAGTGCTTCCAGTGAGTAAAAGAACTTTAACTGGACCCTTTGTGTCGTCTCATCACTGCCAGCGCTTGCAACCTCGCGTCCCTTCGCTATAGGCGACTGCCACTACCATCCTTGGGGCCTAGCTCTACCTGTGGAGAGCTGTAACACCCGAGCTGTGTCACCATCCGCCCCAGCAGAGAGAGAAGTCCCGCAGCGGTGGCTGATAATTAGCCGCACACCACAGGTGGCATCAGAAACAACTACCCCCATCATCCCCATGTTTATTGACACCGCCAGGGTCACTGAACTGGGCAAGGCCACCTCGGTGACCCAGGAGAAGAACTGCGCCCCGGTGACGGGTAATCACCTCAGACCCCATGGGTGCGTCATATGGAGTAGTTGGGAGAGATGCCGTAGCTGTCGGTCGAACCATTAACTGAACCATTGTTTGGTCAACGGCTGCCTACTCTTTCTGGGGGCCCTTAGTGTGACGCCCTGGACTAGCCAGGTAGTCACATACATACCAACATACACACACCCCCCACCCTAGACAGTAACAACAGTCAGACAAAAACCCTTGTTTCCTCCCTCCAGGGTCTGATGTCCACCCCAGGTGGGGCGGAGCCAGGTGGTTGGCCCCACCCACCGAGGAGTTCACAGGCCTGGAGGCGGGAAAAGGAAGACAGATCAGTTTTGGAGGTGAAAGGGAGAGGAGTAAAACGTCTGCATGTGCCTAGGTAGGAGCCCAGGCACTGACAGCAAGGTTGGCAGATGGTGGTGGCCGTCTGCAGGAGTTGGTGGAACTCTGCAAAGCCGTAAGGACCGGGGTCGGGCGTTGGCCCGCCGGTACCGAACCGTGGAGCGGAGTGAAGCTAAGCACACAGGCAGGGCCATCGGACCCCGACCAGGCTTGGAGCCGCCGTCAATAGTCAAATCCGAGTGTGACAGGAACCCCAGGGGTTCCCCAACAACTAAGTCCCGACAGAAGGCAACAGTCCACACTGTGAGGATATACAGCCACCGCCACAGGCTAGAGATCCAAGGGCCAGCGCCTGCGGGCAAAACGGGCTCCTACGGCACCTATACGCCGGGGAGCGGACTACCGGTGGGCAACCACAGGAGTCAGAACATTACTAACAGGTGCAGGGAAAGACAGCCACCATCAGCCGTCCGGAGAGAGCACAACAACAACGCTGCAGCCGGCTGCGGGACCCGTTCATCTGGCCGTTTTGGTTTACCAGAGGCTCTGTCAGTGATTGTCTGAGTAAGTACACCAGTGCCATCCGGCACCGCGCCGCGCTGTCCCTGCAACCCTGCACCCCCAGCCATCCAGCCTCCCCGTCACACCACCGGGCCCCGGGATCACCAACCCCCCTACCCACGGAGGGGACAACATCCTAGCTGCTCCCTACCATCTCTCCTGGGATCCTTGTTACCAGCAGCGGTGGTGCCATCATCACCACGTCCCGTGGGTGGCATCACGAACAATCTCCCCAACCAAACCATCCCTTTTCACTCATGGGTGAGGAGCGCTGCTCGAGTCCCCGGGTTCGGCCCACCGCTCGAGCCACCGAGCAGCAGCAGCAGAAGCCCTGGACCCGAGCGTGGTGAGCGCGTCCCCTCCGCCCGCGACAACTTGGCGTCACGAACAGGATAGAACCAATCTACCTACCGATAGAAGTGCGCCTTGCAGTCCCCGCTGGCGGCGTCTGGCCGAAAAATTTGAAATTCTTGGGCGCGAAAATTTCCCACCTCGAGCGTCTTCTCCGAGCAAGGGAGGCGCGAAAAGTAAAGCCCCGCCCCCTGAAAGAGGAAGTGCTAGAAAGAACCAAGGGGTGGGCGGGTGAAAGCCTGCCTAATGTAGCTGAGGGCATAAAAAGCAGGGACGCCCAGACTCTGTAACATATCTGGTTCCTGGAAGCCTGCCAACAAGCATGTCCGGCATGAACGGCGGCGTGGGTGGAAGCCCGGACCGCACAAATATGCTGCCGCCTGCAAACCCAGGTCCGGTTCTTGATGGAGCACTGGGTGGCCGAGATGGAGGAGGTGGCGGTGGCCATGCGGACACGCGAGGTGGAGGCAGTGTTGGAGGAGCGGGTAAGCGACCCACGCCCCTGTGGTGTCCGAGAAGGACCGGCCACTGCGGCTGAGGGGCCCGGTCTGCGTCTGCTCACCCTCCTGCCTCCCCTACCATCCGTAACGGTCGCTGTTGCCCTTCCACTCAGTCCGCTACCCCCAACATCGGTAGCGGAATCTAACCCGTCTGCCTTAGAGGACCGGCCTGTGGGCGTTAACTGGAGACAGCCCGCACCGATCCCACTGCCGTGGAAGGTCCCTTCGGAGGTGCCCGTCTGTGAAGCAAAGCCATCGGCCCCGGAAGTGGCCGCACCCATAGATGACTCGGCCCTGGCAGTCCGCCCGGCCATGGAAGAACCGGCCGCTGCAGGCCCGAAGCCCCAACCAGCGAGGCCACATGTCCCTGAACGCTCGGCTGAGGCTGCGCCAGGTCGTTGCTGCAAACCAGCAGCCCAGGCCATGTCACCGCAGGACCCCCACAAGAGAGTACCAGTCGTGGCCGGTGTGGGCGCAGTCCAGCGGGGCCCGACCCGCGCGCAGGGACATGCAAACGCCCCTTACTGGTACAGGGAGCCGAGCCAGCTGGGCCGTGAAATTGCCGCCAGAGAGCAGCAGAGGGCCGAGGTGGTGGCGCGCGTCATAAAAGAAAAAGACAATCTCCGCAATGCCACCTTTCGGGTGCGGGGTCCGGTGTATGAGGGTCAAGTCAGGAAGTTTGACCCGCAAAGGGGGTTTGGCTTTATCTACGAACCGGGCCTGGAGGCCGAAGTGTTTGTGGCTCGCCGCGACGTGAACTCGCACCTCCCAACGGGCCACCCAGGTCGTAATCTGTTGCCAGGCGACCTGGTGACCTACACCCGACATTGCGGGGAGAGGGGCTGGTTCGCCCTGGATGTCAAACAGAGGGAAGGCCACGGTGTGCAGATGCGGCCCCAGCCCCCTCCTCCACCATGCCGTCCGGATGTCGAGCTGGAGGAGGTCCTTGATGAGTGTGATCTCAAGTAAAGGCAGCGGCCCTCCGTTGCAACAAAGTTGTCCCCGTTGGGACCCTCAGCACTTTTTTTTTCCGTTAAATCAACACAAATCAAACCGAAGTTTATCACCTGATCAGCAACCAGTTGATTATCCCGACCGTTGCTGGCAAGTTGTCCCCGGAGGGACTCTCTGTGTTTTACCACCCACATGAGAATCTGCTCATGAACATGGCCGAGAACTAGCAGGCCACCCACGAACTTGTGGGCCTGTAAATAGTTTGTGGGCCGGTTTCCGTTTTCCATACCGCCTCTGGAGAGGCAGATTGGAGGAAGGGCCCGCAGCAGAGGAGGCTGGGGCCCGGTCACCACCAGGACCGGTGGCCATCCTCCGGGGGTCAGGGGTCCCCCTGGACGTGGGGTCCCCTGAAGTGACAGCCGGGTGCGAGACACCGTACCCGTTCCCGCTCGGGTAACCTGGACCTGGGCTGGGGTAAAGGGGTGCTACCTGTTTCTTAGGGGCAGCACCAAGGTCTAGGTTATTTGGGTGGGAGAGCGGATGACCACGAACCCATCCGTTTTAATAAAAATGTTTACCTTTTGAAACGTTAAAGTACCGTACCTCCCGTAAGGGAAGATTTTTAAGTATGCTTGTTTTATCTTTTGCAATTTGAAAAATAAAACCGGTGATGGACGGGCAGCCCGCGGACGGTCTGCATTTTACCAAGGGGGAGTGTGACGCCCTGGACTAGCCAGGTAGTCACATACATACCAATATACACACACACCCCCACCCTAGACAGTAACAACAGTAAGACAAAAACCTTTTTGCCTCCCTCCAGGGTCTGATGTCCACACCAGGTGGGGCAGAGCCAGGCGGTTGGCCCCACCCACCGAGGAGTTCACAGGCCTGGAGGCGGGAAAAGGAAGACAGATCAGTTTTGGAGGTGAAAGTGAGAGGAGTAAAACGTCTGCGTGTGCCTGGGTAGGAGCCCAGGCACTGACAGCAAGGTTGGCAGACGGTGGTGGCCGTTTGCAGGAGTTGGTGGAACTCTGCAAAGCCGTAAGGACCGGGGTCGGGCGTTGGCCCGCCGGTACCGAACCGTGGAGTGGAGTGAAGCTAAGCACACAGGCAGGGCCATCGGACCCCGACCAGGCTTGGAGCCGCCTTCAATAGTCAAATCTGAGTGTGACAGGAACCCCAGGGGTTTCCCAACAACCAAGTCCCGATGTCGCGGGCGGAGGAGGGGACGCTGCACTCTCCCACTGCTCGGGTCCGGCTGCCGCTGCTGCTGCGGCCTGCTGCTGCTCGGTGGCTCGAGCGATGGGCCGGATCCCGGGGACTCGAGCGGCGCTCCTCGCCCGTGAGTGAAAAGGGATTGGTTTTTGGGATTGTTTATTGTCCGTGACGCCACCCACGGTTGTGGTGATTGTGTGGACACCACCGCTGCTCTGTATGGGGATCACGGGAGCGGTGACAGGGAGTAGCAAAGTTGTTGGTTCTCCCCTCCGTGGGTAGGGGGTAGTTGTCCCGGGGCCCAGTGATGAGGTGGGTGATGAGGGATGGCGGGGCCGGTGCAGGGCTTGGTGGGGTGCAGGGACGCGGGGGCAGCGCTGTGCCTCACGGCACTGTGGTACTCACTCAGCCTGAGACGGGGACACAGTTCTCGGTAAAACACACGGCTGGAAAAACGGTTCCCATGGACGGCTGCTGTTACTTTTCCCCGGTAGTTGACGGTGACGGTCTCTGTCCCTGCACCTAAGTCTATGTTGGTAGCGATGGGTTCCCACCGGTAACCCGCTCCCCGGCTTGGATATGGGCCGGAGGAGCCCCTCTTTGGGGGCAGGCGCTAGCCCTGAGAAACTGGTGCCTTGGCGGTGGTGGTGTCTCTCTCTAACGGTTGGACTGTTGCCTTCAATCAGGACTTGGTTGTTGGGAGACCCAGAGGTCCCCTTCACTGACGCATTTGGCAAATTCACGGCAACTCCTAGCCTTGCCGGGATCCGAAAGGTCCCTGCCAATGGTGCTGGCTTCTCTTCGTATACCGCTCCGGTACCACCGGGCCAACACCCGTCCACGGTCCTTTCGGCAACCTCCAAGCAGCCTCTCCTGCAGACGGTCACCGCCGTCTGCTGACCTTGCTGTCTCAGTCCGGGGCACACACCCGGACCAACTTCAGGCTTCCTCTACTGTCACTTTCTCTTCCACTTTAACTCCTCTCACTTGCTCCTTTTCCACTTCACTTCAACTTCACTAACTGTTCTGTCTACACTCCTTCACTTCCCTAGCTTAATTGCCTGGTTTTCCCGCCTCCAGGGCTATGAAATCCTCGGTGGGCGGAGCCACCCGCCTGGCCCACCCCCTGGTGTGGACATCAGCCCCTGGAGGAAGGCAACAAGGATTTGTGGGTAGCTTCGGTGTACCTATCCGGTGTGTAGGGTGTGGTGGTGCCATGACCTGTGACCCCTGGCTTGCCCAGGGCGTCACATTCCCCCTTAGCAAAATGCAGACCGTCCGCGGGCTGCCCGTCCAACACCGGTTTTATTTTTCTGAAAAGATATAAAAGGTAAACATAATACAAATAAAATAACTTCATCCCACATCGGGAGGTGCTTTGCTTAAACGTTACTAAACGGTTTCAAACGGTTGCGGCTGCCGCTCTCTCCCACCCAAGTAACCTGGCCCTGATGCTGCCCCTAAGAAACAGGCAGCACCCCTTGACCCCAGTCCTGAACCAAGTCACCCTAGCGGGATCGGTCCTTCCCCTCCAGAGGGTAGCCACCGGTTCCGGTGGTGGCTGGGCCCCAGCCTGCTCCACTGCGGGCCCTCCCTCCAACCTGCCTCTCCGGAGGCGGTAACGGTTGCTGCAACAAAACTTTTTATTTACATGCCACTAATGTTTGTGGTTGCCCTGCAAGTTCTCGGGCCTGTTCATAGAAGTTTCTATGCAGCTTTTCAAGCGGTCCCCACGGGGACAACAATGCCGGCAACGGACTGTTCTAATCACGGTTGCAGACAATCAGGTTACTGTTCGGTAATCATTTACTTTCATTCTTTGGCAAACTTTTCAAACTTTCAAACATACATAGTTGTGGTCCCAACGGGGACGGTGCAACGATGCTCCGCTGCCCTTACTGTGCACTTTCGTCCTCCTCACCCGGCTCTGGGTGGAAGAACACGGGCACCAGCCCCTCCAGCGCATAGCAAGCGCGGCGAGGAAGGGCCGCCCGATACCCGTTGTTCCCACTCCGGGGGATGTAAGTGGCCTCCGTGCCCTGCAGAGCGACGACTCCTTCATCTTCCTCCGAAACGGGCTCGGTGTCAGGCCCGGAATCACTATCGTCCATCTCTGCGCCAGGCGGGTTGCCGCCAGCTGCCGCAGCTTCCAGGCTTTTCACTCTCTCGGCCACTGTCACGAAGGGGTGTACGCCCGACGGGCCAGGCGCAGTGCGGTGCACGGGCCAGGAGGACAGAGGTGGCATGGGGGCCAGGGGGAGACCGGGTCCCTCAGCCGCAGCGGCCGGTTCCTCGGGGACATAGGGGCGTGGGTCACTCACCAGCTCCTCCATCATGGCCTCCATTCCATACACTCGTGCAACTGCAGCTGCATCCTCCACCTCCGCGGTCCACTGTTCCATCAGCCGGCAGATCTGGCTCCGGTAGTGTCGGTAGATCCCTGCCGTCCGGGCCCTCAGCCATGCCGCTGTCCCGGGCACCGGTTCGGTAGCCTCCGCATAGCTAGGGGGAGCGGACATTCTTTGCAGGGGTCGGCGGATCGTGGGGTCCCAGCGTCCTTATCTGTATAGCCGCGGCTACATGCGACCAGTCGCCATTTCGTCCCCCTTAGCCTCTTTCCGGCCCCTCCTCTATCGGGGCGGGGTTTTGGCCTTCGCGCCTCCACTACTCGAGGGGACGCTCGAGCGGGAACTTTTCGCGCCAAAGATGGCGGCTTCTGAAATTTTCTGGCCGGACACCTCCGGCGGTAACAAGGCGCACCTCTACCCAACGGCAGAGCGGTAAGATCCTGTTCGTGACGCCAAGTTGTCGCGGGCGGAGGAGGGGACGCTGCGCTCTCCCACTGCTCGGGTCCGGCTGCCGCTGCTGCGGCCTGCTGCTGCTCGGTGGCTCGAGCGATGGGCCGGATCCCGGGGACTCGAGCGGCGCTCCTCGTCCGTGAGTGAAAAGGGATTGGTTTTTGGGATTGTTTATTGTCCGTGACGCCACCCACGGTTGTGGTGATTGTGTGGACACCACCGCTGCTCTGTATCGGGATCACGGGAGCGGTGACAGGGAGTAGCAAAGTTGTTGGTTCTCCCCTCCGTGGGTAGGGGGTAGTTGTCCCGGGGCCCAGTGATGAGGTGGGTGATGAGGGATGGCGGGGCCGATGCAGGGCTTGGTGGGGTGCAGGGACGCGGGGGCAGCGCTGTGCCTCGCGGCACTGTGGTACTCACTCAGCCTGAGACGGGGACACAGTTCTCGGTAAAACACACGGCTGGAAAGACGGTTCCCATGGACGGCTGCTGTTGCAAAACGGGCTACTACGGCACCTATACGCCGGGGAGTGGACTACCGGTGGGCAACCACAGGAGTCAGAACATCACTAACAGGTGCAGGGAAAGACAGCCACCATCAGTCGTCCGGGTAGAGCACAACAACAACGCTGCAGCCGGCTGCGGGACCCGTCCATCCGGCCGTTTTGGTTTACCAGAGACTCTGTCAGTGATTGTCTGAGTGAGTACACCAGTGCCGTCCGGCACCGCGCCGCGATGTCCCTGCGACCCTGCACCCCCAGCCATCCAGCCTCCCCGTCACACCACCGGGCCCCGGGATCACCAACCCCCCTACCCACGGAGGGGACAACATCCTAGCTGCTCCCTACCATCTCTCCCGGGATCCCCGTTACCAGCAGCGGTGGTGCCATCATCACCACGTCCCGTGGGTGGCGTCACAAACAATCTCCCCAACCAAACCATCCCTTTTCACTCACGGGTGAGGAGCGCTGTTCGAGTCCCCGGGTCCGGCCCACCGCTCGAGCCACCGAGCAGCAGCAGCAGCAGAAGCCCCGGACCCGAGCGTGGCGAGCGCGTCCCCTCCGCCCGCGACATTAGTTTTGTAGATGAGGCTTCTGGTCACACAGTCTGGACACATAATCACTAACCTACTCTTTATAGGGGCTCTTAGTTTTGTAGATGAGGCTTCTGGTCACATAGTCACCGACCTACACGACAGCCCACATGCACCATTGGAAGCCAGCCATGCACAGTCCTCCCTACTAGAATGGGGATTGACTAAAGCCACCAGCAACACACTATAGATGATAGATTCATGTTGGCCAAATGCTTTTCTGGCCAATAGTTATCCCCCTCCCCTTATACACATTCATGCTCGACTCAGTTGAGCATACATGTGTTCTCTATGAGAAGTAGCGAGTTAATCGCTACCAAATACTGTACAACCGGTGGTGCCATGTCTCCATTGAGAGCAAAAGGGAATGTTAAAATGCTGGCATCTGCAGCAAAAATGGGATACCTACATAGATTGACTGCCCAAATCTGTGGGTTCAGCCAAACTTCTAATATGAACGACCACTTTATGGCACCCTCTCACCACTTTAGCCACCTCTTTTATCGTTGGGCACATTGGCTATAGACTACTCTAAAGGGTTTGCCCAGTGAAAATCAGTTATCACCTATCCCCAATATAACTTGCTGATCAGTGGGGGTCCAACTCCTGGAACCTGCACCAGTTGGCAGAATTTATCAGAGCACTTTTATCCATGATGCCCAACCACCACTTCATTCATTTTCCATGACGATGTTGGAAAAAGTCGAGGGTAACGCTCGGCGGCAACATGTGGAATGAATGAAGCAGCGATCAGGCATGTGCACTAACACTCCATTATAACGGGGGGGGGGGGATAAAAATTACCCGTTTTGTCTATCAGTGCAGGGCTGACCACCCACCAGTGGAGTAACTACAATACGTGCAAGGGCTGCAATTCCACTCGGCCCTGGAGCCTAAGAGGCCCAAAAGGTCCTATTGACCTACTGTGTTCTTGTTGCTATTGTTGATGAGTTGTTTTTCAGCTTTTTTATGCAGATTTTATCTGTGGTTTGTCTACAGTACTTGTTTAATGAATTTAGTTTTATTCACCAAAAAACCTGTTTGCTGCAGGTTTTCTTGAAACCTATTTGCTTTTGTCACACGTCTGTGTTTCTAGTACATGTGGTGTCCATTTACACCTGAATGGACACACATAGACCCATTAAAATCAATGGGTATGCTCACACATCCGTTTTGGACATGTCCGTTTTTGGGCAAGGGAGTACGGGTGTCTCACAGACTGCACACTGATGTGATCCGTGTGACATCAGTGTGACACGTACTGGAGGACACTGATTCACTGAAATAACATGGGTTTTTTATACTTACCTGTCTCCGGCACTGCTGTTCCTTCCTAGTCCCGTTCATTATGCCTCATGAATATTTACTGCACTGACTGCGAAACCGGAAGCAAGTGTGACAACTGCTCCGGAGACAGGTAAGTTCATGCTGTTGGTGTCCATTCGGGATGTCACACGGATAGCACATGAACAGCACATGGAGAACACACACAGGGACACATGGACGGCCATACGGACCAGCACCACAGACGTAATGCACGGACGTGTGAAAGGGGCCTACAGGTGAAAAGACTTGTGTACATAGCCAAAGAGGCTACAGTAGGTATTAGGGAGGATTGAAGAAAGAAAGTGCCCAAAATGATCTTTTTAAAAAAAAAATAAATCCCCCAAATCAGGACTATAAAGGGAATGATCTTCGCACATCATTGTAGGAAAGGAAAGATGGTGGTAACCATCATGGCCTCTAATAAACTGTGACCGTAGTGTGGTCACTTTATAATCTTCTTGGCCGGACATTCGGAAGAAGCCACCAGGAACAATCAATAACTCTTCACAGATTGTACAGGGCAAATTCCACTTGAGGGTGGAATATTTCTGTAGACTCATTTCCAGACTTTCCTGGCGGTCGGCCATAGACAGATCATCATATGTAATTCCTGGACTCTCTAGATTTAGTAATGAGGCCTTCACCGTTCTGCTACACATTGTCAGGCCGGCACATGATAGGAACAGGAGAGTGGACGATCGGATTAATGTCTAACTATTTTCTTGGCTCTTGTACGCTGGGAATTGACCACCCAAGAATTTATTATTAAACATGATCCAGACTTGGAGACAGATCGATTGATGATTCTTCATCTGGGGTCATATAACTCCATATATACAGTTACATACAGTATAGCGGTTTATGGAAAGTCGTCATGTGGACAATCTGTTTCCCGGCGATTGTGGGGTGAAGACCTATTTAGATCCCTCAATTATCACCCAGAGTTTTGTAATGAGGACCTGGCAGATCTGGGCCTTGTTTTTAGCTGAAGCGGATCAGCAGTCGTTGATTGCCTGCAGCGGTCAGTAGACAGACAGGGCTGATAGTGGAGGAGCAGTATAGATTTTACAGTTTCCATATATTTGTCAGACACATAGAATACTTAATACTTTTGTCCATGAAACTTTATAAATCTCTTTATTGAGGGATTTGTCTTCATTCCTGTAAAAAAAACCAATTGACATCCAAACTGCTTTTCCTCAGACTATTCGCCAGTCTTCAGCTCCACTGATATCAGAACGTACCCAGTTGGAGTACGGATGATGGCAGTGATGGGTCAGCCCCTGTGTCTCACTGCTCTGGGGATAAGCTGCTACAGGAGATTGTTCGCATAAGTACACCACTCAGAAGAGGAGAACAGAGGAGACAGGTGCTGGCTCATCACTGCCATCATCAGTACTCCAAATAAGCACGTTCTGTTGTCAATGCAGCTAAAAGCCGGCAGATAGACTGAGGAAAAAATAGAGGTTTGCGGTCACGTACATGATATTTTTTCTTTTTTACAGGAATGAAGACTAATCTCCCAATAAAGTGATTTACAAAGTTTCATGATTTTCCATGCTGCACACAATTCTAACACAAAAATTGAAAGTTTAGTTCCTTTTTAAAAGCAATTTTAAGCTGTGACTCAAGACCTTCAAATCCTCCTTAAAAGGAATCTGTCACCAGGTTTTTGCTCCCCATCTGAGAGCAGCATAATGTAGAGCCAGAGACCCTGATTCCAGTGTTGTGTCACTTACTGAGTTGTTTGCTGTCATTTTCATAAAATCAATGTTTTCTCTGATGCAGATATAGCAGTTATACAGAGCTCATGAATATGCTAGACTACCTGGCAGCACACCAAGAGAGAGGGGAGCCAGCACGATCTGAAATTGGCATGCATTATATAAAAAGTGAAAATTCCCAGATTTATTCCAACTGTACTATAATGAAAAAAATGAGATTTTGGCAGCACACCAAGTAGTCCTGTACTGATAATCTACTGCTGATAAAATTGTTTTTATCAAAACTACACTAAGCAGCCCAGTAAGTGACACACCACTGGAATCAGGGTCTCTGCCCCTACATTATGCTGCTCACAGATTAGGCGGCAAAAACTGGTGACAGATTCCCTTTAATGCATTTTTATAAAGTAATCTAACTAGTGGTGGTGCTTGTTACTCGAGTTGACCTAGTCAGACACTTGGAAGGGGTCACCCCGGGGTCAAAGGGGGGTTTTCACCCGACACGTCGCAGAGCCGGGGGTGCAGATCCCCTGCGCTGTCACAGGCTGGCCTGGCCTGGTATCTTGACTCCGAGATGTACAGAAGGGAGAGGGAAGGCGGTGGACGGGAGGCAGGATGGAGTATGGGGGTGGTAGTGACGGTTGGGAAAGTCTTTTATGATCGTGATGCCACCTGTGGTATGCGGCCAGGGATGGGCCGCTGCTGCGGGTGCTGCTCTCCAGGGCTGATGGTGAGGGTCGCAGCCGGGATGGTGTCGCTCCCCACGGGCGGAGAGGGATTACCCTGGGGAGGATGATGAAGGTTGGACGGGGGTGGTGGTAGTCCCCGCTGGCGCCGCAGCGCTGTGCGACGGCACCGGTAAAAGAGAGGAAGAGACAGGGGCTGCGGTTCCAGGTCTTTTACTCACAAGTAGTTCAGGCGCTGCCCCAGAGTACCGATCTCCGCCACGATGGGCTCCAGCCAATCCCGGATCCATGAAAGGTCAAGTCCAGTGTGTGTGTAAGCCCATGGGCCCTTCCTCCTTTGATGCGCTAAGTATCGGATCCCCCGTGGCGTGAAGCACTTGGGGATCCCGGTGTCAGTAAAGTGTCCCGTTCTGTATGCTGATAGCGCGGTTCCGATGTGGGGCTGTTCGTGGACCTCAGCTCTGGATCCTATATGCTAGTTGGCTGCAGACTCGGTGGGACGGGTCCGGTGACTGTTCTAGCCGTTCCCCGCGACCCTTGCAGAGTTGGTAGACAACGTGAAGTATATCTGCCCTAGGGTTCTGTACCCCGACAGCGCCGGTCCTGTGGAAGCAGCCGCCTGCTTCTCCCCAGCGACTGTGTTGAATGCCTTGGCCCACAGAGCTGCTCGCGGCACATCTGCTCTGCTCTGTATCTGAAGCTGTTCTCTCTTCTTTTTGTTGTAGTTGTGTTATGTGTTCCAAGCTTTTGCCCCCAGCCTCTGCCACCTGCTGGTTCACTACTCTCACTAGGTCAACCTGCTCTTCCCACTGTGTGCTCCTGACTCACACTGGTGGTTGCTTCTCCCTGACCCTGAGTCCCCGGTTCCAGTGGATCGGGGAGCCCTTGGTGCGATGGCATTGTGACGCCCTGCCCGGGCCAGGTAGTCACAAATAGGCCCCTGCACAACACCTTCCCTCACAGGTAACAGCAGCTGACCTTTAAACCCTAGTCACCCCCCTCAGGGCTAGATGGACACACCAGGGGGCGGAACCAGGCTGTTGTAAGACGCCCACCGAGGAGTCTAGACAGCCCGGGGCGGGAAAGTAAAGAGAAGAGTTTTAGAGTTCAAGTTGGAGAGGAGTGTGGGCTGGAGCTATGTCCAGCTCCAGCAGAGGTGAATACAACCAGCGTCCGGAAGGTGCCCCTTCCTGCCCTGGACCCGCCACCGATCCCGGAGGAGGCCGTGCCCCAGATGACAATGGCCCTGGCAGTCTGCCCGGCCAAGGCGGAGGCAGTCCCCGACCGGAAGCCGGCGTGGCAAGAAACGCTGTCCGCTCCCAGACTCCCGGCCTCAGCTGAGGGGCAGCGGAAATGTGCCTGCGGGGCAGTCGTACAAGCGACGGGACCCTCCACTGCAGAAAGTGCCGGTCGTAGCCGGCACGGAGGTACTCCGGCTGGGCTCGGCCCCCGCGCAGGTCACCCTGGAG
This sequence comes from Anomaloglossus baeobatrachus, assembly GCF_048569485.1. Classification (NCBI taxonomy): domain Eukaryota; kingdom Metazoa; phylum Chordata; class Amphibia; order Anura; family Aromobatidae; genus Anomaloglossus; species Anomaloglossus baeobatrachus. The sequence continues at coordinate 628,858,607 of NC_134356.1, read as the reverse complement.
CAGGCCGCAGACGCTCCATATTGTGAGCGGCAGCAGCGCCAGCTGGGCCGGTAGATCGCGGCCCGCGAAAAGGGAAAAGCCGAAGTCTTGTCCCGGACCTACACGGAGAAGAACAACCTCTGGAATGCAACCTTCCGGGTGAGGGGCCCGACACACGAAGGCCAGGTCCGGCACTTCGACCCCCCGAAGAGGATGGGGATTCATCTTTGAGCCGGGCATGGAGGCCGAAATCTTCGTGTCCCGGAGGGATGTGTACCCGCATCTTCGCATCGGCCATCCCAACCGGGACTTGGAGCTCAGGGTGACCTACACCCGGCACTGTGGCGTGAGGGGGTGGTTTGCCCTGGATGTCCAGAGAAAGGTAGCTAGAAGTACCCTGCAGTGCAGCCACACCTCTCCGCCTCCCTCCAGCCCCGAAGATTCAGAGTATTAAAGAGGTAGTGGTTCTCGGCTACCAACAAGTTTAGTTCCCCGTTGGGACCGTTTGATGTTTCCCGTTTCATTGCACTTATAAAAAGACACGGCTGAGAACTTGCAGGCCAACCCATAAACTATTGGGTCTTGTCAATAGCCACAGACCACCCTTTTTCATCATGCCGCAGTCTCCGGAGAGGCTGGTTGGAGGAAGGGCCTGTGGCAGAGTAGGCCGAGGTCCCCTCACCATGAAAACCGGTGACTATCCGTCGGGTCAGGGGTCCCCTGGACGTGGGGCCTCTAAGAGAAACTGCCGGGTAAGGAACTTATTACTCGGCCCGTGTGGGCACCACCCGGACCCGAACCCGTTTCCTGGACTGGGGAAAAGGGGTGCGCACCAGTGCTTAGCGGTGGCACTAGGGCTAGGTTTGTTTGGGTGGGCTAAGGTGAAAAGGACATGGTCCCGTCCCGTCCCGGTTAATAAAAATGTTTATATGCAACGTTTAAGTAACATACCTCCCGTTAAGGGAAGAAAACCAAAATATTCTTGCAATGTAATATAAATATGTTATTACAGTATATTTGTATGTGTTTTAAAACCTTTTATCTTTTTCAGTTAAACAAAATAAACCGGTGGTGGTCGGACAGCCCACGAACGGTCTGTGTTTAACCAAGGGGGAGTGTGACGCCCTGGCCGGGCCAGGTAGTCATAAATAGGCCCCTGCACAACACCTTCCCTCACAGGTAACAGCAGCCGACCTTTAAACCCTAGTCAACCCCCCTCAGGGCTAGATGGACACACCAGGGGGCGGAACCGGGCGGTTGGAAGACACCCACCGAGGAGTCTAGACAGCCCGGGGCGGGAAAGTAAAGAGAAGAGTTTTAGAGTTCAAGTTGGAGAGGAGTGTGGGCTGGAGCTCCAGCAGAGGCGAATAGCCCCCAAATTGAACGGCGCAAGGGTAGGAGCCCTGGTGCCACTGGCTAGGAGGCAGACGGCGGTCTCCGTCTGCAGGAGCCGGGAAGACAGCTCGGTGGAACCGAGGTGGACTGGGACAGGGTTGTAGCCCGCCGGTACCGACCCGGTGAATCGACTCGGAAACCGATGCACACAGAGGGGTACTCGGACCCTGAAGCCGGGACCAGAAACGACTGGAACTGGTTAATTAACCGATTGAGGCCAGGACTAGAGGTCCTGTCCCACCCAAAGTCCCTATTAGAAGACAACAGCCCACCGAGGTGGATAGAAGGCCACCGCCAAGGCTCAGAGATCCCACGGGCCAGCGTCTGCGGGCAAGGGCTCCTTAGGCCACATCCAGCCGGGAGCGGGCTCCTGAAGTTGCAAGCACAGGCAGTCCACCATTCTAAAAAGGTCCAGGAGAAAGACAGAGACCACCAGCCAGGTGGGGGAACCAGAGCGCAGCCGGCTGCGGGCACCGACTACCATCACCTTGGTTTACCAGAGACTCGTGTGTTTCCTTAATAGTGAGTACACCAGCACCCTTCGGTCGCCCATCTCCATGCACCAAACCCCAACGGGTCCCGGGGCCACCATCCCTGCCCACGGAGGGGTTAACAACTTGCTGCATAACATCTCCCCCCGGTGCCCCGTAACTGCAGCGGTGGTGTCCAACCTCACCATGGCATCATGGTGGCATCACGAACTTAATACGGCTCAGCCCGTACATATACGTCCTACATACACCACCCCCCACTCCTTTTCATTCGGAGTGTCCGCGAAACCCCCGGGTCCGGAGAACCTCGAGCCACCCACCGGAAGGTCCGGATCCGAGCAATGGCAGGCTGCAAGCACGGGGGCGGCACAGCATCCTATAAACCCAAAGGCTGTAGTGGCACCCTACTGTGACCCGACCCTGGCCCGATCCCCATTAGGGAGGGCAACCCACTGTTACTGTATGTGGATGTTGGTGGAAACCGGTACCGACCTTCCCTGGACCCGGGATAAGTACTACACCCTAATGGGGGTGCAGTTCCCTGTGGCACCTGAAGCCACAGGGGCGCCACACTCAACTCGATTAGCAAGTATAATGGAAGTCAATGATTGGGCAGTTCAACTCTCCTGTCAAGGGTGTGTCACAGGTGACAGACAGTCATGTGGTTTCTGGCAATAGAAGGTCACAGCGTTTGGCTTCGGAAAAGCTCCCTGACTTTCTATTATTCCTGCTGTTAGTATTCATTCTATTAGGTAGCTTTCCTGCTGGGTTTGCATCTCTTCCCCTTTAGGACCCAGCAGAGCTCTACTTCCATCCAGCTGCTGATTATCAGTATTCCCCTTGTGCTTAAATACTCCCATCTTCCCTGGACTTGTGCTGTTGATATTATTCAGTTCATTCAAGTTCTGGTTGCAAGCATGTGGCTTGCACTCAGCTGTGGTGTTGCTGTTACTTTGCTGAACTTCTACCTGTGTCATCTGTGGATAAGTAGCTCATTTTCCCCCTGTGTGTCCTCCTTGTGTCTTCTATAGTTCTTTAGTGGGGATGATGAAGAGCTCATCCCACCCGTTCTCTGTTTAGGGCTCAGCACTAGGAATACCTTCGGTCAGGTATCCGACTCGGCACATAGGTGCAGAACCTATCTAGGATGGTGAGGGACCCCATGGACCAGCAGTAGGGTTCACCATCTCCCCCTTCCCTAGACACAGGGTTTCCCTTCTCTTTTGTTGTTTGCTCGGTACCTCCCCGTATCTAGCGTGACATCTCTGTCCACATACAGCCAGCCATAAACAGTTTACGGACACACTATGTCTGAAAACATTGTTTTAGCCCCCAGTGAGAGCCATTCAGAGACTGCAAATGGCTCTCCCTGGGGTGTCTGCTCAAAACATGCAGTGTAGCAAGCCTATGCGTTGTCTTGTTTCACTGATGAAACATCCAAGGACCCGTGATACTTGACTGATCACCGCAAGTACCCGAGCACCCCGATGTCTCGATCAAGTACTTACTTAGCACTGCCATGTACGCTCGCCCATTATTAAGCCTAACCTCCAGGGCCGGTTTCGCACGCTGGACATTCACGTTCCAAGTACGAAGCACAAGGACTGGACCGGCTGACCCAAACTCAGCACCATCACGGCCATATCTGAGGCCTTTATTGTTCTGGTGAAGGGTCTATATTTGATCTGTGAATGTCAGATGTGTGAAATTGGCCTAAAGCGGGCTTTACACGCTACGAGATCGCTACAGCGATCTCGTTGGGGGTCACGGATTTTGTGACGCACATCCGGCCACTGTAGCAATCTCGTTGTGTGTGACTCCTAGGAGCGATTTTGGATCGTTGCAAAAACGTCCAAAATCGCTCCTCGTTGACATGGGGGTCCTCTCCCAATTATCGCTGCTGTCGCTTGGGCGAAGTTGATCATCGTCCCTGCGGCAGCACACATCGCTACGTGTGACGCCGCAGGAACGAGGAACCTCTCCTTACCTGCCACACGCCAGCAATGAGGAAGGAAGAAGGTGGGTGGCACGTTCGTCCCGCTCATCTCCGCCCCTCCGCTTCTATTGGGCGGCCGCTTAGTGACGTCGCTGTGACGCCGAGCGAACCGCCCCCTTAGAAAGGAGGCGGTTCGCCAGTCACAGCAACGTCGCCGAGCAGGTAAGTACGTGTGACACTGCTGTAGCAATAATGTTCGCTACGGCAGCGATCTTCACATATCGGCATAACGATAGGGCGGGTGCTATCACGCTCGCCATCGCTATCATCGGCTAGCGATCTCGTAGCGTGTAAAGCCACCCTTAGGCTGTGTCCGCACTTTGCGTCGTCCTACTTGCAGTTCAAAACGCATCCTCTGGCAGTAATTGATTTTGCCAAAGTTGCTTTTGCCCACAAAATTGCGCTAAAAACACATGCGTATTTACCACGTTTTAGCCGCGCTTTTTACATGCTTTTCCATTGCGTTTTGAAAGATGCGTTTTGAACATAAAGACACTGCTAAATAAAGTTTAAATAGTCAAACACAATGAAAAAAGGGGAAAAAAAGAAACACATATAGAAATATTGAAATAAAGAAAATAGTTATATTTCATAGAATTATAGTGGTTTTTTTACTATTTAGCGGTAAAATAGCATTAAATTTATATTTTTCATTAATTTAATTGTCGGACTATGTGTTTGTAAAGGGACATATTATTCCATTATTTTGAAGTCAGAAAAGCATGCGTTTTGGAAGTTCAAAACGCATTGTTTCTGCAGCTAAAAAGCAGGTTAAACGCTATAATTTTGATATTTCTTACTTTTTGCCATTTCTCCTTGACTTCAATGTTAGCAAAACGCAGACCAAATGGCAAAAACAATTGACATACTGCTTCTTTGAAAGCATGTTTTTTGCCACAAAATATGCAAATTAAATGCTGCGTTTGGAAACGCAAAGTGCGGACTAGAAATCCCCATTTTCCATAGACTTTGCTGGAAAATCAAAAAGCATTTTGGCATGAAAACGCTGCAGTTCAAAACGGACCTAAAAAGCAGCTGAAACGCAGGTGAAAACGGAAAGTGCGGACACAGCCTTAAGGCCGCTTTACACGCTGCGATATCGGTACCGATATCGCTAGCGTGGGTACCCCCCCCATCTGTTGTGCGAATCGCTGCCCGTGCCGCACAACATCGTCGAGACCCATCACACTACTTACCTGCCCAGTGACGTCGCTGTGACCGGCGAACCGCCTCCTTTCTAAGGGGGCGGTTCGTTCAGCGTCACAGCGACGTCACAGGTGCGCCAATAGGAGCGGAGGGGCGGAGATGAGGAGGACGTAACATCCGGCCCACTTCCTTCCTTCCGCATAGCGGCCGGGAGGCAGGTAAGGAGAGCTTCCTCGTTCCTGCGGTGTCACACGGAGCCATGTGTGCTGCCACAGGAACGAGGAACAACCTCGTTATTGCTGCAGTAACGATTTTTGAGAATGGACCCCCATGTCACAGATGAGCGATTTTGCACGTTTTTGCAACGATGCAAAATCGCTCATAGGTGTCACACGCAACGGCATCGCTAATGCGGCCGGATGTGCGTCACAAATTCTGTGACCCCAACGAGTTCGCATTAGCGATGTCGTAGCGTGTAAAACCCCCTTTAGGCCACGTGCACACATTGAGTATTTGGTGAATTGTTTACCTCAGTATTTGATGAGTTTTTACCTCAGTATTTGATGAGTTTTTTACCTCAGTATTTGGTGAGTTTTTACTTCAGTATATAATGAGGGGGTTTTTTTTTCTTACCTCAGTATTTGGTGAGTTTTTACTTCAGTATTTGATGAGGTTTTTTTTTTTACTTCAGTATTTGGTGAGTTTTTTACTTCAGTATTTGGTGAGTTTTTACTTCAGTATTTGATGAGGGTTTTTTTTACCTCAGTATTTGGGGAGTTTTTTACCTCAGTATTTGGTGAGTTTTTACTTCAGTATTTGATGTGGGGTTTTTTTTACCTCAGTATTTGGTGATTCTTTTTTACCTCAGTATTTGGTGAGGTTTTTACCTCAGTATTTATAGCCAACACCAGGAGTGGGTGATTAATACAGAAGTGGTGCCCGTGTTTCTATTATACTGTTCCTCTCCTGGTTTTGGATACAAATACTGAGGTAAAATACTCACCAAATACTCAATGTGTGAATATAGCCTAATAAGTGCTTTATTAATCCTACCGTATGTAATCATGAGAGATAAGTGAGCTAATTCTATATCTCACTATCCGACTTTCTTCCTTTATATCCATACCTCCCCACAGTTCATTTTAGGCCAGAATCACACTTGCTAGTGCCTCGCGTGTAACTCGCGCGAGTCTCTCATGGTAGAACCCGGCATGGCCGCACACTCTCCTGACAGGAGCGGGTCGGTTGCATGTATCTCTATGCAGCTCAGACGCTCCTGTATGCATAGTGTGCGGCCATGCCGGGTTCTACCATGAGAGACTCACGCGAGTTACACGCGATGCACTAGCAAGTGTGATTCTGGCCTTATACTTATATCTGCCCCAATTGCTCCCATCATCCAGCCATCCAGCCTCCTCAGTTCTCCCTAATTTCCCCTCACCCCCTGTCCTCTGTCAGTATCTCCTGAATGTCAGCCGTCTCTCCCTCCTTCCCTTTCCCTCGTAGTGTTTGTAGAGGGGTGACGTTTGGCTCGTGGGATTTAATACTTTCCCATCCTCTCAGGATCTATATCTATCTGTTCTCTCAGGAACCAAGGCAAGAAGCAGAAACATGACGGCCGTAGGGAGAAACAATCCTACAGGAGCACATACGCCACAACTATCACTTCCAGAACAGACACACAAGATACCGGGCCGAATCATTACTACTTTTGTCTCTTTGTTTTTGTCTAGTTTTTGGTGTTTTTAGTCTTTTTTTTCTTACAGAAAATTCTTCCATTTTGAAGTCTATTTTCTATACCTTTTTATGTTTATTGTTGTTGGTGTTTTTTTGTTTTTTTTTAGGCCAATTCATCAATTGGGACTTTTTTAAAAGTCTAAAATCCTCAGCATGAATGCACTTCAATCCTCCTCCCCCCAGAGTGATTTTATGTGCCCTTCACATTTTTGTGCACATTCTGCGTTATTTAGGGTAGCACGCAACTTTTTACTCTAAAAAGGCGCAAAAAAAACATAAAAGACAAAAATAAGGAGCATCTTTTAGTTCGCGAAGTTTGGCACAAAAAACAACGAAGACAAAAAGATAAAGGAAAAAAGTGATTAAATCAAACAAATGGTGAATTGAGGTCTTTGATTATGTGTAATATCCATTCTTTCATAGATAATGATTGCCAAGGGTTGGACCCCACCGATCGGACATGGGGGGATTATCCTGTATCGCCTGTGCTGTAAAGCTGTGAATATTATATATGGATCCTGTTCCGATGTTTCTTATTTTCCCATACTTATACCTCCAGTATAAGATGTCGCCCGCACTTTTCCATGTAAGCAGCCTTCATATTTATCCTGGACGTGTCGGCGCTGACTCAGCAGCGCGTTCAGCTGGTAGTCATCCAACCAGCCATATCACACATCTGCTGATGATTGGATTGATTTTATTTTTGGCCATTCATCATTTGGTGGAAATAAAGCTTAATAGTTTCACAGTGCCAAGTTGTACAGTTCTCTAAAATACGGTACTTTGTGCATCAATTCCTCATTGTTTTCCAGGTCTCTGCTTGTTGTGAGTGGTAACAAGTCATCACACTGCTGAGAATCCAGATTATCCTATATGAATTAAATCACCTAAAATAAGCCATCATAATGATTGCTGGTGGTGTGACTTCTTGGAACCCCAGACGATCCTCCAAAAATGAAGGTGAGCAGCACTGTATTAGTGCAGCAGTACCCACTATAAATTAAACATCTTAGGTGGCATCTGTAGCTGACACACGTCTAGGGCATTTGTATTATCAGTGGTTGGCACACAGTGTTATGGATCTGTACCGCCCCCGTGATAGCAGACGGGCTGCTGCTCGGATCCGGATCCACGGTGGCTCGAGGGGTCTCCGGACCCGGGGGTCGTGCGGCCACTCAAAACAAAAAGGGGGATATTTACAGGAGGGTGGTTTGTGTAAAGTTCGTGACGCCACCCACGGTGTGTGGTAAGGCAGATGGGATGGCAGCCAGGTGTTTAACCCCTCCGTGGGTAGGGGGAATGCCACGGGGCTCGGTGATGGTGGCGAAGGGATGCCGTTGGGGGGTTAAGCGGCACTGCGTACTCACTCAGTCCAATAACGCTGACACCGACAACTTGTAATTCAAAGTTATGAGCACCGCTGCAGCAGGGAGGGAGCACGCCTGGATCCTGTGTCCATTGGTGTTGCTTGTTAGCCTGTGACCTTTTCCTTGGCACTTTTCTACTGATTGGCCCCTGTAGTGTAGAACTAGTCGGGTCCCGTTCACCCATATGGCTAACGGAGTGAGCTTGCTCTCAGGGTTCATGCTTGGGATTTTCTGGACCATGTATTGGGAAAGTCCTATACCCCTCGTTGCGCTAGTACCCCGATTTTGGAGCGGGTGGAGAACGGATCTTGAAGGCTCCGTCCTCGTCGGGTGAATTACCAGGGCGCTTGAAGCTACTTCCCGGCCTAGGGTCCACGTACCCCGACGAGCCCTGGCCCCTGCCTGGAGATGGCACAAGGCCGCCAGGTGCCCTCCTCGGCAGTTCCGTGCCCCTTGTCACGATCCCCTGCGACCGGGGTTCCAGCTCCTACCAGGCTCAGACCAACGTCTGCCACCTAGTGCACGAGGAGCCCAGCTCCTGACCTCTCCACTTGAGAGTCCCTTCACACCCTGACTGTCTCCTGACACTCTTGACCCTCCCTAACCAACCCCCCAAGTGGTTGTCCCTATTCCCTTCAGGCTACCCATTGGTGTGTCTGGTGGGTGTGGTGCGGAGTGTTTCTAGGATTTTGATTAGCTTGTTCTTAGCAACACCAAAGGTCAGGGACCAGTAACCAAGGAGGAGGTGGTTATCGTGCAGAAGGGCAGATTGCACAATACCCTGTCATGACCTGATAGGCCAGGGCGTCACAGATCGACTGTAGTTGGCACACGCTGTTACAAATATTTTGTGGTTGGTTCATACTGTTTTAGATATTTTGTGGTTGGCACACACTATTATGGGACTGTCTGCAGCTGGCACATAGTTATGTATCTTCTGTGGATTCCAGACACTGTTATGGATCTTTTGTGGTTGGCCCATAATTTTATGGATCTTCTGTTATTGGCCCACACTTTTATAGATCATCTCAGGTTGGCACATAATGTTATGGATTTTATGTGGTTGGCATATAATGTTATAGATATTCTAAGATTGGTACATACTATTATGGATCTTCCATTGTAGGCCCACACTCTTATGGGTCATCTAAAGTTGGCACATAATGTTATGGATCTTCAGTTGGTGCCACACAATGTTATGGATCTTCAGTGGTTGCCACACAATGTTATGGATCTTCTAAGGTTGACACATAATGTTATGGATATTCCGTGGTTGGCACATAATGTTATTGATGTTCTGTGGTTGGCACACAATGTTATTGATGTTCTGTGGTTGGCACACAATGTTATGGATCTTCAGTAGTTGGCACATAATGTGTATGGCTCTTGTGTGGTTGGCACAATGTTATGGATCTTCTGTGGTTGGCACATAATGTTATGGATCTACTGTGGTTGGCACATAATATTATGGATCTTTTGTGGTTGGCACATAATGTTATGGATCTTCTGTGTTTGGCAAATAATGTTATGGATCTTCTGTGGTTGACCCACATTTTTATGGATCTTCTGAAGTTGGTGCATAATGTTATGGATCATCTGTGGTTGGCCCACATTGTTATAGATCTTTTGTGGCTGGGGTCATTTATTATGGAGGTTATGGCTAGTACAAACTTTTACAGGGGCTACCGTGGCCATTATACATTCTTGTGGGGCTTCCTTGACTGGCACATAATGTCATTGGGATTTGAAGGCAGGTACACGCTCTTTCACTGCTAACATTTTCTGGTGTTTTTCCTGCAATTTTTTCTTATTTGCATAAACCGCTACAGCCTTATGTTGCCTGAAAACAAATAGTGAAATGGGATTTAAGGCGGCGTTACATGCAACAACTTTTCGTGCGATCCCGTCGTTTGTGCGTCACGGGCAATTGCCGTGTCGCACAAAGTCGTTAAGCCCCCGTCACACGTACTTACCTCCCTAACGACATCGCTGTGGGCGGCGAACATCCCCTTCCTGAAGGGGGAGGGACGTTCGGCGTCACAGCGATGTCACACAGCGGCCGCCCAATAGAAGCGGAGGGGCGGAGATGAGCGGGACGTTAACATTCCGCCCACCTCCTTCCTTCCGGCGGGACGCAGGTAAGTTGTTGTTCGTCGTTCCCGGGGGTGTCACATGTAGCGATGTGTGCTGCCTCAGGAACGATGAACAACCGGTGCGCAGAAGGAAGAACGACATTATGGAAATGAACGACGTATCAACGAGCAACGATAAGGTGAGTATTTTTGCTCGTTAACAGTCGTTTGGAGGTGTCACACGGTACGACATTATTATTATTATTATTATTTATTATTATAGCGCCATTTATTCCATGGCGCTTTACAAGTGAAAGGGTATACGTACAACAATCATTAACAGTACATAACAGACTGGTACGGGAGGAGAGAGGACATCTCTAACGATGGCGGATGTGCGTCACAAATTCCGTGACCCCGACGACATATCGCACGATATATCGTACCGTGTAACGCCGCCTTTACACTGGACAACCCCTTTAAGTTTGGCAGGTTATATTGATTGCTGATTTCCCACAGGATTTGAAAAATGCCCTAAAAAACCCATGTGCAACAAATCTATAAAAAAATAAAAAAAAATATAGCGCTTGTAAATACGTGTGAAAACCTAAGACTGGAAAGAGTTAATATTGGACAGGTCAGTCTGTCAGTCTCCTGATTTGCATGCTGGAGCCCTCTCAGCAGGAGGGATGCTCAGGCCTGGGAGTACATTGTGTGGCGGGGAGCAGCTGAGCACAGCTCTGTAGGGGAGAGGTTAGTTGCCTCTGGGTTTTGGCCAATGCATTTATCTGTCCATCTGAAACTTGGCGTTTACCCTCATACGCTGCACTGTGAGAACATTCCAACCCTGCAGAAATGTTACTAAATGCGACTGATCCTCCTCCCAGCCCCATCTTGTCCTCCTCCTGCCACTTATTCTGGATTACTGCTCTATTTACTAATGTTTCTCCAGTAAGTTTTACTTTTTTCCCCAGTTTTCTCTTCATTTCTCTTTGTCTTTCTGCTCTCCACCATTACTCCTCTCCCTCCCCTCCCTGGTTCTGGCAAACTGAGCAAAGTATTCAATTACAGCCCCAACTACTTCCTTCTAGTGACACCTAGTGGTTACTCTAGGAATACCAGGGCCACTACCTTTTCCGCATTTAGAGCGACATCTAGTGGTCATAAGGGAGTATTGTCTCCAGCTATATTTTATGGGACACCATTCATTGCATTTGTGTCTTTTTTTTTTCATTAGATAAAATGGTTACAAGTTCCAAAAATGGAAAATCGCCAGTTGGTGAAGGGGTTACAATTTTCTATTTTTCATTTTTTCATCCCTTTCTTCCAATAGCCATAACTTTTACTTTTTTCCCTCAATATAGCCATATGAGGGCTGTGATTTTACGGGACGAGTTGTACTTTTGGTTGGCACCATTCATTCTGCCCCATATTGTATTGGATAACGACAAAAAAAACAAGTGCGGTGAAATTGCAAAAAAAGAAGTGCAGTTCCACTATTGTTTTTTGGGTTGTTTATTTACCGTGTTCACTACATGGTAAAATTAACCTGACATTATGATTCCCCAGGTCTGTATGAGTTCATAGATACCAAACATGTATAGGTTTTTAAGTGGTGAAAAAAATTCTGAAATTTATCAAAAAATAGAACTGCACTTTTTTTTTGGCATTTTCCGAGATCTGCAGCGCTCTCATTTTTCAGGATCTGGGACTCAATGATGGCCTTTTTTTTTGCGTGCTGAGCTGGAGTTTTTAGTTATACAATTTTTGGGTAGATGTGATGTTTTGAGCTCCTCTTATTGCATTTTAATACAATGTTGCAGCGACCAAAAAATGTAATTTTAGCGTTTTGATTTTTTTTCTCACTACGCCGTGTACTAATCAGAATAATTTTTTGTTATATTTTGATAGATCGGGAATTTATAAACATGGCGATACCAAATATGTTTTTTTTTATTGTTTTATTTTCAATAGGACAAAAGGTGGCTGATTTGAACTTGTTTTTTTTTTATTTTTCATATTTTTAAAAACTTTTTTCTACACTTTATATTGTTTTTACTAGTCCCCTTAGAGGACTTATTAACTCCTAAATTCAGCCTGATGAAGGCCCTGTGCTGAAACGCGCGTCGGGAGCTGACGCCATCCTAGCAGGAGAGATGTCTACAGGTCTGTCCATGTTATAGTTCCATTTATCTTGATGCATTGTTCATTTACTATCTGAACACTTGAGTGTATTCTTTACCTATACAGGCTTTTCTTTAGCATTGCAATCACTTTTTGGCCACTTTATAATCTTGCTTACTTTCTTTACCTGGTTAATATACACATACCTTTTGACTTGTTGCTTTTCTCCTGTGGATGTTCGCCATCTTGTGTGCTATCAATGTCATTACACTTTATCTTATTTTTTAATTATTAAATAAAAACTTTTTTTTACTAATTACCATTTTGTGAGTTGGTTTTTGAGTGAGTTGGTTGCCCTTAGAGGACTTGTAGCCTGTACTATTGGATCGCTTCAGCGCCGCTCTGTACAGCAGAAAACATGATCTCCTGTGAATGCCGGAGCTCAGCCACCATTCACAGGAAGGTCATCATGAAAGTGAAAAGGGTCATCATCTGACCCCCGGCTGTCATTACAACCTATCGGCACATTTTGATCGCGTCACGGGGTCGCCGATGGAAGCGGGAATGGCCGGAACACGTTAAATCCCATAGTCAGAGATTGAAAGCAGGATTTAATGAGTTAACAGGCATGGGTGGATCTCCAATCCACCTGCGCTTGTTAGCTGCACATGATCAGATCAGCCGACATGTAAGTGGAAACATACGGGGTCACGCGACGAGCCCACATTAAAGGACAGACACGACATGAGATGTATCGGTAAGTCCAAAGTCATGACGGGGTTAAAGGCTATGTTCACACAACTGTATTTTTGATCCGACTGCTGTCCATGGCAGAAACTGACAATTTTCGGATCAATGTTATTCAATTGGGCTGTTCAGATGACCAATTTTTTTACAAGGCCTGAATGTCCACGTGAAAAAAATTGCGACATCCATGTATTTTGGACGAGACTATGCTGTGCAGGTCTATGGGTGTATAAAAACAATCGGATCCCATAAGGATTAATCGTACAGGATCCAATTTTTAATTTTGTGTAAAATCATTTCGCCCGCAGTGCCCTATTTTAAAGAATTTGCAAAAACGGCAACTAATACCACAAGACAAAAAAGAAAAATCACCTTCAAAACCCCCCACAGATGATGAATCGGGGCCTATGGTTGTGGATTAGGTTATCAAGATGTTTCAGTCTAATGAATCTTTTGCAAGTTTTTAAAATTTCGCAATTTTTTACCTTTTTTGTTTCAACGCCAGGACCCCAGTGCAATTGCAAAATCTGTCAATTTTTTTTTTTCTGAGGGGGCAGTTGAATAATAAGCATTTGTGCAACATATTAATCCTTACTGAAAAGAGAGTGCAATTTTCTTTTTTGCTCTAAAAAGGTGCAAAAAAGACAAGGGACTAAAAAAAGAAGCTTTTTTCTTATTTTTGTCAATATATATTGAGCACCCATTTTGATGTATTTGGCTCAAAATCCATTTGTGCAAAACAAAAAAAATAAAAAAAATAAAGCAAATGATGAATTAGAGCTTTTCTTCTGCGGTCATTGACAGTAGCGCAGTAATAGGGGTTCGCGGCCGGACTGGAGGACTCCAGTGGTTACACTGGACAAGAAATTGAGACTAGTGATGGGCGGACCCACACTGTAAAGGTCCATATCCGCGCGGGTTCAAAAGATCCTGAGCACCAACCCCGGGCCCTTAGTTCTCTGGGAACTCTGGATAACAATCTGGGTCCAGCCACCTGGGTAATAGAAAAAAACAACAAAACTAAACAAAGAAAACAAGAATAAAGCAAGCGCTTCATACTTACGCACAGATCTACACTGCTTCTGGGGCTGCTCATTCTACTTTCAGGGCCGCTCATTATCCCTCATGCATATACACTGCTTCCCCCGCCCACTAGCACTCCCCACATCTCTGATTGGTTGCAGTCAGATGCACCCTCACCCTGTGTGACTGCAACCAATCAGAGGCACTGTGTGTGCGTACCTATGGTGTAAAAATAAATGTGATGCTAGACACTACAAGCAGTATGAATAGAAGAGTAGTCAGACAAGCCGGGATCATAAGCCATGAGGAAACATATAAGATTCAAGGAGCAGACAGAGTCATGGTCAGGAAGAGGTCCAAGGTCAGAAGCCGGGAGATAACATATAAGGATCAGGGAGCAGACAGAGTTGTGGTCAGGAAGAGGTCCAAGGTCAGAAGTTGGGTGGTAATGTATAAGGTTCAGGGAGCAGACAGAGATGTGGTCAGGAAGAGGTAAGAGGTCAGAAGCCAGAAGTAACGTATAAGGTTCAGGGAGCAGACAGAGATGTGGTCAGGAAGAGGTAAGAGGTCAGAAGCCAGAAGTAACGTATAAGGTTCAGGGAGCAGACAGAGATGTGGTCAGGAAGAGGTAAGAGGTCAGAAGCCTGAAGTAACGTATAAGGTTCAGGGAGCAGACAGAGATGTGGTCAGGAAGAGGTCAGAAGCCAGAAGGTGGGAGGTAACATGTAAGGTTCAGAGAGCAGACAGAGATGTGGTCAGGAAGAGATCCGAGGTCAGAAGACGGGAGGTAACATATAAGGTTCAGAGAGCAGACAGATATGTGGTCAGGAAGAGGTCTGAGGTCAGAAGCCAAGATTAGAACAGTTACATCAGACAGTAGACCTCAGTGCTGAAAGACAACCTGTCAGCAAGTGAACAAGACATATAGAGCATTTTCAAATGCAAAATGTTCTGCACAGTGGAGCCATGACAAAAGCATCCCAAATGCAAAATGCTCCACACAGAGGAACCATGACAATAAATAAATTGGTGTAGGGTCCCTCCATATTATGATAAATAGCACAGATAAAGTATACAGCTACAGGCTGCAGGCCCCAGCTGTGCTGTGAATCAAAATATGAGGATTGCACCAGCCGGTCCCGGGTATCTGCGAGTCCGCACATCACTAATTGAGGTTTAATGGTACAACTGCCAAAATTGGGAGTGACTTTGGAGACAATTACTGTCACTAGGGTCTATTTCTGAACAGATGGTCACCCTTTTCGAGTCATAC
Source organism: Anomaloglossus baeobatrachus (assembly GCF_048569485.1). NCBI lineage: Eukaryota > Metazoa > Chordata > Amphibia > Anura > Aromobatidae > Anomaloglossus > Anomaloglossus baeobatrachus. The sequence goes on along the minus strand of NC_134356.1, from coordinate 628,843,257 downwards.
AAACATGGAACCGCTGCTGCCGATTACTGCAGCGGTCATACATCTGGATGAGGAATGGCAGAGATGAGCATATATCAGCCCCATACCTATAGAGATCAGTTCTATACAATGTCCAGATTATAATATATAATATTCATTGAAATTAAGTTTTTGGGTGGTTACTGCCCCCGGTGAGTACGGGAGAGCGATATGCCAAATGGTCATGTATCCTCTGGCCAATTCTGCTCCCGCTCTGTGGTCATATTTCGCGGGCACAGGTTCATCAGAGTAAAGAAGAAAACTTCTTAAATTAGATCCAAAACTAGTTATTCAACCTCAGCATGCCTGGGAGGACACGAGTGACAGAAATGTTACTGCTCGTCATATTAAGTGCTGACGCCGGGTAATATACAAGTAAGATTCACACAATATAAAGAGCAACATTAAAGGGCGCTTCTGATGCCCTAAAGGGAATCTGTCAGCAGGTTTTTGCTATGTAATCTAAGAGCAGCATGATATAGGGGCAGAGATCCTGATTCCAGCGATGTGTCACTTACTGAGCTGTTTACTGTCATTTTGATTAAATCACGGTTTTCTCTACTGCAGATTTAGCATTGCTCAGAATGCCGAGCCCTGTTTACCCCCGTCCACACCACTGAGTGGCAGTTTACTGTGTACACTATAAATTGATGCAAATGTGCCGCCCCTGCAGCGGTCGAACCGCTCGGATCCGGGGGTGATTAGTCGTGGCTCGAGGGTTTCCGGACCCGATGGCTAGGGGCCACACTCAAATGATGAAGGGGCGTATTTACAGGGAAAGATATAGATAGTTCGTGACGCCACCCGTACCGCCACTGCCATTGGGAGTACCCGGGGTGATGGAGTGGGGCAGCTAGATGACGTTACCCTCCACAAGTAGGGAAAGGCCCTGGGACCCCAGATGATGGGATGAGGATGCAGGGGGAGCGCAGGCTCGCTGATTGCAGGGGTTAATCAGGTACTCACTCAGCAAGAAAGCAGACACTGACAACGTAGTAAACCAAGTATCTGGGTGTGGCTGTCCTCTTGGGGAACTCGTTCGGGTCCCGTCCCCTGCAGTACTGCCTGGTGGTCTGTGGCCTGCCTCCTGGCACCGTATTTTAGAGTGTCCTTTGAGGCCCGTCAGCTTAGAGCTTTCTGGGCCCCGCTCCCTGCTATGAGTAGCAAGGGGAGCTTGCTCTCAGGAGCTCACGCTTGGGATTTAAGTGGGCTGCTTTGCTTGGAAAGCCCTATCCCCCTCGATGCGCTAGTGCCCCCGATCTCTGAGCTTCGTGGGAACAGTCCATATAGGCCCCTTCGTCCGCAGGTTAATTGCTGGGTTGCTTAAAGCTTCTCCCCGATCTAGGGTGCGTGTACCCCGTTGTGCCTTCGAACCCAGCCCGGCTATTGAACTACGGCTGCTGGCTAGCCAAGACTAGCTAAGCACCCAGACACAATCTTCCGTGACCGGGTCTCCGACTCCTCCTATTCTCCTTTTCCCCTGGGAGCTCCAACTCCCAGCTTCCTCGAGCTCCTCACTGCTCTAGGGCTACTACTGTTCTCTGGGGAGCTGCTACTCTCAGCTCCTCACTCACTGGGAGCTACTTCTGTTCTCTTTGCTCCCCTGAAGCCGACTGACTTGTCACCTCCCACGTCCCTGTCTGACCCCTAGGTGGGCGGCCCTATTCCAGCTTAAGCAGCTCACTGGTGTGCCTGACAGGTGTGGTATGTGGTGTAACTAGGATTTGTAAATGCTGGTGGAGGCAGTACCGCAAGATGGGGACCCAGAACCATGGGGGGGTTGAGCCCTGCACGGGGAGAAAGATTGTGCAGAACCCTGTGACGACCTGACTACTCCAGGGCATCACACAAAGCTGCCTATCAGTGGTGGAGGACATGATTGGACTAGGAGGAAAAGGAAGGGTAAAACGAACTAATGTTTTCCTAAGACGTTTCAAAAAGAAAACATTTTTTGGAGTGGAACATGGGGGGCAGGTGGGGGTTGGGCACACAACTGGGAAAACCTATGCATTACTAATGAGATTTGTCAGAGTGAAACATGCCACAAAATATTTGGCTCTTGTGCAATTTCTGTGATTAATGCAACAGGCTTGAGTTTTCTCACTTCACATTTGCTTTCCTTCTCTTACTTATCCTCAAGATTGTCCGTAAAGCAAATTCAATTTGGTAGTTACTGGCCACCGCTGGTAAGAGCCATCACCCATCTTGTGGCTTGTGCTGGAGACTTCTGAGAAGAGAACTAGTAAGGCAGTACAAGGAATTTTTAGACTCTTTAAGGAGTCAACCACTTTGGATAAACCCTTTGCTAGAAAGTGCCCCAGATGGAGTCCTGCAATTGTGGCGCCCCTGCGGCTTCAGTCGCCACAGGGTACTGCACCTCACTTAAGGTATTCATCTCGGGTAAGGAGGGGGTTAATCATCAGTGTTTCCACATTCCACCTTATATACAGCTTAGGTATCTTCTCACTGAGGACTGGACTAGGGAAGGCTGGAGGTGGCCATCACGAAGCATGGGACTTTCCCAGTCACTAGGACAACCACCTGGGGGGTGGGCACCACTTGGGGTAGAAGTAGGAGCAACCTTTACACAATCTTCAGGACTACAGTTCTGGCGATACGACACCACTTCTCTTATTTTCTTCATGGGACCCGAGGCTTGGAGCGTGAGGCTCAGCCCGGGTACCTCACTTCTGAAGGGGTATCCCTTGGGAAAGGACACTTTCAAACACCGTTGGCTGTCTCTAACTTATCTGGGATTGACTGGACCCCATCATAGTGAAGACCAGCACCTCCCGAGCAACCCACGGACAGTGAGTAAAGATCTGGAAACGCGACTACCGTGTTCCCCCCCCCCCTTCATTGCTGTCGCTGTTGGCCCGCGCTTTGGCGCCAACAGCCGCCACTACCTCCATCATCCTCCCTGAGGCCTAGCTTCACCTGCGGGAAGCTGAACTATCCAAGCTGCGACACCACCCGCCCCAGAGGACAGTGACCGCAGTGGTGGCCAATCCCTGGCCGCATACCGTAGGTGGTGCATCGAGACAACTACCCCCATCATCCCATCCATCCCTTTTATTGTACACCTCGGGGCCATGAAGCCGGGCAGGGCCACTCGTGACATCCTGGACCCAACATCACTGGCCCGGTGACGAGTACATTTGACCCCAGCCCCGTGGGTGCTACACAATGAGCTCCCCATAGATCAGCAGTAATATGTAACGAGCCACTGCTGTATTCCCTCTGTGGGTGGTGTTGGTAATACAACAGCCAATGGAACCAGAAGTTCTGGACATTGCAGGTTCTGTCCAGCCACTTAGATTAGGGTGACTGGGACCTGCAGTGCCGTCCAGTCTAGCAGTGTGCGTCCTGTCCAGCTGAAGTCATCAGCCACCTGCTCAAGACAAATTGAGAGCACCACACCCTACTTAGGGCTCATTGACATGACCATTCCATCTGTCCTGGTCAGTTCCTGTTTTTTTGCGGACCCACGGACAGGACCATCTTTTCAATGTCTTTTGTGTAGGATCGGATGGCACACGGAAGCACTTCAGTGTACATCCGATCCTACAAAAAACACATCGGATGCCGTATGTCCGTTCCGTTATTATGGAACATGTCCTATTCTGTTCCGTAATAACAGACCGTGACTCAATACAAGTCAATGGCGCTGCAAAATCCCCAGAAGCCGCACGGAAGCACCTCCGTGTGACCTCCGTCGGGTGCCCATGCAGTCTGTGTCCCACTCACCCGCCAGCCCCGCGGCTGCTCGCACTGCAGTGTGTCAGCATATGCCCGCACTGCAGTGTGTCAGCATATGCCCGCACTGCAATGTCAGCATATGGCGGCACTGCAGTGCGAGCAGCAGCGGGGATGATAAGCGTTGCCGTCAGGAGGTTAGTAAAGTTCATTACCTGCGGTGATGAACTCCTGCCCTCCTGACATCAGCGCTCGTCACTGACAGCCGCATTCTCACATCACCTCTTGCGGTAGGCCCGAGACTGTGACTAGTGGTGACGTCACGGGTCGCTCACGAGAGGTGATCTGAGAACGCGGCGGGCATAGAACTCAGTAACCAGCGCTAATGTCAGGAGTGCAGCGGCTTCCATCACCGCAGGTAATGTTCCTCACTAACCCCCTGGAGTCAGCGCTGTTCATGCCATGCAGTGACCTGGGCTGACCTCATGATGTTATCTCAGGTCACTGCACTGCTCTCCCAGTCAATGGGGAACATTCTGTTCTTCATTGACTGGGACAGTGAGTATGAATCATCGTGGGACCCCCTTATTGAATTACGCCAGACCCGGATTTGTTTTTTCTTTTCAAGAAATTGGTGAAAAACTGAATGTGTTGGGGAGGGGTTTTTTTTCAAATAAAAATTTGTTTGTCGTCTATTTTTTTTTTAATTACTAACTGGGTTACTGATGTCGGGTATCTGATAGATGCCGTGACATCATAACCCCAGGGCTTGATGCCAGGTGACATTACACATCTGGTATCAACCCCATATATTACCCCGTTTGCCACTGCACCAGAGCATCGGGATGAGCTGGGGAAAAAGCACCAGGATTGGCACATCTAATGGATGCACCACTTCTGGGGCGGCTGCAGCCTGCTATTCTTAGGCTGGGGAGGTTCAAAGAACCGCGGACCTTCCTAGTCTGAGAATACCAGACCACAGCTGTCCGCTTTACCTTGGCTGGTGATCCAATTTGGGGGGGACCCCACGTTTTTTGTTTTAAATTATTTATTTATTTTAAAATAACAGCGTGGGGTGCCCTCTGTTTTGGATTACCAGCCAAGGTGAAGCTGCCAGCTGTGGTCTGCAGGCTGCAGCCATCTGCTTTGCCCGAGCTAGCTACAAAAAATAGGGGGACCCCATGTTGCTTTTTATAATTATTTATTTTTTTGGCTAAATACAAGGCTAAGCACCCTTTAGTGTCACATGAAAGGCACTAATTACAAAATGCTGGGGAGAGGGACATTATATGTCTCTCTCATCTATTATCTATCTATCCCTCTAGTCATTCATTTATTCATTCATTCATTCATTTATTCATTCATTCATTCATCCCTCTATTTATCCCTCTATCTCGCTATCTGTCTATCTATCTATCCCTCTATCTATATCTATCTATCCATCTATCTATCTCTACTCTAGCTATCCATCTATTTATCTATCTAGCTGCCTCCGTGTTGTGCGGTCCGCAAAAAAAAACTGGAAGGCACACGGATAACACACAGATGCATCCGTGAAAGAAACGGACCGTGTCTGGCGGACCGCAAAAACGGAACGGTCATGTGAATAGCCCTTAATCTTGCCGCTTACTGCTGAAAGCTACCAGATGTTGCCTTGTGTTCCGCTGGTTCAATCCCTCAGTTCAGATCCTGATTTGTTTCCTACTTTTTTTTATCTCGGCTTGTTTTTTTTTATTACATCTTCTGATTTTGTACTTTTCCTTATTTCTTAGTTCTGATCCGCCTACCTGACCACTTCTGCCAGCCTGCAATACCATATAGCAACTTATTCTATGGCCCCATCTTAGAGGGCCCTGTGTTTAAGTCCATATCCCTGTATAGGGGTTAAAGTGTGAAGGCGAGGGTAACCCCTGGGATCTAGTAAGCGGAGTGGCTTGGACCAAGCCTGTCCGTGGTAGCCATTTTAGAGCTGCCAGGTGACCACTGCCAGAGCCACTAAATAGCTATATGTCCAGATGGTACCAAAACTACACAAGATTTAGCCATCAGTCTCCGCTCTATGTTGGCATTGTAGCTCTGTAGAGGGCACCTTATAACATATTTTGTAATTGTACAAAGATTTTTGAATTCTGGAAGAAGGTGGAGACCGTGACCTGTGAGGTTTTAGATATAGTAGATATAAAAAGTCTACACACCCCTGTTAAAATAACAGCTTTTTGTCATGTAAAAAAGTAACACCAAGAAGAATAGTTTCAGAACATTTTTCAGCTTTATTGTTGCCCATAATCTGTACAAATCCATCGAGAAACAAATTACATTTTTTTGGGGTGGAAAAATAAAGTGGTTGCATAAATATATACACCCTTAAACTAATACTTTTTTGAAGCACTCTGAATTTATGACAGCATTTTGGGAAGGCCTCTATCAGCATGGCACATCTAGACTTGGCAATCTTTGCACAGACTTCCTTGCAGTAGCTCCAAATTTGTCAGACTGCGGGGTCATCTCCTGTGTACAACACCCTCTTCTGATTTGGAGGTGGCTTAGGGTCATTCTTATGCTGAAAGGTGAAATTCCACTTCATCTTTTTACAGCAGAGGCCGAAAGGTTATGTTGCAAAACTGATATTTGAAGCTGTTCCTAATTTCCAGCACTTTGACTAAAGTCGTAGTTTCAGTCGCTGAAAAAAAGAGCTTCAAAGCATAATGCTGCCTCCAACATGACTCACTGTGGGTATTGTGTTCTTTTGGTGATGCACAGCGATGGCTTTGTGTCAAACATACCTTTTGGAATTTGCTAAAAAGTTCCACTTTGGTTTCATCAAACTAGAACACATTTTCCAACATGTGTTTGGCAGATCTCATGTAGGTTTTGGAAAACATAGCCAAGTTGAGTTGGGTTATTTTCTTTTGTAAGAAAAGGCTTCCATCTTGCCAACCTACACCACAGGCCAGACATATCACTAGAAGTCCCAGAGAGGGGTCATTTAACATTTCTACCTTTGGAACCCAGAGACGGGTCGAATGACCTGAAGGATTTTAGCTATCATCCTATAATCACCGACTTTTGTTCTGTAATTAAGGCCATTACTGTCGCACCACAGGAGGTTGTTGTTTTCCATTGAGTTTAGCCATTCAGGTTATATACAGTTTGGATTAAGGGTCATTTGACCCTCTTTTGGGACTTCAGGGGGAGCTCGAAATTTCTGGGACTTCTAGTGATATGAAGAACATGGGAGATAGTTGTCACATGTAGTACCCAACCAGCACTTGTGAGAGATCCCTGCAGCTCTGTTAATGTAGGACTCTTGACAGCCCCATAGACCAATTTTCTTGTCTTTTCATCAATTTTTGAGGAGTGTTCAGTTGTAGGTAACATCACTGTTGTGCCAAATTTAAGCCACTTCTTCATGACCATCTTCACAGTGTTCCATGGAATATGTAATGCCTGGGGAAAAAATTGTACCCTTCTCCTGACTGATCATTTTCAACATGAGATTCCTTTGCTGTGTTGTTGTTGTTTCGATGCATGGCTTTTGTTATAAAATACTACTAAGAAAACATAAGGAAATTCATACTAGAACAGCAAAAATTTTATCAGGGGTTAATCAGAATCACTGTAAATGATAGTGGTTGTGTACTGACTACTATTTTGCATGTGTAACAAACAAAAAATAATAATATGAACATACTGTGTACCCTGCTGTAACTAAATAAAAGCATAATGCATATAAATGAACATAGGGTACTTAGTGAACACTATTTTTGATCAACTACTACTATTTAGCATGAGTGTAAATGTGATTGTGTCACGCAGAGATTTTTACAAATTTCACTGTCATGGCGGAGGTGGGATCTGTTCAGATTACTTATTGTGACACCCTGCCTGATAACTTCTCTGGTGTCTTGGATAAACGTAGGCAGACTCGGGCGTCGATCTGCAGTGTGGTAGTTCATAGGCAGGCTAGCAAGAGTTAATCTCTGCTAGTCTACTTGTTAGTCTCCTTTGATCACATGTTGTGGGGGAGCCAATTACATCTGCTTCCCTCTATAGTTTATCTTAGCTGGTCTGGTGAAGTGTTGTGACATTCCATGCCAGTTATAGTTTATCTTAGCTGGTCTGGTGAAGTGTTGTGACTTTCCATGCCAGTTATAGTTTATCTTAGCTGGTCTGGTAAAGTGTTGTGACTTTCCATGCCAGTTATAGTTTATCTTAGCTGGTCTTGTGAGGTGTTGTGATTTTCCATGCCAGTTATAGTTTATCTTAGCTGGTCTTGTGAGGTGTTGTGATACAGACTATCTGGTGATTGTGGTACTTGTTGTTGAGTGTGGTTGTGGAGTTAACCACTTTTACCTTTTGTTATTACATTCTTGCTCTACATTTCAGTTTGTTTCTCATTGAATTTGTACAGATATTTGATAATAAAGGTGGAAAACGTTCTGAAATTATTCTTCTTGGTATTTTTTTTTGCATTATAAAAACCTGGCATTTTAATAGGGGAGTGTAGACTTTTTTCATCCAGTACACAACATAACCAATCCCTTGCATTCTTCCTCAATCTCACTGGGAGAACATACCAGAAACCCAAACTGAAATACCTTGCTAAAGCTACCGGAATCATGTATCCCAGCTTAGAAGAAGTCCTTGTCTCCACCATCTGTATCTCACTGGGCCTATAGAGTCAATGACCGTCATGCACTCCTTGGATCTTCTTTAGTTATTCCACCACATTCCTTTCTCTTCTGCCAACAGTGGTTAGGTTTTTCCTCACATCTTCTTTGCCTCACACTGCACTTTGGAGCCAAATGGCCCACGGCGAGGCAGATGGACAAGAGCCATTAGGGACAAACAGGAATTGTAACCCATGACACTTGCTCTAAGCAACCTGGAGCTCCCTGACGTCCCTAGATGAGTTCTTTCACCCTGTGTGGCGATCATGTTCCTACCCCTGACTTACCTTAAGTACGGCCCTGACTAGTGCGCAGGGCAGCAAGGACACTAGTCTTGCTCTACTATTAAGACACAAAGGGGATAAGACAGACGGAGTAAAAGAAACTTCCAGGCACCAATCTCTAGAAACAAGTCCAAATTGACCTTTCTTTCCATCTCCACATTGATACCAAGGTATAGCAGGCTACTGTGGAGACACGGGGCTCAGTGGGTGCTCTCGTCCACTAAAACCCGCCGCCTTTAGAAAGACAGCGTGGCTCAGGGCTCATCCCAACTGAACGCCAGATTCCTTAACCGTGGGCGGAACACTACTGCGGTTGTAACTCCTCTCTGGTCCTTGTCCCATGGCTTCAGCTGGTGGGGTTGGACATGGCAGTGTCCGAAACCTGAATGCCTCCCCTATGGACTGCTGGGTATGATTATGTGCCTCCCTGGTTGTTGAGCCCTGGACGGTGTCCACCAACACCAGTCCGCTGCAGCTCCCCTGGGTAAACCAGGCTTGAGTAGTATCCCACTGCTGCCACCAATTGTGGAGACACGGGGCTCAGTGGGTGCTCTCGTCCACTAAAACCCGCCGCCTTTAGAAAGACAGCGTGGCTCAGGGCTCATCCCAACTGAACGCCAGACTCCTTAACCGTGGGCGGAACACTACTTAGACAACACAGGGTGAGGGAACCACAATAATTAGACTTTATTGGATCCCCAAACAATTAACGGCACATAACACATAACCAGCAAAACACATATGTAACAGGCAACAGAGTCTCACCCTTCCGCTGGCTCACCAGGGATTTAGAATGTCCATGCCTCAGAGGTTCCAGGGCTAATTACTCCAATCCAGCAGCACCCCGCTTTCGGCGGGCACCCACCGTGACTGGAATAACGCCAGATTTAGGAAGCTGTCTGAGGTCTGCAAAGTCTGTAACAGGTGACTGAACTGTCCCAACCTGATTGTCCTCCTTAGGTAGTCCTGGTATGATGTTACAATCCTGGCAGCCGGAGTCGAAATCCCTAGGCTGTGGATATGGTCTCCAACCGGAACCGGAGTCCCTAGATTGAAGCCATAAGATATCCTGATCCTCTAGTCAGCTCCTAAGAGCTTAGACTGGATCCATCAGCATCCATCAACAACAACCTGGTGGCTTAAAGAAATCCCTTTTATAGCCACAGCCTTCCACTTGGATACACTGCGTCCTCATCAATTGGTTGTACAAGATCGCCTCTCCCATTGGATGAATCTCAAGCTGCATGGACAATGTTCATCCAAATGATGTCTACAGAAAGACTGAGGGTATACATGTAGTCTGGAATGCATAGACTAGATAATGGCTACTAAAGTAATCACATTAGCAATACACAACTACAATACAATGATTACTGGAAGAGTCTGGAAAAACAATACGTCTGGCTTCAAGTGGCCAACACAATTTACATGAGTCAACAAGAGTCTTGTAAAAACAATGAGGGACTTAGCCCCCGTCTATAAACAATCTATCATCCTGTCTGGCTGAATTTTAAGAAACTTTAACCCATGAGAGTCCATGTCGTCACATTCCTCCCCCTTCTTAATATTAGCCAGACATGATAGGCTTCCAATCATCCTTCTCCTCTTGACGGCACTGTCCTTTTTTTTTTTTTTCCAAAACGTTTTTTATTGATTTTTCAAATTTGTAAAAACATGACAAGTATCATTGCAAAAGAAGAACATTCGTCTGACAAAATGTGACATAGAGGTGGGTGATACCCCAATTTGGAGTTCCATGTTGCTGTTCGATTTAAGATAGTATACAGTAACATTAAACCAAAACATAGGTAATGAAATATAATATAACATATGCAATACAATTCGTTAAATCTCTGTGTCGTCCCTGAATGATTTCAATTTTGCTAGCGTGTCTTGGTATTCCCAACCGTCTCGTCTCCCCCTCCCGCCAGAGCCCCCTCCTAGGTAATTCTCAGTTTACCCAGGCTGTCCTGGATATCGCTCAGGATATACCACTCCGAGTGAACAAAAGGTGCCATCAGGTTAATTATTTCTCCCTGTGTGAATTGGCTTTCAATAAAATGTCTCCATCTCACAAAAAACTTGGCTGTCAACCCATCTTTATCCCTCTCCGCTTCTAGTTTTTCCCACTTCAGAAGGTTGTGTAGTTCGCCCACAACCTCTTTTATGGATGGGCCCTCCCTTTGAATCCAGTGTTTTAAGATGCAACGCTTAGCTATCAAGGCTATGTCATGCATTATTGCGTATTTCCTCTTTTCCTGCGTGCTCGGTCCTCCTCCTACTCCTCCCTCAAAGGAGTGGAAAATCCACACCATTAAGTCTAGTTTGCTGAAAATTCCCCATGTTGACTGGGCAAATAGTCTGACTTGGTTCCAGAACCTAGCGATTGTCTCACATTCCCATAGCCCATGCAGCATATCCGTTTTTTCTTTTTGACACTTAGGACACCACCTATCCCTACCTGGTATGTTGAAACCTATAATGGCCCTATGTAGAATTCTGAATTGAGTGTCTCTCCATCTCTCATTGGTAATGTGTTTCCGCACTTGTACCCATCCTCTCAGTATATCATCCACCACTTCTTCCCTTCCCAATTGTTTCCCCCACGCTTTTAAAGTCCGACTATCCTCCCGAGAGATAAGCACCCCCCTTAGCGATCGATAAATTTTAGAGACATTTATACTTGTTACATCACATTCCAGTAACTCATCAATCGAACTTCTGTTCAGCTCTCTTCCAACCACACCCAGGTCTCCTATTATTCCATGTTTCAATTGTTCATACTGGATGACATGTGAGCTATTAAGGTTGTACTTATCCAGCACTTCCCGACCTGTCATCCACCTCCTGTCCTCCACATTCATAACATCTATCATTCTCCTGACTCCCCTCTCTTTCCATCTAGTAAATAGCTTGTTTTCTCGTCCCAGGGGAAAATTTGGGAATGCCCAGGGGTTCAAGTACTTGGACACTTTCCATGAGAGCCCCAGTTTTTTCCTTACCGACTTCCATGTTAGCATGGTGTCTCGGAATATAATTGAGTTCCTTATGTGCCCTTCAACCCTGGATAGTGGGGAGTGCAGAATGGACGTCAGATCCCACGGTGACGCATATTTAGTTTCCATCTCATGATCTGAGTGCCTACTCGTTCCTCTCACCCAATCAATTACATGCCTCATGATACATACAAGATTATACCCTTGGACATCTGGAAAGTTTAGACCTCCCTCCTCTGCTGACTTCATCAGCGTACGCAGCTTTATTCTGGGTTTCCTTCCCCTCCACAGAAATTCTGTATACGCGGAGTTGAGCTTATTCACATCCTTTAGTTTTAGCAATAGCGGGATTGTCTGGAAGGGATACAGCAGCCTAGGAAAGCTCATCATTTTTATCAGGTGACATCTTGCCAGTAATGGAAGTGGCAGACCTTTCCATCCCTTTAATTGAACTATAATTTTCCTGATTAGCGGTCCATAATTCAAGTTATAGATTGTTTCCACCGATCTTCCTATATGCACTCCCAGGTATTTAATTGAAGATTGTGCTATAGGAATTCCACATAGACAGCCATCCCTTATTTGTCCCCCCATTGTCCCATGATGCCCCTTTAGGAACATGATCTCGCATTTTTTTTTGTTCAGTTTGAAACCGGAGAATGAGCCAAATTTTTCAATCAAGGCAAGAGTCTGTGGCAAATCCGCACCGGGGTCCCCCATATAAAGTATGATGTCATCAGCAAAAAGCGCTGTCTTTACTTCTGAACCCCTTATCTTGATTCCTTTAAAGCTATTTTGTCCCTGTAGTATTCTTGACAACGGCTCGATTGCCAGGTTGAATAAAAGAGGAGATAATGGGCAGCCCTGTCTTGTTCCCTTCATCAAAGGGAACACGTCTGATAGAAAGCCCGGAGTGTGAACCCTAGCTCCCGAGTTGGCATAAAGGTTTCTAATGTAAAGTCTCATCTTGCCTACAATCCCTATGGCCTCCATTACCCTGTCTAACCACCCCCAATTTACATTATCAAACGCTTTTTCTGCGTCAAGTGTAACTAGGGCAGGTCTAGCCCCTCCGTCAGTGAGACCCAGTCTAACCGCGTCTACCACTAGAATTGTCTTTCGGATATTGGTAACGGCATTTCTCCCCTTAATAAACCCCACCTGGTGATTCGTAATGATCCTAGATAAGATCTCGGCCAGTCTATTAGCCATGATCTTGGACATAATTTTTAAATCCTGATTTATGAGCGATATAGGTCTATAACTAGAGGGATCATCCAGGTCCTTGGTTCCCTTGGGGAGTAATTTAATATATGCTATGTTGGAATTTTTGGGTATTTCCGCCCCTCCCAGGAAAGCATTAAAGACTGAGGTTAGATCCGGCGAGATCAGATCCTTCAGAGCCTTATAGAATTCACTATTGAAACCGTCAGGTCCCGGTGCCTTGTTGGTGTTAAGCTCCCCAATTGTTCTCGTCACCTCCTCTACTGTGATATCTGCGTTTAAGGCACTCAAATCTTCCTCCGTCAAGCTAGGCATTTGGGCTTGTCTTAGCCACTCTGCCTCATCAGTCATGTCGTTATTCCCTGACCCATATAGTTTTCTATAGTAATCTCCCAACAGTTTATTAATGTCCTTAGGATCCGTAGTCACCTCTCCCCCCTTTGTTTTCAGTTTAGAGATCACTGTCATCTTTCTGCTGCCCCTTGCCAGATTGGCCAACATCCTTCCCGCCTTGTTGCCAAACCTATGTAAGTCAACCTCCTTGTGCGACCAGAATAGTTGTTCCTTTTTTTTGGCCCATTCGTCAAATCCCTCTTTTGCCTCCAACCATCTGCCTTTTGTCATGGGAGATCTATTTGTCACATAATTTGTATATGCTACCCGTACTGCTTCACTATGGAAATTATAATTCTCATTGGTTTTCCGTTTGATCATGGCTGCGTACCCCACCAGACGGCCCCTTAGGACCGCTTTTGCCGTTTCCCAAAATATCACTGGGGACTCTCTATGTTCCTTATTGTCCTCTGCGAATTCTCCCCACCACTCCTGTAGCACCTTGTGGAAATTATCTTGCCTGAGAAGGAACGATGGGAATCTCCATATGATATCTGTACCTCTCCTGAATTTCTCTCTAATGCCCAATCTCACCGGACTATGATCAGAGATCACCATATTCTCTATCACACAATCTTGCGTTCCACTCAGTAAGTCTTGCGAGATCCAGAACTGATCAATACGTGACCAGCTATCATGAGGGTGAGAGAAGTGTGTATACTCTCTGTCATGTGGGTGAGTTAGTCTCCAGATGTCCTTCAGTCCTACGTCTTCTAATGTTACATCCCTATTGTCTAAACTCCTGCCCGCATTAGCTGTCCCCTCCTCGCCCCTCCTCCTATCTTCAGCTGAGTCTGGGACAGTGTTAAAATCGCCTCCCACTATAATGTTAGCCTCCCCATCTGCTAATATGGTGGCCTTTATGTCATCATGGAATGTGATTTGTTGTGAATTTGGGCCATAGACATTATAAATACTGAGTTTACCCGCTGGACTAACGATTGTTAAGTGCTGCCACCTTCCATGGTCGTCTGCCTCATGTGCCACTACCTCATGACTGAATTGTTTATTTATTAGAATCATAGTGCCCGCTTTTCTACCTTGTGCCGCTGCCCCGTAAACGGTGCCCACCCAATGTTTCTTCATGCGGAAAAAGTCCTCCCCCCCCAAGTGGGTTTCCTGTAATAAGGCAATGTCTGTCTTTAGTCTTTTCAGATGTCTCAATATCATTGCTCGTTTGTTAGGTGATCTCAGCCCTTTAACATTCCACGTAGTTATCTGTATCATGTTAACCTGTGCATTCTGCTTTTACTACTCCCTCCCCTATGGGCCCCTGCATCAAGGAAGACGAGATGTTCGACACTAGAATCACAGTTGGTACCACAAAATCGACACTCCCTTTCCCCACCTTGCAAATATAACAAATACAACAAAAAGCATGTAACTGTAAAACATATTTTCCCTTCCGAGAAATCCACGGCGTTTCCCGCCACGTTGGTGAGCTCCCCTATTCCTAGCCAAAATATGTAGCTCCCTAATCACCCCCCAAAAAATATATATTCTATCCCCGGACTAACTTGAATAAGCCTTTGAAAATTATGCAAAAATTAGCACAGTATGTCAAAACCTCAGCAAGATTCTCCAGTCCTACTTATCTCTGACTCCAGGTAGCCATCAGTCCGCCCAGAACAGGCCCACTTCATTTGAATTTGGATGATGTTCCTGGACAAAGGAGAAAAAGAAAAAAAGAAAAAAAAAGACCAAGGGGAGAGAAGATGGAGAAAGAAAGGAGAAGAACAAAAAAAAAAAAAAAAAAAAGAGGGGGGGAAGAGGACCCAGACTTTGGGATGTTTTCCTCTCTTTTCTCCCTTCCCCCTCCTCCTCTCACCTCCCCAACCCTCTCTCCGTAATGCATCCTCCTCAACGCCTCTCCCTGTTTGGGAAGAGAGAAAAAAAAAAAAAAAAAAAAAAAAAAAACAGGCAAAAAAAGGAAAAACAATGAGCGAGTTCCAGTTCAGGTATCATGGTTTCTCTCCAAGGGTTGGTTCCTGTGTTCCAGGCGAGAATTATGCTGTCGACCCGGGCTTGGCCTCCTTTCCTCCCTGGTCTCGACTTGCTTTTGTCCCCCAAGACGTCCCACATCTCTTCCTGAGCTTGTGGGGGATCCTCTTCTATTATTCCCTTCTCCACTAGCTCCTTTTTCTTGCCTTTCTGACCTAGTCTTGTTGAGCTCTGCCATGAGAATGTTTTCTGCTTCTTTGTAGTCCTTGTAGTATACAAACGAGCCATTGGGGTTTCTAACTTTCAGTGTAGCAGGGTATAATAGCTGGCACTTTACTTTTTTGTTGTACAGAAATGAGCAAATTTTGGTAAATTCTTTTCTCCTTCTGGATACTTCCGCTGAATAATCCCCAAAAATTAGCAGTCTGTTGCCTTGATATTGTAGTGGACGCTTTCGTTCTCTAAAGGCCCTCAATATTTCCTCCTTATGCTTATAATCAAGGTACTTGACAATCACCTGCCTGGCTCTTATCGGGGTATTCTTGTTTGAGTTTTGGCCCTCTCCCTTATTCGCCTCCTGGTGTCTCAGTGGACCCACTCTGTGGGCTCTTTCAACTCTGAATTTCGCCTTTATGCCCAGGGCCTGCGGTAGCTCCAACTCGCATATATTATCCAACTGTCCAATCGACACAGACTCTGGCAACCCGACTATACGTAAGTTGTTTCGTCTCGATCTGTTTTCCAAATCGTCCGCTTTATCCTTCAAGTATTCATTAGATTTTGCTAGAGCTGCTATTTGTGCTTGCATAGCCAGTATTGTCTCCTCGGAGTCAGATATTCTCTGCTCTGATTCTGCCAGTCTAGAGGCATGGGCATTTATCTGTTTTTGCATATTAGCTAATGACGTTTGTATGGCTGCCTCAATAGCCACTTTAACCTCTTTTGACAAGTGTGATGTCACTTCTTCAGCCAGTTTTTTATAGTCCACATTAAGCTTTTGTGTGTACTTGTCTTGGCCTGCAGGTGGTGCTGTTTTCTTAGTTCTCTTTGTCTGGACTGGGCCACCACCTCCATCCCCCAATAGCTTGCAGGCTTGTGATGTTGGTGTAGTAAGCTGCTTTTTGTTTCCTTTGAAAGGGGTACTATGAATTCTTGCATTTGACTTCCTGTGAGTCTGAGTGGGATTAATCTCCCTGTGCTGTTTGTCAGTTTCATCCTCCAACACTGCTGTGTCTCTGAGCTGCCCTGCTTTGCCTGCATCTTCTCTCCCCTCTGCCTCCATATCTCCTTCATCCTCCCATTGGGATCCACCGTCATCAGTCCCCTGCATCCACCTCTCTCCTGCTGTGTCCTCCTGTGACTCCTCGCTCATATCTTCCTTATCTCCTGTCTCCTCGCTCATATCTCCC
This sequence comes from Anomaloglossus baeobatrachus, assembly GCF_048569485.1. NCBI lineage: Eukaryota > Metazoa > Chordata > Amphibia > Anura > Aromobatidae > Anomaloglossus > Anomaloglossus baeobatrachus. The sequence goes on along the minus strand of NC_134356.1, from coordinate 628,826,626 downwards.
TTATCTCTCCCCTTCCAGCTCTGTGTTTGCTTTTCTGAGTCTCTCACCATGCGTTCAGGCTCCTCCCCCATCAGGCTCGGTGCCATTATCTTATCTTTTCCTCTGTCCATATCAAAGCTTCTCCAGGCTGATTCACCGCTCCCAGAGCTTCTCAGGAGGTACCGTTCCATAGCTGTCTGCTTTAGGTAACCTCCTGTGCTGCTCTCTGTTTGGTGGCTCGTCCGGGGGGTCTGTTTTTAGTCGGTTTCTGTGAGGGGTGGCAGGAGCTTCTCCCCTAAGCTGCCACCTCAGCCAGGACAGGAACAGGAAGTCCGGCACTGTCCTTTTTAATGGTGAGGTCAGCAACAGAGGCTTGCATCTATACACCTCCCCCTGATTACCTCCCCCAAGTTGAGCAGCCATATTGCGGACAAGCACTAAGGTGGGGTCCATGAGTTGGGCCTGCATACATTTCTTACTATCAATCTTCCCCCAGTCAATAGCCACAGTGTGGTTAGGCTTACTCACGGTTCTTGGCTCAGAAGTGGATGCTGGAGACTGGGAATGTGAATTATCCTTGGAAAAGATGTTAGAAAGATCCACATCAGGGTCCTGCTTCGCTTGGAAGTGGGTGATGGCTGCTTCAAACTGAATGGATAGTCCTTGTCCTAGGTCATTCTCCAAAATGACTGGTGTGAGCAGGTAATCCCCAAGCCCCACTTTCACTTCCCTCCGAGTGGTATCCAAAACAACAGGCTTGGTGGGGCCATCTATGAATCCCACTTCAACTTCCTCCTGGCTAGTCCCCAAAACAACAGGTGTGGGGAGGCTGTCCATAAACTCCATATGGACCTCTTCCTGGTCAGACCCCAAAGTAACTGGTGTGGGGACGGTGTCCATAAGCTCCACATCAGCTTTGCTCTGGTCAGTCTCCACAATGACAGGTATAGGGAGACTGTTCACAAGTCCCACATCGATCGCTTCCTGGTTAGTTCCCAAAATAACAGGGGTGGGGATGCTGTTCATAAGCTCCACATCAGCCTTGCTCTGGTCAGTCTCCACAATGACCGGTATGGAGAGGCTGTTCACAATCCCCACATCGATCACTTCCTCGTTGGTCCCCAAAATACCAGGTGTGGGGAGGCTATCCACAAGCTCCACCTCGACCTCTCCCTGGTCGGTCCTTAGGTCCAACTGCACACATGCCAGAGGGACGTCCGAGCGCTGGCCCTCAGGGTGATGGATAATTGGGAATCTGGTAAATGGTCTTTTGGGGAAACAATAACTGGGCTTACCAGAGTGATGGAAGATCCAATGTCTCGAAGTTCCTGAGCCTGTATATCACCGACCTTGACCGTCTGGATGTGGGGATGGAGGTTGGCTGGTGTACGGTGTACGGCCTGCCGTAGGGTGTGGACTGGATAAACCACTTCCTCAGCTATTGGTGTTTCTTGGGAGTAGCATTCCTCAGGTCTCGTTGGTTCATCTCGGCATATGTTGACTGGCTGGAGTGGCAGACGGGCTCCAAGCATGCGGCCTCTTTGTTTTGGTGCAGCTTCTGCTGGGTAGCGGGACCATCCTTCTCGAGCGGCTGGTGCTAGCAGTACGGCAGCTGGAATCCCATAAACATATTCCAGAACTCAAGCCCTCTCTTCTCTTGAGGATCTAGGCCCCAATGCATCCAACAACGCTGTGGCTTGGGCCATTTTGGACAAAGTTGATTCCCGATTGTCACTAGATCCATGATGTGGCACATAGTTTAAATCCTCTGGGTCAATATTGGCGGGATCCTCATCGTCCTCTGCATCATTCTGGGCATCCGAACGGACTAATTTCTGGATCAAGTCCGACCGAGTCTCAGCGTTCCAGTAGATAATCTTTCGCCTCTGGCACAGATCCTGTAGCATCCATTTACTGCTGCGATCGTAACTCCTCTCTGGTCCTTGTCCCATGGCTGAGCTGGTGGGGTTGGACATGGCAGCGTCCGAAACCTGAATGCCTCCCCTATGGACTGCTGGGTATGCTTATGTGCCTCCCTGGTTGTTGAGCCCTGGACGGTGTCCACGAACACCAGTCCGCTGCAGCTCCCCTGGGTAAACCAGGCTTGAGTAGTATCCCACTGCTGCCACCAATTGTGGAGACACGGGGCTCAGTGGGTGCTCTCGTCCACTAAATCCCGCCGCCTTTAGAAAGACAGCGTGGCTCAGGGCTCATCCCAACTGAACGCCGGACTCCTTAACCGTGGGCGGAACACTACTTAGACAACACAGGGTGAGGGAACCACAATAATTAGACTTTATTGGATCCCCAAACAATTAACGGCACATAACACATAACCAGCAAAACACAAATGTAACAGGCAACAGAGTCTCACCCTTCCGCTGGCTCACCAGGGATTTAGAATGTCCATGCCTCAGAGGTTCCAGGGCTAATTGCTCCAATCCAGCAGCACCCCGCTTTCGGCGGGCACCCACCGTGACTGGAATAACGCCAGATTTAGGAAGCTGTCTGAGGTCTGCAAAGTCTGTAACAGGTGACTGAACTGTCCCAACCTGAGTGTCATCCTTAGTTAGTCCTGGTATGATGTTACAATCCTGGCATCCAAATCTCTAGGCTGTGGATATGGTCTCCAACCGGAACCGGAGTCCCTAGATTGAAGCCATAAGATATCCTGATCCTCTAGTCAGCTCCTAAGAGCTTAGACTGGATCCATCAGCATCCATCAACAACAACCTGGTGGCTTAAAGAAATCCATTTTATAGCCACAGCCTTCCACTTGGATACACTGCGTCCTCATCGATTGGTTGGACAAGATCGCTTCTCCCATTGGATGAATCTCAAGCTGCATGGACAATGTTCATCTAAATGATGTCTACAGAAAGACTGAGGTTATCATGTAGTCTGGAATGCATAGACTAGATAATGGCTACTAAGGTAATCACATTAGCAATACACAACTACAATACAATATTTACTGGAAGAGTCTAGAGAAACAATACGTCTGACTTTCAGTGGCCAACACAATTTACATGAGTCAACAAGAGTCTTGAAAAACAATGAGGGACTTATCCCCCGTCTATAAACAATCTATCATCCTGTCTGGCTGAATTTTAAGAAACTTTACCCATGAGAGTCCATGTCGTCACAGCTACCACTGGCAATTGCCCAAGCTAAGAGGTGAGTACTTACACCAGAGGGGAAAGGATAAAACAGGCCAGGACGGAAAGCCTTTGGAGACAAATGAACAGCTTTAACCCTTGTACAAGGGAAATCCGCATGCTAACAGGAAAACAAAGCAGTTACATGCACACCTGCGATGATTGGAACGCTGAAATCTTCTGACTCCAAGAATAGGAGCGGCCACTTCCATTCGTGATAGCCCCATGACACCTTCCTTCCTTTCCACCTTTTTTCTTTTTGTCTTATTAAGGTTTTGTTAATTTTTCTCATATTTCAGCCATAACACAATTGAATAAAGGGAACTTTCCCCAATAGCAGACCATCTACATTTGATCGCCTAATAAAATGGTGTGCGTGATTTACATGAAGAGATGGATGCCCAGGTTCCTTCCTTAAGTCCCGGCTCAGTAACTTTATCACGTTTATTGTTTTCGGTTATATAGTTCTATTTAACGGTTTTGTTAACTGCAAAACCATTAAATGAGTTGTCCACTAATCAAAGGATTTTTAAAAGAAGGGAATTTTGTTTACTTACCGTAAATTCCTTTTCTTCTAGCTCCTATTGGGAGACCCAGACAATTGGGGTGTATAGCTTCTGCCTCCGGAGGCCACACAAAGTATTACACTTAAAAAAGTGTAACCCCTCCCCTCTGCCTATACACCCTCCCGTGGATCACGGGCTCCTCAGTTTTGGTGCAAAAGCAGGAAGGAGAAAACTTATAAATTGGTCTAGCGTAAATTCAATCCGAAGGATGTTCGGAGAACTGAAAACCATGAACCAAAAGAACAATTCAACATGAACAACATGTGTACACAAAAGAACAACCAGCCTGAAGGGAACAGGGGCGGGTGCTAGGTCTCCCAATAGGAGCTAGAAGAAAAGGAATTTACGGTAAGTAAACAAAATGCCCTTCTTCTTTGTCGCTCCATTGGGAGACCCAGACAATTGGGACGTCCAAAAGCAGTCCCTGGGTGGGTAAAAGAATACCTCAATAAAAAGAGCCGCAACGGCCCCCTCTTACAGGTGGGCAACCGCCGCCTGAAGGACTCGCCTACCTAAACTGACGTCTGCCGAAGCATAGGTATGCACTTGATAGTGTTTCGTGAAAGTGTGCAGACTAGACCACGTAGCTGCCTGACACACCTGCTGAGCCGTAGCCCGGTGCCGCAATGCCCAGGACGCACCCACGGCTCTGGTAGAATGGGCTTTCAGCCCTGAAGGAAGCGGAAGCCCAGAAGAACGGTAGGCTTCGAGAATCGGTTCCTTGATCCACCGAGCCAAGGTTGACTTGGAAGCCTGCGAACCCTTACGCTGGCCAGCGACAAGGACAAAGAGCGCATCTGAACGACGCAGGGGCGCCGTGCGAGACACGTAGAGCCGGAGTGCTCTCACTAGATCCAAAGAGTGCAAATCCTTTTCACATTGGTGAATTGGATTAGGGCAAAATGAAGGCAAGGAGATATCTTGATTGAGATGAAAAGGAGATACCACCTTAGGGAGAAAATCCGGGACCGGACGCAGAACCACCTTATCCTGGTGAAACACCAGGAAGGGGGCTTTGCATGACAGCGCTGCAAGCTCCGACACTCTCCGGAGTGATGTAACTGCCACTAGAAAGGCCACCTTCTGCGAAAGACGTGATAAAGAGACATCCCGCAGCGGCTCGAAAGGTGGTTTCTGAAGAGCCGTTAGCACCCTGTTAAGATCCCAGGGTTCCAGCGGACGTTTGTAAGGTGGGACTATGTGGCAAACTCCCTGCAGGAACGTGCGGACCTGCGGAAGCCTGGCTAGGCGCTTTTGAAAAAATACGGAGAGCGCCGATACTTGGCCCTTGAGAGAGCCGAGTGACAAACCCTTGTCCATTCCGGATTGAAGGAATGAAAGAAAAGTGGGTAAGGCAAACGGCCATGGCGGAAAACCGTTATCAGAGCACCAGGATAAGATTTGCCAAGACCTGTAATAGATCTTGGCGGACGTTGGCTTCCTGGCCTGTCTCATGGTGGCAATGACATCCTGAGATAACCCTGAAGACGCTAGGAGCCAGGACTCAATGGCCACACAGTCAGGTTGAGGGCCACAGAATTCAGATGGAAAAACGGGCCTTGTGACAGCAAGTCTGGGCGGTCTGGAAGCGCCCACGGTTGTCCCACCGTGAGATGCCACAGATCCGGGTACCACGACCGCCTCGGCCAGTCTGGAGCGACGAGAATGGCGCGACGGCAGTCGGATCTGATCTTGCGTAACACTCTGGGCAGCATCGCCAGAGGAGGAAACACATAAGGCAGTCGAAACTGCGACCAATCCTGAACTAACGCGTCCGCCGCCAGAGCTCTGTGATCCTGAGACCGAGCCATGAATGCCGGGACTTTGTTGTTGTGCCATGACGCCATGAGATCGACGTCCGGCGTTCCCCAGCGGCGACAGATCTCTCGAAACACTTCTGGGTGTAGAGACCATTCCCCCGCATCCATGCCCTGACGACTGAGAAAATCTGCTTCCCAGTTTTCTACGCCCGGGATGTGAACTGCGGAGATGGTGGAGGCTGTGGCTTCCACCCACTGCAGAATCTGCCGGACTTCCTGGAAGGCTTGACGACTGAGAGTGCCGCCTTGGTGGTTGATGTATGCGACGGCAGTGGCGTTGTCCGACTGGATACGGATCTGCCTGCCCTCCAGCCACCGATGGAAAGCCAATAGGGCTAGATACACTGCCCTTATCTCCAGAACATTGATCTGAAGGGAAGACTCTATCGGAGTCCAGGTTCCCTGAGCCCTGTGGTGGAGAAAAACCGCTCCCCACCCTGACAGGCTCGCGTCCGTGGTGACCACAGCCCAAGTTGGGGGTAGGAAGGATTTTCCCTGCGATAGAGAATTGGGAAGGAGCCACCACTGAAGAGACGTCTTGGTTGCAAGGGAAAGAGAGACTTTCCTGTCGAGGGAAGCCGACCTCCTGTCCCATTTGCGGAGAATGTCCCATTGGAGTGGCCGCAGATGGAATTGCGCGAACGGCACTGCCTCCATCGCTGCCACCATCTTCCCCAGGAAGTGCATGAGGCGCCTTAAGGGGTGTGACTGACCCCGAAGAAGAGATTGCACCCCTGCCTGCAGAGAAAGCTGTTTGTCCCGCGGTAGCTTGACTACCGCTGACTGTGTATGAAACTCCATCCCGAGGTAAGTCAGTGATTGTGTCGGTGTCAACTTGGATTTCGGGAAGTTGATGATCCACCCGAACTGCTGGAGAGTCGCCAGAGCGACGGTAAGGCTGTGTTGACACGCCACCCGAGAAGGGGCCCTGACTAGGAGATCGTCTAAGTAGGGAATCACCGAGTGGCCCTGAGAGTGTTGGACCGCCACAACGGATGCCATGACTTTGGTGAAAACCCGTGGGGCTGTCGCCAGGCCGAAAGGCAATGCCACGAACTGAAGGTGTTCGTCCCCGATGGCGAAACGCAAGAAGCGTTGATGCTCGGGTGCGATCGGCACGTGGAGATAAGCATCCTTGATGTCGATCGATGCTAGGAAGTCTCCTTGTGACATCGAGGCGATGACCGAGCGGAGAGATTCCATCCGAAACCGTCTGGTTCTCACATGTCTGTTGAGTAGTTTGAGGTCCAGAACGGGACGGAATGATCCGTCCTTTTTTGGCACCACGAACAAGTTGGAGTAAAAGCCGCGACCACGTTCCTGAAGGGGAACGGGGATCACAACTCCTTCTGTCTTCAGAGCGTCCACTGCCTGAAAAAGTGCGTCGGCCTGAGTGGGGGGCGGAGAGGTTCTGAAGAAACGAGCCGCAGGACGAGAGCTGAACTCTATCCTGTAACCGTGAGACAGAATGTCTCTCACCCATCGGTCTTGAACATGTGGCCACCAGGCGTCGCCAAAGCGGGAGAGCCTGCCACCGACCGAGGATGCGGCTGGGGGATGCCGAGAGTCATGAGGCCGCCTTGGAGGCAATGCCTCCTGCGGCCTTTTGGGGGCGTGACTTGGACCGCCACGCATAGGAGTTCCTCTGGCCTTTCTCCGGCCTGCTGGACGAAGAGGATTGAGGCTTGGCGGAGGGACGAAAGGACCGAAACCTCGATTGTATTTTCCGTTGCTGAGGTCTCTTAGGTTTGGATTGGGGTAAGGAGGAGTCCTTTCCCTTGGATTCCTTAATAATCTCATCCAATCGTTCGCCAAACAAGCGGTCGCCAGAAAACGGCAAACCGGTTAAGAACCTCTTGGAGGCCGAGTCTGCCTTCCATTCGCGCAGCCACATGGCCCTGCGGACTGCCACAGAGTTAGCGGATGCCACAGCTGTACGGCTAGCAGAGTCTAGGACTGCGTTCATGGCGTAGGAAGAAAAAGCTGACGCTTGAGAAGTCAAAGACGCAACTTGCGGAGCAGAATTACGTGTGACAGCATTAATCTCAGCCAGACAAGCTGAGATAGCTTGGAGTGCCCACACGGCTGCAAAGGCCGGGGCAAAAGACGCGCCCGTGGCCTCATAGATGGACTTCACCAGAAGCTCTATCTGCCTGTCAGTGGCATCCTTTAGCGATGAGCCATCTGCAACCGATACCACAGATCTAGCCGCCAATCTAGAGACTGGAGGATCCACCTTGGGACACTGAGCCCAACCCTTAACGACCTCGGAGGGGAAGGGGTAACGCGTGTCAGTGAGGCGCTTAGTAAAGCGCTTGTCCGGAACCGCTCTGGGGTTCTGGACAGCATCTCTGAAGTTAGAGTGATCGAAAAACGCACTACGTGTACGTTTGGGGAACCTAAACTGGTGTTTCTCCTGCTGAGACGCCGACTCCTCTACAGTAGGAGGCGGGGGAGAGAGATCCAACACCTGGTTGATGGACGAGATAAGATCATTCACTAAGGCGTCCCCTTCAGGTGTATCAAGGTTAAGGGCGACGTCAGGGTCAGAGCCCTGAGCTGCGACGTCCGCCTCGTCCTCCAGAGAGTCCTCAAGCTGGGAACCCGAGCAGCGTGAAGAAGTCGGGGAAGATTCCCAGCGAGCCCGCTTAGCCTGTCTAGGACTGTGATCCGGGCAGGAGTCCTCCACGTGAGACCTAGGGCCCAACCTGGGAGCGCGCTGCAGCGCGGACCGAGAGGGGCCTGGAGGCGACGATCCAACAGGGGCCGGGGCCTGTGTAAGGACCGGTCTGGACTGCAAAGCTTCTAGCAGCTTGGCAGACCATTTGTCCATAGACTGAGCCATGGATTGTTAAAGTGACTCAGAGAGTTTCTCAGCAAAAGAGGCGAACTCTGTCCCTGCCGCCTGGACAGGGGGAGCAGGGGGGTCTACATGAGCCGAGGGGCCCACTAGTGACCGAGGCTCCGACTGAGCAAGCGAAACAGGGGTCGAGCATTGCTCACAGTGAGGGTAGGTGGAACCCGCAGGTAACATAGCCCCACAAGAGGTACAGGCCGCAAAAAAACCCTGTGCCTTAACAGCTTTGCTCCTTGTGGACGACATGCTGTTGTCTCATAGGAGAATGATCACTGAGGGTATATGGGCAAAAAAGGGGTATACAGCCCGACCGAACAGAAATATATATATAAATACGTATCTATTCCGGCACCCTAGGGGGGCCAGCACCGGGTGACCGGTGTGGCTTACCGACCGCTAAAAAGCGGAGTGTGTGTCCTCCAGATTCCCTGCCTTAGGTCCCCCGGAGCTGCAGAGCTCTTCACTGAGAATCCTCCACCGGCAGAATGCCAAAAAAATGGCTGCCGGAGCTCTCAGGGGAGGAGTGGAGCCGTGGGCGGCACCAGGAAAGTGCGGGAATCTGGGGTCCCCACAGTGATTAGTGAGGGGGGAGGAAACATGCAGGATGGTCCGGCCCTCACATCCGACGTCAGGTCGGCAGTCCCGCCCTTACCCCTGACAGGCAGGCCCGGGGGCGGGATTTTTGCGACTAGGCCGCGATGAAGCCGGGGACTAAATTTGAGACCGCGCCCGACAAGCAGGCACGGTCGGCGCGGAAGTCCGCCGGCCTTCACAATTCAGCAGCTGCCGCAGCGTCCGGGAAGAAGGTGCGCTCCCTGCACAGTCCCCTATGGGGACACAGAGTACCTTAGAGTTGCAGGGCCCGGTCCCTGAGGTTGAATAGACTCCGGTCCGGCAGATCCCCACAGGGGCTGCGGAGGGAGCACGGTCCCAGTAAATGGATGACCGCTCAGGATCCCACTTCTCCCAGAGCCGCTAAGGGATGGTGAAGGAGACGGCATGAGGCTCCGGCCTTTGTACCCACAATGGGTACCTCAACCTTAACAACACCGCCGACGTAGTGGGGTGAGAAGGGAACATGCCGGGGGCCCCGTGGGGGCCCTCTTTTCTTCCAACCGACATAACTAATATGAGAATGCATGAGTGGATGTGTGCCTCCTTCCACACAAAGCATAAAACTGAGGAGCCCGTGATCCACGGGAGGGTGTATAGGCAGAGGGGAGGGGTTACACTTTTTTAAGTGTAATACTTTGTGTGGCCTCCGGAGGCAGAAGCTATACACCCCAATTGTCTGGGTCTCCCAATGGAGCGACAAAGAAATAAGCCCTTAGCGGTGCTATAATAAAAATAAAAAAGCCTCACTTATCCGGACCCTAGTTGCCCCTCGATACTGCTGTCAGTACTCCCTCTAGTCTCTTGCTCATCTGGCTGGAAAATTTTGGTGACCCCTGCAGCCAATCTCTGGCCGCTGACTGACTGCAGTGGTCACATTACATTGGAGCCAGAAGACCCAGTCTTTTTGGTTATTTTTCTTAGAATGTGCCGCTTCCCGCCAATCTCGGAAGCCAAGGAACCTGGTGGAAAAATTATGTACAGAGGCGTGACGATAGTATGGAAGAAGAGTATGTTGTGTTTTTTTTTCTCTAGGACGATTCTTACAAAGTTTTTTAAGCAATAGACAAAACCTTTTAAATAGAGAATTATTAAAAAACCTATGGGAGAGTAATGGTCTGCAACAGTGTAGAGAAGTTTCCCATTGTCAAAAGACTCCAGTTCAAAACACTAACCATGACATACAAAGCCATCCACAGCCTGTCTCCTCCTTACATCTGTGACCTAGTCTCCCAGTACCTACCTGCATGTAACCTCAGATCCTCACAACCTCTCCTTCTCTATTCCTCTCTTATCTCCTCTTCCCACAATCGCATACAAGATTTCTCCCGTGCCTTCACCATAGTCTGGAACGCTCTACCTCAGCATATCAGACTCTTTCCTACCATGCAAAGCTTCAAGAGGAACCTGAAGACCCACCTCTTCCGACAAGCCTACAACCTACAATAACCCTCAGTCCATTACACCACTGCGCAACCAGCTCTGTCCTCACCTATTGTACCCTCACCCGTCCCCTGGTGACTGTGAGCCCTTGCGGGCAGGGTCCTTTCTCCTCTTGTACCAGTCTGTTTTTGCACTGTTAAAGATTGTTGTACTAGTTTTTATGTATACCCTTTTCACTTGTAAAGCGCCATGGAATAAATGGCGCTATAATAATAAATAATAATAAAGAAGTCGCAGGATGTACAAGTTTAATATTTGTACTACGTGCTTTAGTTACGCCCCTGCCTCTTCCAAGCTTAGCTATACCCGGCTATACGTAAAGAAATGCTGCGTAGGCAGTTTTGGAGAACGTTTTATATTTTCAGAAATAAAATCTCGAGAAGACGCAAATCATAAATATCAATAAAATAAATCATTCTGCAATAAAATTTTTAACACTGATTAGTATCCGCTCCATACATCCAAATATATTGTTCATTGTGTATACATATGCACATATATAGAGCTATACATACATACATATATATATATATATATACATATATACACATATATACACACACACACACACACACACACAGTATAGCACAAAAGTGAGTACACCCCTCACAATTTTGTAAATATTTTATATATTTTCATGGGACAGCACTGAAGATCTGACTCTTTCATACAAGGTACAGTGTCAGTGTGCAGCTTGTATAACAGGGTAAATTTGGTGTCCTCTAAATAACAACACACAGCCATTAATATCTAAACCGCTGGCAACAAAAATGAATACACCCCTAAGTGTAAATGAAAATATTGTGCCCAAGTAGCCATTTTCCTTCCCCGGTGTCATGTGACTCATTAGTGTTACAAGGTCTCAGGTGTGAATGGGGATCAGGAGTGTTACATTTGGTGTTATCTCTCACACACTCTCCCATACTGGTCACTGGGAGTTCACCATGGCTCCGCATGGGAAAGAAGTCTCTGAGGATCTGAAAAAAAGAAGTGTTGCTGTAGATAAAGATGGCCGAGGCTATAATAACATTGCGAGCACTCTGACACTGAGCTGCAGCACAGTGGTCAAGACCATACAGCAGTTTAACAAGACAGGTTCCACTCAGGACAGACCTCGCCATGGTCGACCAAAGAAGTAGAGTGCACGTGCTCAGCGTCATATTCAGAGATTGTCTCTTATATAGACATAGGAGTGCTGCCAGCATTGCTGTAGTCTTCAGTGTAGGAGGAGAAAAAGGGGTTAAACCCGCGCAATCCGCCAAATAAGATGTAGAGATGTTGATAGTTTAATCACTCTTTTATTCCATAGGTCTACGCGTTTCAAGGTGCAGGGACCTCTTCCTCAGGACCAGAAAATCAACGTTCAACGTTGATTTTCTGGTCCTGAGGAAGAGGTCCCTGCACCTTGAAACGCGTAGACCTATGGAATAAAAGAGTGATTAAACTATCAACATCTCTACATCTTATTTGGCGGATTGCGCGGGTTTAACCCCTTTTTCTCCTCCTACACTGAAGACTTCTGCACGTGGGGCCGCGGCAGCCGCCATTATCCTATGCTATCTACGGTGGTTGTGACCCTTCACAACCATTTTTGGTGAGTGTATTTATCTATATACTAACCTGTATTTATCTGGTAAAACCCTATCAGCGCTTCTGTTTTTTAGCATTGCTGTAGAGCAGGGGTCTCCAACCTATGGCTCCCAAACCTGTGTGTGTGGCTCACAGCTGTCTTCCAGCTTGGTGCATAAGCACCAGGGATAGGAAACAGCTAAGAGCAGGTCTCTAGATGGTGACTTATGTGAGTGGCCCAACATAGAAGAGCAAATCTAGATGGAGGTAAGGTAGTAACCCTTGGATCTTGGTATACGGTCTCAATGTGTTTTCTGTTGAAAATCTTTGGGTTGAGAGCTGGATGTGGCTCACAAGGTCAGTAAGGTTGGGGACCTCTGCGGTAGAGGATAAGGGGTTGGGGGGACCGCCTGTTATTGCTCAGACCATAAGCCAGAAGGAAGCCTCTTCTAAAGATGATACACAAGAAACGCCAGAAACAGTTTGCTGAAGACATACTAAGGACATGGATTACTGGAACCATCTCCTGTGTCTGATGAGACCAAGATAAAGTTATTTAGTTCAGATGGTGTTAAGAGTGTGGCAGCAACCAGGTGAGGAGCACAAATACAACTGTGTCCTGCCTACAGTCAAGCATGGTGGTGGGAATGTCATGGTTTTGGGTTGCATGAGTGCTGCCAGCTGTGGGGGCTACAGTTTATTGAGGGAGCCATGAATGTCAACATGTACTGTGACATACTGAAGCAGAGCATTATCCCTTCCCTTCAGAAACTGGGCCGTAGGGCAGTATTCCAACAAGGACCACAAACACCTCCGAGACGACCACTGCCTTGCTAAAGAAACTGTAGGTACAGGTGTTGGACTGGCCAAGTGTCTTCAGATGTAAATCCTATTGAGCATCTGTAGGGCCTGCTCAAGCAGAAGGTGGAGGAGCGCAAGGTCTCTAATATTCAACAGCTCCATGATGTCATCATGGAGGATGGAAGAGGACTCAGCGGCTCCTGTGAAGCTTTAGTGACCTCCATGCCCAAGAGAGTTAAGGCACTGCTTAAAAATGATGGTGGCCACACAAAACATTGACACTTTGAGCACAATTTGGCCATTTTCATTTATGGGTGTACTCACTTTTGTTGCCAGCGGTTTAGACATTAAATGGCTGTGTGCTGAGTTATTTAGAGGGCAGCAAATTTGCCCTGTTATACAAGCTGCACACTGACACTGTACATTGTATCAACGTGTCAGCACTTCATGGTTGTCTCATGAAAAGATATAATAAAATATTTACAAAAATATAAGGGATGTACTCACTTTTGTAGATAGATAGACACACACACAAATTTATACAAAAGCATTCCCAGTACCCTGTCCTAGTGACCACGTCGGTAGTCTGTGCTGTGGCTGATGGACAAGAGTCCTGCGAACCTCCTGCCTGTCTTCATCACCAACACTTGCAGTACTCCACAATCATGACGTTGAAGTGGGCCTACTAATCAGAAGGAGCGCCAGGGATGCCAACAGGTATGGGGAAGCATCCAGCACCTTGGTCCGGTGGCCACAGGGTAGAGCCGTGGGCACTGAACCAGCATTCTGCAAATGTTTTTGCTCAAAAATTGTTATATACATGTATATATGCATATCATATTCATTGGTACTAGTGAATAGCTCTCAAAAGTGAGCATTAATATGTTCAACTAAACCATTGTGTATCCGGACTAAAAGGTAATTATATATCATGCAGCTTTCAAATAACTTGTGTATCAAATCCCCAATGATTTCAATAGCTCTCCTTGGTGGCATTAGAGGGAAAATGTGTGTAGTCACTGAATAAGTGCAGGACTCGTCAGGGTAGTACACGTCGACCTTTCCAGGGCAGTAAACCTCGACCCGATCAGGGCAGTACACCTCGTCCCGATCAGGGCAGTACACCTCGTCCCGATCAGGGCAGTACACCTCGTCCCGATCAGGGCAGTACACCTCGCCATGATCAGGGCAGTACACCTCGCCATGATCAGGGCAGTACACCTCGACCTGATCAGGGCAGTACACCTCGACCTGAACAGGGCAGTACACCTCGACCTGAACAGGGCAGTACACCTCGACCTGAACAGGGCAGTACACCTCGACCTGATCAGGGCAGTTCACCTCGACCTGATCAGGGCAGTTCACCTCGACCTGATCAGGGCAGTTCACCTCGACCTGATCAGGGCAGTTCACCTCGACCTGATCAGGGCAGTACACCTCGACCTGATCAGGGCAGTACACCTCGACCTGAACAGGGCAGTACACCTCGACCTGAACAGGGCAGTACACCTCGACCTGAACAGGGCAGTACACCTCGACCTGATCAGGGCAGTTCACCTCGACCTGATCAGGGCAGTTCACCTCGACCTGATCAGGGCAGTTCACCTCGACTTGAATCAGGACAGTACACCTCGACCTGATCAGGGCAGTTCACCTCGACCCGATCAGGGCAGTACCCCTCGACCCGATCAGGGCAGTACCCCTCGACCTGATCAGGGCAGTTCACCTCGACCTGATCCGGGCAGTACACCTCGACTTGTAAAACTTTATCCTGGACCTTCTGGGTGTAAAAAAAATAAAATAAAAGCATACAAAACTCCAGCTTATAAAGTGACTGCTGGTGGAGGAGCATGTGACCAGACCTGTCCATCAGCTTTCCCCAATTGAAAATCTCATATGAAAAAGCTGCTTTTCTATTGGACACGGCTGATGGACAGGTCTGGTCACATGCTCCTCCACCAGCAACCATTATTATGGATTGAAGAGGTGAGGAAAGCGGCACTAACGAGGAGGAGGAGAACCTGTCATATAATAGTAACTGCCACAAAATCTGGTTACCAACACCTCTCTTAAAATAACAGAGATGGTCACATTATCTCTTTATCTCCCTCTGCAGCCAGCAATAGACAGCGCAATACAGCAGAAAATGGTGCACATTTTTTAATGCAACCCAATTGCAAAAATTATTCTTAGCCCCCAAATGCATGCATTTAGGCAAGAAAAAAAAATATGTCCCCAAATGTGGACAACCATTTTAATTAGCTAATTAAGGCTTTACTCAAAAAGCAAAAATTGTTTGTTTGTGTACAACAAAATATTAAGTTCAAGGAAACATGTCTTGCAAAATAACACTATTGACCTGCAGATATGGAGTTAATCTGCAAGTTAATAGCAATCCAAAGATGCCCTGCCGCTGCACTGAAAGGCCGGATACTGGGAGGAAATAAACTTTATTCCTCCTGGCAGCCTCGGGTTTTCAGTCATAAAGGTGCGGCCGGCACGATTTCAGTCACTGCTCAGTGCATACTGAATGGCGGCTGTAACCACACCCTGACACTGACTTACAGGCAGCTCTGTAGTGCATCAGTACAAAGCTGGCTGTCAGTCAGTGCTGGGGATGTCGTTACAGCTGCCTTTCACTATCTACTGAGCGGTGACTTAAAACTGCTGTGGCCGCACCTCTGACTGAAAGCCTGAGGCTGCTGGGAGGAATAAAGTTTATTTCCTGTGGACATCTGGAGGGACTTTTAGTGCAGTAGCCACATAAGTTTAAATACCATTAACTGGTTAATAGCAGTCCAAAGATGCCCTGCCGCTGCACTGAAAGGCTGGATAAAAAAACTTTATGCCTTGTGCTTTTAGTCATAGGGGTGTGGCCGGCACGCTTTCAGTCACTGCTCAGTATATAGCGATATAGCGAGTGGGGCTGTAATCAGACCCTGACACTAACTGACAGCCGGCTCTCAAGTGCATGAGTACAGAGCTAGCTGTCAGTCAGTGCTGGGGCTGTGGTTACAGCCGCCTTTCAGTATGTACTGAGCGGTGACTAACACTGCTCTGGCCGCACCTCTGTGACTGAAAGCCTGAGGCTACCAGGAGGAATAAAGTTAATTTCCTCCGGGCAGAACTACACAGGTTAGTCGTTTTTGTTTTTTTTTGTTTTTTGTTTTTACATGACAGGTTTCCTTTACCGGTACCATCACATTTGTCCGGGATTGTTTCATTAGTTTGTTTTTTTTCTTTTGAACCACAATTTGAAACCAATGTCTGATTCTCATTAGTTGATATTCAGTAAATTTACATTGTAAATTTCAGTGCCCATTGTGGGTTTTTCTTAATTCACAGAAGAGGACAAACAACTTTGTCCGTGTGTGCACAATGTAGCGGCATCCAATCTCTATAAACAGGTTTTCACAATTTTATATACAAATTAAAGCTGGGTTCTCAGATCTCTATGTATATATTATACATTCTGCCATCATGTAGACACATATATCTGGATCAATATGTAGGTTTTCCACATGATAACGCCAGGCCTCATGTTGCTCGTACTACTGTGAGCAGCCTGTGTGTCCTGAATGTGCTACTGTGTCCTGCAGCGTCTCCGGCCTTGTCTTCCATTGAGCACATCTGGGAC
Organism: Anomaloglossus baeobatrachus; assembly: GCF_048569485.1. Taxonomy (NCBI): domain Eukaryota; kingdom Metazoa; phylum Chordata; class Amphibia; order Anura; family Aromobatidae; genus Anomaloglossus; species Anomaloglossus baeobatrachus. Next base: position 628,810,184 of record NC_134356.1, on the reverse strand, counting down.
GTCGTCATTTCTTGGCAATTGCATAGGTTGCCGCCAGCAGTGGATCTTGATGATTTGTCCAAGTACATTCAGTGTGGCAGAACATTCCTCAAGCAACCATTAATATCTTCCCTAATAGCAGCCAACATGTGGAAGTGCTGAGATTTCTGTGCATGGCACGGTACTTAAAAAAAAAATTCAAGATTTGAAAATTTTGTTTCCATTATTGTCATCATTTGCAAATCAGCAACCCATCTGTCCATCCTGTGATTTCCATAAGTCCATAGCTTTTCCATCTTAGCGTAGTAATTTCAATGTTGAGGAGTGTATACATATACAATACTGGCCAAAAGTTTAAGACACGCCTGTTCATGCAGTGGTTTTACTTGTTCTTATTGGAATGTGCACATTTTAGATTCAGGCTGAAGGCAGCAAAATCACAAAGGGACACATATTGAAACAAGGAGTGAAGAGTTACGGAAGAAACAAACCAGAATACCTTATATTACCTATTCTATTCTGATGACAGCTTTATACCCCCTTTGTATTCTCCCCAGCTTCACCTGGCCATAACATGGAATGACTTCCTATAGTCTTGAAGGAGGTCCCAGAGGTGCCGAGCCCTTGTCGGCTGCTTTGTCTTCACTTTGGGTCTAAATCATCCCAAACCATCTCAATTTGGTTGATGTCAGGTGTGTGGAGGTCACGTCATCTGATGTAGTCTCCATCCCTCTCATATAGTCATTACATATCCCGGGAGCATTTTGGTTCATCGTCCTATTACAGCAATAGAACAATGACCAAAAATCTAACATTTAGAATCCTCACACCCCAGTATCGAACTCCACTGATCTAATGCACAGTCCTTGTGTTGTTTGTGCCCAATAAGTCTCCCCTTCATGTCTATGGTACTCAATTGTGCAATTCCACAATTATTTTTTGGGGTATTTTATTTACCATGTTCACTCCATGGCAAAATTGACCTGACAATAGGATTCTCCTGGCCAGTGCGAGTGCACAGATACCAAACATGTATAGGGTTATTTAAATAATTTCTGTAATACCGTATTTTTCGGACTATAAGACGCACTTTTTTCCCCCAAATGTTGGTGGAAAGTGGGGGGTGCATCTTATAGTCTAAATGTAGGTAAAGCCTGCTTTACACGTGTTAATTTCTCGTGCGATCGCATTTGCGATCGCACCCGCCCCCAGCGTTTGTGCGGCATGGGCAATTTGTTGCCCGTGTCGCACAATGTCGTAAACCCCCGTCACACGTACTTACCTTCCAAACGACCTCGCTGTGGGCGGCGAACATCCACTTCCTGAAGGGGGAGGAACGTTTGGCGTCACAGCGACGTAACACAGCGGCCAGCCAATAGAAGCGGAGGGGCGGAGATGAGCGGGACGTAACATCCCGCCCACCTCCTTCCTTCCGCATTGCCGGCGGGAGCCGCGGGACGCAGGTAAGCTGTGTTCATCGTTCCCGGGGTGTCACACGGAGCGATGTGTGCTGCCTCGGGAACAATAAACAACCGGACGTTCTATTTTTTGAAAATGAGCGACGTGTCAACGATGAACGAGAAGGTGAGTATTTCTGCTCGTTCATAGCTGTCACACGCTACGATATCACTAACGATGCCGGATGTTCGTCACTTATGACGTGACCCCACCGACATCTCGTTAGATATATCGTAGCGTGTAAAGCCCGCTAAATAGCTGCGGGGAGTGAGGGTCATCGGCGGCACGAGCAGGCTGCAGCAGCACCTAACGTGACCACGTGGACCCGCTCATTTCATATGCATCCTCCCGGCGGGATGATGGGCGGGGGGTGCACGTATAGTAAAGAGCCGGCCCGCATGATCACCCCTGGCAACTATAGCCTGGTGTGATCATGTGCGGCTGTATTCACTGCTCTCCGCGTATCATCATCAGCGCGGGGTGCAGTGAATAAGTACGGTACACTCACCGACCACGATCCCTGCAGCACCGCGATGTCCTCCTGTCTGCCGGCCATGGCTGTGCGTGGAGACTAGCGGTGCGCACAGCGATGACGTTATCCCTGTGCGCAGATGTCCACACGCAGCCGCGAGCTGACACAGACAGGAGGACAGTGCGATGCTGCAGGGATCGTGGCCGGCTCCACTCAGCGGCGCTGCTGCTGACACAGACGGGAGGAGGAGTGATGCTGCTGCAGTGAGGTAAGGTGAGTATGAACGTTTATTTTTTTTTGTGTGCCACAGGATGGGGCCATACACCAGGATGGGGGTATATAGCAGGATGGGGGTATATAGCAGGAAAGGGGTATATAGCAGGAAGGGGTATATAGCAGGAAGGGGGTATATACCAGGATGGGGGTATATGAGCAGGATGGGGTATATAGCTGGATGCGGCCATATGCCAGGATGTGGTATATAGCAGGATGCCACCATATGCCAGGATGAGGGTATATAGCAGGATGGGGGTATATAGCAGGATGCGGCCATATACCAAGATGCTGCCATACGCCAGGTTGGGAGCATATACCAGGATGGCAGTATATAGCAGGATGGGGGCTATACCAGGATGAGGGACATATACTGTATATACAAGGCAGGAGGATCATTACCAGGATGGGGTACCTTAGTAAAGAATTTGGGGACATTACCCCCATAACGTGTCAGCAGCAGATCCTCGCCCCATAACAGTGTGTCATGACCACATTTTTTGTTTAAAATTTTATTTTCCTATTTTCCTCCTCTAAAACCAGGGTGCGTCTTATAGTCCGAAAAATACAGTATTTGTGTATTTTTTTTTAAACAGGGGAAAAGGAGGGTGATTTGATTTTTTTTTTTTCCATATTTTTAAAAACTTTTTTCTTTTGTGCTCTTTTTACTGTAGTGAGTAGTCCCCTTACGAGACGTGAAGCTGTGATCATCTGATCGATTGTACTATACACAGCAGTATAGTACAATCGATCAGATGATCACAGCTTCACGTCTCATCAGCACTGCTATGTATAGCTAAAATCACGACCTATGAACGCCAGCCATGGGCCAACGTTCACAGGAAAAAAATAATGACAGGGACAGGGGTCATCAGCAGACCCCAGCTGTCATAACAAGCCATCAGCACCCCATGATCATGTCACAGGTATGCCAATGGGAGCGTGGAACCACGTGTCCCCCTGATGTCAGAGATTAACAGGGTAAATGTTGCTGTCAGAGATTAACAGGGTAAGATCCGTAAGTGGAGCTTCGCTCCACCTGCAGTTGTTAAAAGGCACATGATGGCCTCAAGTCAGGCATCACATGCAGAGAAAGATGCAGGCTAAGATAAAACATTGTATTCCACTCAAACCAATATTGACCTATGTGCCTGTACCCATGAGCAATTATTTTCGCAGTCCTAATCGGACCGAGAAAATAGTCGCAGTGTGCTGCGGGTGTAATTCGATCCTTGTTTCTCTCGCACCCATTCAAGTGTATGGGGCGAGAGAAAAATGGAGCGAGAATGGCAATAGCCGGCAACGGAGGAGAGAGGGAGATAAATCCCTCCCTCTCCTCCGCAGTGCCGGCCCACCTGTCCTCAGAGCCGGCCCGCCCCTCCTCAGAGCCGGCCCGCCCCTCCTCAGAGCCGGCCCGCCCCTCCTCAGAGCCGGCCCGCCCCTCCTCAGAGCCGGCCCGCCCCTCCTCAGAGCCGGCCCGCCCCTCCTCAGAGCCGGCCCGCCCCTCCTCAGAGCCGGTCCTCCCCTCCTCAGAGCCGGTCCTCCCCCTCCTCAGAGCCGGTCCTCCCCTCCTCAGAGCTGGTCCTCCCCTCCTCAGAGGCGGCTCACCCTCCTCAGCGGCGGCCCACCCCCCGCAGCTGTGGTCTGATAGGACCTCAGTCGCAGTGACACTCGGCTCCCGCTGTGCTGCCAGCGTGAGCAGAGTGTCATGCGAGGATCGCAGTAGTCCCCCGTGTGGCCCCGGCCTTAGCATGTGAGCCCGTATCAAAGACAGGAACACCACATATGACATACCAGTACGTCATGTGTCGTGAAGAGGTTAAAGTAATGATGAAGTCATATTCTGGCTTGGAACATTTGTGGAATAAACTCACCGCCTCTGCAAAACACATCTGATGGTCGCAAACACTTTCTGAAGGCCAGTGAGTCCGCAGATTGACCCTTGACCAGGCGGACCTGTTCATATGATGCTAGGCTGCCAAGGGTGTGTAAAGTGGACATCAGAGTAAAAGGGGGGCTACTTTGAGGAAGCTAAGGTTTAACCCATACTTTCTTTACTGCTTCGTGGTTTTGTTGCCTTCAGTCCAAATCTACATTGTGCACATTCTAATAAGAAAAAAACGAAAACCATTCCATGAACAGGTGTGTCCAAACTTTTGAGAGAGTGTGTATATAAATACATTAACACTAATTATAGCTACACGCTCCAACATACAAACTTTTGTATGTACACGTTACACAAGTCAGTGCGTGAACACCGGCATCTCCCGGCTCAGGAAGTCCCACATGACCCTGTTCACTTCTTCGGGCTGATCCTGCTGCAGCCAGTGACTGGCATTGTGTATAATCTCCGCCTGGAAAGGAGCATGGACGTACTGCTGCATTTCTGGGACCATTGCCGCCTCCAAGAATGAGTCCTTCTCTCCCCATAGAAGCAAAGTGGGTACAAGAACATCCTGGGCTTTCACGGGGAAGAACCTACAGAGACAGAAGTACTACTAAAAAGAGAGTACAGATTTCACAGATCCCTGGATCAAATATATTATACAACTGTCTGTAAAGGGAGGGAGTCCCGAATTCCAGCTAGAGAGGAAAGAATAGAGAGAGGTGGCCATGCTCGTCTGCGACTCTCTCCATTCACTTCTATCTGAGACATGGAAAAAGCTGAGCAGACAAGGAGGTTACGTAACCTCCATAGAGGTGAATACAGAGAGCAGAGGACAAAAAGCCATTCCTTCTCCACCCAGCTGTAGCAGATGATAGTGGGGAAAAATATGTCCCCAAATGTGGACAACCATTTTAATTAGCTAATTAAGGCTTTACTCAAAAAGCAAAAATTGTTTGTTTGTGTACAACAAAATATTAAGTTCAAGGAAACATGTCTTGCAAAATAACACTATTGACCTGCAGATATGGAGTTAATCTGCAAGTTAATAGCAATCCAAAGATGCCCTGCCGCTGCACTGAAAGGCCGGATACTGGGAGGAAATAAACTTTATTCCTCCTGGCAGCCTCGGGTTTTCAGTCATAAAGGTGCGGCCGGCACGATTTCAGTCACTGCTCAGTGCATACTGAATGGCGGCTGTAACCACACCCTGACACTGACTTACAGGCAGCTCTGTAGTGCATCAGTACAAAGCTGGCTGTCAGTCAGTGCTGGGGATGTCGTTACAGCTGCCTTTCACTATCTACTGAGCGGTGACTTAAAACTGCTGTGGCCGCACCTCTGACTGAAAGCCTGAGGCTGCTGGGAGGAATAAAGTTTATTTCCTGTGGACATCTGGAGGGACTTTTAGTGCAGTAGCCACATAAGTTTAAATACCATTAACTGGTTAATAGCAGTCCAAAGATGCCCTGCCGCTGCACTGAAAGGCTGGATAAAAAAACTTTATGCCTTGTGCTTTTAGTCATAGGGGTGTGGCCGGCACGCTTTCAGTCACTGCTCAGTATATAGCGATATAGCGAGTGGGGCTGTAATCAGACCCTGACACTAACTGACAGCCGGCTCTCAAGTGCATGAGTACAGAGCTAGCTGTCAGTCAGTGCTGGGGCTGTGGTTACAGCCGCCTTTCAGTATGTACTGAGCGGTGACTAATACTGCTCTGGCCGCACCTCTGTGACTGAAAGCCTGAGGCTACCAGGAGGAATAAAGTTAATTTCCTCCGGGCAGAACTACACAGGTTAGTCGTTTTTGTTTTTTTTTGTTTTTTGTTTTTACATGACAGGTTTCCTTTACCGGTACCATCACATTTGTCCGGGATTGTTTCATTAGTTTGTTTTTTTTCTTTTGAACCACAATTTGAAACCAATGTCTGATTCTCATTAGTTGATATTCAGTAAATTTACATTGTAAATTTCAGTGCCCATTGTGGGTTTTTCTTAATTCACAGAAGAGGACAAACAACTTTGTCCGTGTGTGCACAATGTAGCGGCATCCAATCTCTATATACAGGTTTTCACAATTTTATATACAAATTAAAGCTGGGTTCTCAGATCTCTATGTATATATTATACATTCTGCCATCATGTAGACACATATATCTGGATCAATATGTAGGTTTTCCACATGATAACGCCAGGCCTCATGTTGCTCGTACTACTGTGAGCAGCCTGTGTGTCCTGAATGTGCTACTGTGTCCTGCAGCGTCTCCGGCCTTGTCTTCCATTGAGCACATCTGGGACGTCGTCATTTCTTGGCAATTGCATAGGTTGCCGCCAGCAGTGGATCTTGATGATTTGTCCAAGTACATTCAGTGTGGCAGAACATTCCTCAAGCAACCATTAATATCTTCCCTAATAGCAGCCAACATGTGGAAGTGCTGAGATTTCTGTGCATGGCACGATACTTAAAAAAAAATTCAAGATTTGAAAATTTTGTTTCCATTATTTTCATCATTTGCAAATCAGCAACCCATCTGTCCATCCTGTGATTTCCATAAGTCCATAACTTTTCCATCTTAGCGTAGTAATTTCAATGTTGAGGAGTGTATACGTGTATACATATACAATACTGGCCAAAAGTTTAAAACACACCAGTTCATGCAGTGGTTTTACTTGTTCTTATTGGAATGTGGACATTTTAGATTCAGGCTGAAGGCAGCAAAATCACAAAGGAATACATATTGAAACAAGGAGTGAAGAGTCACGAGTGAAACAAACCAGATTACCTTATATTACCTATTCTATTCTGATGACAGCTTTATACCCCCTTTGTATTCTCCCCAGCTTCACCTGGCCATAACATGGATTGGCTTCCTACAGTCTTGAAGGAGGTCCCAGAGGTGCCGAGCCCTTGTTGGCTGCTTTGCCTTCACTTTGGGTCTAAATCATCCCAAACCATCTCAATTTGGTTGATGTCAGGTGTGTGGAGGTCACGTCATCTGATGTAGTCTCCATCCCTCTCATATAGTCATTACATATCCCGGGAGCATTTTGGTTCATCGTCCTATTACAGCAATAGAACAATGACCAAAAATCTAACATTTCGAATCCTCACACCCCAGTATCGAACTCCACTGATCTAATGCACAGTCCTTGTGATGTTTGTGCCAAATAAGTCTCCCCTTCATGTCTATAGTACTCAATTGTGCAATTCCACAATTTTTTTGGGGGTATTTTATTTACCATGTTCACTAAATGGTAAAATTGACCTGACAATAGGATTCTCCGGGCCAGTGCGAGTATACAGATACCAAACATGTATAGGGTTTGTTTGTTTGTTTTTTTAAGTTAAAATTTGTGGGGAAAAAATGTCTGCTTTTGTGGCCATTTTCTTAGACAAAGTTTTCATTTTTTGTTTATTTTTTTTTTTTTTGTTTTTAACCCTGAGCTGATGTTTTTAACTGATACCATTTTGGAGGAAGACGAGATGTTTTGTTTGCTTATTATTGCAATGTTGCAGCGACCAAAATAAAACGTAACTGTGGCATTTTGATTGTTTTCTCATTATGTTGTTTACTGATTTAAATAATTTATGTAATACCGTATTTTTCGGACTATAAGACGCACTTTTTTCCCCCAAAGGTTGGTGGAAAGTGGGCGGTGCATCTTATAGTCTAAATGTAGGTAAAGCCCGCTTTACACGTGTCAATTTCTCGTGCGATCGCATTTGCGATCATACCCGCCCCCATCGTTTGTGCGGCATGGGCAATTTGTTGCCCGTGTCGCACAATGTCGTAAACCCCCGTCACACGTACTTACCTTCCAAACGACCTCGCTGTGGGCGGCGAACATCCACTTCCTGAAGGGGGAGGAACGTTTGGCGTCACAGCGACGTCACACAGCGGCCAGCCAATAGAAGCGGAGGGGCGGAGATGAGCGGGACGTAACATCCCGCCCACCTCCTTCCTTCCGCATTGCCGGCGGGAGCCGCGGGACGCAGGTAAGCGGTGTTCATCGTTCCCGGGGTGTCACACGGAGCGATGTGTGCTGCCCCGGGAACAATAAACAACCGGATGTTCAATTTTTTGAAAATGAGCGACGTGTCAACGATGAACGAGAAGGTGAGTATTTCTGCTCGTTCATAGCTGTCACACGCTACGATATCACTAACGATGCCGGATGTGCGTCACTTACAACGTGACCCCACCGACATCTCGTTAGATATATCGTAGCGTGTAAAGCCCGCTTAATAGCTGCGGGGAGTGAGGGTCATCAGCGGCACTAGCAGGCTGCAGCAGCACCTAACGTGACCACGTGGACCCGCTCATTTCATATGCATCCTCCCGGCGGGATGATGGGCGGGGGGTGCACGTATAGTAAAGAGCCGGCCCGCATGATCACCCCTGGCAACTATAGCCTGGTGTGATCATGTGCGGCTGTATTCACTGCTCTCCGCGTATCATCATCAGCGCGGGGTGCAGTAAATAAGTACGGTACACTCACCGACCACGATCCCTGCAGCACCGCGATGTCCTCCTGTCTGCCGGCCATGGCTGTGCGTGGAAACTAGCGGTGCGCACAGCGATGACGTTATCCCTGTGCGCACAGCGATGACGTTATCCCTGTGCGCAGATGTCCACACGCAGCCGCGAGCTGACACAGACAGGAGGACATCGCGATGCTGCAGGGATCGTGGCCGGCTCCACTCAGCGGCGCTGCTGCTGACACAGACTGGAGGAGGAGCGATGCTGCTGCAGTGAGGTAAGGTGAGTATGAACGTTTATTTTTTTTGTGTGCCACAGGATGGGGCCATACACCAGGATGGGGGTATATAGCAGGATGGGGGTATATAGCAGGATGGGGGTATATAGCAGGAAAGGGGTATATAGCAGGAAAGGGGTATATAGCAGGAAAGGGGTATATAGCAGGAAAGGGGTATATAGCAGGAAAGGGGGTATATAGCAGGAAGGGGGTATATACCAGGATGGGGGTATATAGCAGGAAGGGGGTATATACCAGGATGGGGGTATATGAGCAGGATGGGGTATATAGCTGGATGCGGCCATATGCCAGGATGTGGTATATAGCAGGATGCCACCATATGCCAGGATGAGGGTATATAGCAGGATGGGGGTATATAGCAGGATGGGGGTATATAGCAGGAAGGGGGTATATAGCAGGAAGGGGGTATATAGCAGGATGAGTGCATATACCAGGATGGGGGTATATGAGCAGGATCGGGTATATAGCTGGATGCGGCCATATGCCAGGATATGGTATATAGCAGGATGCCACCATATGCCAGGATGAGGGTATATAGCAGGATGGGGGGTATATAGCAGGATGCGGCCATATACCAAGATGCTGCCATACGCCAGGTTGGGAGCACATACCAGGATGGCAGTATATAGCAGGATGGGGGCTATACCAGGATGAGGGACATATACTGTATATACAAGGCAGGAGGATCATTACCAGGATGGGGTACCTTAGTAAAGAATTTGGGGACATTACCCCATAACAGTGTCAGCAGCAGATACTCGCCCCATAACAGTGTGTCATGACCACATTTTTTGTTTAAAATTTTATTTTCCTATTTTCCTCCTCTAAAACCAGGGTGCATCTTATAGTCCGAAAAATACAGTATTTGTGTATTTTTTTTAAAGAGGGGAAAAGGAGGGTGATTTGAACTTTTTTTTTTTCCATATTTTTTCTTTTGTGCTCTTTTTACTGTAGTGAGTAGTCCCCTTACGAGACGTGAAGCTGTGATCATCTGATCGATTGTACTATACACAGCAGTGCATCAGCACTGCTATGTATAGCTAAAATCACGACCTATGAACGCCAGCCATGGGCCAACGTTCACAGGAAAAAAATAATGACAGGGACGGGGGTCATCAGCAGACCCCAGCTGTCATAACAAGCCATCAGCGCCCCATGATCATGTCATAGGTATGCCAATGGGAGCGTGGAACCACGTGTCCCCCTGATGTCAGAGATTAACAGGGTAAATGTTGCTGTCAGAGATTAATAGGGTAAGATCCGTAAGTGGAGCTTCGCTCCACCTGCAGTTGTTAAAGGCACATGATGGCCTCAAGTCAGGCATCACATGCAGAGAAAGATGCAGGCTAAGATAAAACATTGTATTCCACTCAAACCAATATTGACCTATGTGCCTGCACCCATGAGCAATTATTTTCGCAGTCCTAATCGGACCGAGAAAATAGTCGCAGTGTGCTGCGGGTGTAATTCGATCCTTGTTTCTCTCGCACCCATTCAAGTGTATGGGGCGAGAGAAAAATGGAGCGAGAATGGCAATAGCCGGCAACGGAGGAGAGAGGGAGATAAATCCCTCCCTCTCCTCCGCAGCGCCGGCCCACCCCTCCTCAGAGCCGGTCCTCCCCTCCTCAGAGCCGGCCCGCCCCTCCTCAGAGCCGGTCTTCCCCTCCTCAGAGCCGGCCCGCCCCTCCTCAGAGCCGGCCCGCCCCTCCTCAGAGCCGGCCCGCCCCTCCTCAGAGCCGGCCCGCCCCTCCTCAGAGCCGGTCCTCCCCTCCTCAGAGCCGGTCCTCCCCTCCTCAGAGCCGGTCCTCCCCTCCTCAGAGCCGGTCCTCCCCTCCTCAGAGGCGGCCCACCCTCCTCAGAGGCGGCCCACCCCCCGCAGCTGTGGTCTGATAGGACCTCAGTCGCAGTGACACTCGGCTCCCGCTGTGCTGCCAGCGTGAGCAGAGTGTCATGCGAGGATCGCAGTAGTCCCCCGTGTGGCCCCGGCCTTAGCATATGAGCCCGTATCAAAGACAGGAACACCACATATGACATACCAGTACGTCATGTGTCGTGAAGAGGTTAAAGTAATGATGAAGTCATATTCTGGCTTGGAACATTTGTGGAATAAACTCACTGCCTCTGCAAAACATATCTGATGGTCGCAAACACTTTCTGAAGGCCAGTGAGTCCGCAGATTGACCCTTGACCAGGCGGACCTGTTCATATGATGCTAGGCTGCCAAGGGTGTGTAAAGTGGACATCAGAGTAAAAGGGGGGCTACTTTGAGGAAGCTAAGGTTTAACCCATACTTTCTTTACTGCTTCGTGGTTTTGTTGCCTTCAGTCCAAATCTACATTGTGCACATTCTAATAAGAAAAAAACGAAAACCATTCCATGAACAGGTGTGTCCAAACTTTTGAGAGAGTGTGTATATAAATACATTAACACTAATTATAGCTACACGCTCCAACATACAAACTTTTGTATGTACACGTTACACAAGTCAGTGCGTGAACACCGGCATCTCCCGGCTCAGGAAGTCCCACATGACCCTGTTCACTTCTTCGGGCTGATCCTGCTGCAGCCAGTGACTGGCATTGTGTATAATCTCCGCCTGGAAAGGAGCATGGACGTACTGCTGCATTTCTGGGACCATTGCCGCCTCCAAGAATGAGTCCTTCTCTCCCCATAGAAGCAAAGTGGGTACAAGAACATCCTGGGCTTTCACGGGGAAGAACCTACAGAGACAGAAGTACTACTAAAAAGAGAGTACAGATTTCACAGATCCCTGGATCAAATATATTATACAACTGTCTGTAAAGGGAGGGAGTCCCGAATTCCAGCTAGAGAGGAAAGAATAGAGAGAAGTGGCCATGCTCGTCTGCGACTCTCTCCATTCACTTCTATCTGAGACATGGAAAAAGCTGAGCAGACAAGGAGGTTACGTAACCTCCATAGAGGTGAATACAGAGAGCAGAGGACAAAAAGCCATTCCTTCTCCACCCAGCTGTAGCAGATGATAGTGGGGACCCCTGTCTTGGAAACTATTAGACATACATGCTATATCCTGTGTGCCTATGATAGGAATACAGCTTTAAAAGGAATCTTTAACCAGGTTTTTGCTATGTAATTCTAGTGATGTATCACTTACTGAGCTGTTTGCTGTCATTTTTATACAATTATTGTTTTCTCTGTTGCAGATATAGCAGTGCTTATAATGCTGAGCTCTGTATAACCCCGCCCACACCACTGATTGACAGAAAGTTGCTAATCAGTGGCAGGGGCGGGGTTATACAGAGCAGGAGGACTAGCATGCACAAAACACCCAGTCCTGTAGCGATAATCTCCTGTTGATACAACACTGATTTCATTGAAACAGCAACACAGCCTGATAAGTGACATCCCTGGAATCAGGCTCTCAGCCTCTACATCATGCTGCTCTAAGATTACATAGCAAAAGCCTGCTGACAGATTTCTTTTAACCCCTTGACGAGTAAGGACGTAACTGTACGTCCTTGGTCGCCTATCTCCCATTACTGCGGGCTCCAGCGGCAAGCCTGCGGTAATCCCTGCACATGTCTGCTGATCTGATCAGCAGACATGTGTGGCTAACAGGCGCTGGTAGATCGGAGATCTTCCCGCACCTGTTAACCCTTTAGATTGCGCTGTCAAACACTGACAGCATGATGTAAATGGCCGTGGCAGGGATCATGCTGTTCCCCGCCACCATTGGAGGCCTCGTGACGACGCGAACACGGGGCGCCAATGTGTTGCTATGGTAATGCGGGGTCAGCTGATGACCCCTGATGCTGCCATGACTCACTTCCTGTGAGAGCAGACAGCGCCGACACTCACAGGAAAGCACCATTTCTGCTGATCAGAGCGATGAAGCTCTGATCAGCAGAAATGAACAAGCGATCAGACCGTGCAGTGATAAATTCCCCTGAAGGGACAAGAAAAATAAATAACTATAAAAAAAGTTTTAGAAAATATGAAAAAAATAAAAAATAAAGTTCAAATCATCCCCCATTGAAAATAAAACAGTTAAAAAAATACACACATTTGGTATCGTCGCGTTCAGAAATGCCCCATCGTATCAAAATCTAAAATCAATTAATCTGATCGGTACCCAGCGTTGCAAGAAAATAAAAATTCGAAATGCAAAAATTACATTTATTCTCGCCGCAAAAATTTTTTAAAACTGCAATAACCAGCGATCAAAACGTTGTATAATTAAAACATCAGCTCAAGATGCAAAAAAAATAAGACGTCCCTGAGCCCCGATCCCGAAAAATGAGAACGCTATGGGTCAAGGAAAATGATGACAAAACCGCTACTCTTTTTTGGATGAATTTCTGAATTTTTTTTCACCCCTCAGGCCCCTTTCACACATCAGTTTTTTGCCGTTAGTCACAATTCGTCGAATTTTGAAAAAAACGGATCCGGCGACTGATGCTGCTGGATCCATTTTTTCTCATCGATTTGTATTAGCGACGGATGGCCTCACGTGTCATCCGTCGTTCGACCGATCTGTCGAAAATTGTTTGTCCGGTGGACGGAGACAACGGACAAAGTAACGTTTTTTGTCTACGTTGAAAAATCGGATGGCGACATTTGGTAGAATGGACGCCTATGGGTGCAGGATCCGTCGTAATCCGTCAAATGACGGAATTTGGCGACGGATTCCGTTTTTTTTAACTGAGCATGCTTTTATTTTATTTAGTATCAAATTGCCAGCTAGTCTGATCCGTCGCATCGTTTTTTCCATGATTTGCGACGGATCCGTTGATTCGTCGAGCCAACGGATTGTGACTGACGGCAAAATAACTGATGCGTGAAAGGGGCCTTAGATAAAAGTAAACCTATACATGTTTGGTATCTGCAAACTCGTACTGACCTCAGGCATCATACTGACACATCAATTTTATGATATGGTGAACACAGTAAATAAAACACCCCAAAAACAATTGTGCAATTGCACTTTTTTGCAAATTCACTGCACTTATAATTTTCCAGTACACTATATGGTAAAACTCATGGTTTCATTCAAAAGTATAACTCGTCCTGCAAAAAAATAAGCCTTCCTATGGCAAAATTGACAAAATAAAAAAGTTATGGCTCTAGAAGAAGGGGAGCAAAAAGCAAAAACGAAAAAAAAAAAAATCGCCCTTGAGTGAAGAGGTTAAACCAGCTATAGAGTTTATTGGGAGAATAAAAAGCCATAGGCAAAGAGCTCCCCTAGTGGTGATTTAAGGAAGAAGCAATTTTAGCATTTAAGTAACGTTAAATTCCTTGTTATTCTCACCCAAACAAGTTCCTGTAGTAGTTTAGGGCAGGAGTTAAGGCTCCTTTTTGGGATGGGTAGTATATGAAGGCCTCTACCTCTTCATTGCTTAGCCTTCGCTCTCGATTCTGGATCCCCATACTGTCATCTATCAGTGGTTTTCGGATGTACTGTGGAAGGAAGAACAAGTTAGAGTTTACGATGAAATCAAGGGCTTCTTCTGATGTCTCTAGACCATTGGAGAAGTCATCAGTGTCTTCTACTCACCTCAAAGTCACCCATGGATAGGAGGATCTCGGGGAGGATTGGCAGCTGGAAAAGGAAGACATAGCGGGAGGAGAAGAGCTGAGATGGATGAGCCAAGACATAATCTAAGGAGAGAAGAGCATCAAAGTCAGACAAAAAAAATAATACACCTATATACGCCTATTAACCATGGTGCTCCATTCACAAAAAAGGTGTAATGGGGGCCACAACTAGCTGAACCTTCCCTGCTCACAATCACGACAGCTTTGTATAGGGACGGTGCTTCATGCAAGAAATGTATGTAACTGATCTCTCCTGCAAGCACTACCCAGGTCAAGGTCCATTATAGAAAGATATTTATTCTGTAATATGTTGCATCCATTTCTACCATGAAGCATTCCCAAAAAGACGTCATTCGTAGCTGGTCTCCATAGCCTATGTACCCACGGTGTAGAAATGTTCTGCATGTAAACCGTAATGTTCGGCAGAGAATCGCATGTTAAAATCGGATGTGGGCTGGGGTTGGTTTACCACGATTTTACATGCGGGCGCCGGACGTAAAACCTGATGAGGGAAGAGAGGGGGGGAACAGAGGGAGGGAGAGAAGAGAGGGAAGATAGAGGAGAGAGAGGGGACAGAGGAGAGAGAGGGGACAGAGGGGGAGAGGAGGGAGAGAGGGGGTAGAGAGGAGGAACAGAGGGGGGGGGTAGAGAGGAGGAACAGAGGGGGGGATAGAGAGGAGGAACAGAGGGGGGGGATAGAGAGGAGGAACAGAGGGGGGGGATAGAGAGGAGGAACAGAGGGGGGGGATAGAGAGGAGGAACAGAGGGGGGGGATAGAGAGGGGGAACAGAGGGGGGAGAGAGGGGGAACAGAGGGGGGAGAGAGGGGGAACAGAGGGGGGAGAGAGGGGGAACAGAGGGGGGAGAGAGGGGGAACAGAGGGGGTAGAGAGGGGGAACAGAGGGGGGGGGTAGAGAGGAGGAACAGAGGGGGGGATAGAGAGGAGGAACAGAGGGGGGGATAGAGAGGAGGAACAGAGGGGGGGGATAGAGAGGAGGAACAGAGGGGGGGGATAGAGAGGAGGAACAGAGGGGGGAGAGAGGGGGAACAGAGGGGGGAGAGAGGGGGAACAGAGGGGGGAGAGAGGGGGAACAGAGGGGGGAGAGAGGGGGAACAGAGGGGGGAGAGAGGGGGAACAGAGGGGGGAGAGAGGGGGAACAGAGGGGGGAGAGAGGGGGAACAGAGGGGGGAGAGAGGGGGAACAGAGGGGGGAGAGAGGGGGGACAGAGGGGGGAGAGAGGGGGGAGAGAGGGGGGACAGAGGGGGGAGAGAGGGGGGACAGAGGGGGGAGAGAGGGGGGACAGAGGGGGGTAGAGAGGAGGAACAGAGGGGGGGTAGAGAGGAGGAACAGAGGGGGGGTAGAGAGGAAAACAGAGGGGGGAGAGAAGTGAGGGAAGATAGAGGAGGGAGAGGGTACAGAGGAGAGAGAGGGGACAGAGGGGGAGAGGAGGGAGAGAGGGGGTAGAGAGGAGGAACAGGGGGGGGGTAGAGAGGAGGAACAGATGGGGGAGAGAGGAGGAACAGAGGGGGGAGAGAGGGGGAACAGAGGGGGGAGAGAGGGGGAACAGAGGGGGGAGAGAGGGGGAACAGAGGGGGGAGAGAGGGGGAACAGAGGGGGGAGAGAGGGGGAACAGAGGGGGGGAGAGAGGGGGAACAGAGGGGGGGAGAGAGGGGGAACAGAGGGGGGGAGAGAGGGGGAACAGAGGGGGGAGAGAGGGTGAACAGAGGGGGGAGAGAGGGTGAACAGAGGGGGGAGAGAGGGGGGACGGGGGGGTGACAGAGGAGAGAGAGAGAGGAGGGAACAGTGGAGTGAGAGAGGGGGGGACATGGGGGGGGAGAAAGAAGGAGAGAGAAGGGAGAGAGGGACACAGCGTGTGCACAAGGCCTTAAAGGAGTCAGCTCCAGATGAATGTTAAGGACCGCATGGCTTCAGGTCTTCAGCTTTCTGAAGACTGACAGTTTGGATTAACAGCATGGCCGAGCTGCTGGTCCAAACTGTGCTTTCTCCCAGTAAAGGCAACTTTGCCTCTGCAGCACGGGAGAACAGGGGGACTGAACCTTGTCAGATTCAATGATGCGAACATGCCGAGAGCAGTGCAGGCCGACAGTAAAGCATGCAGCATGTTTGTGCTGCACACTTCTTGCCTAAGTTAGCTGGCCACTCAGGGACTGTGTAGTAGCCAGTATCCTAGACAATGAACTCTACACGATGGAATTAAACTCCCCCCATCTCTCTAGTGAAGACGGGAGAAGACAGGACACAGAGCACAGAGGAGAGGAAGGCACTCCCTGATGGAGCCTTTGCAAAGCGGGGAGAAGACCAGACACAAAGCACAGTGGAGAAGGCACTCCCTGCTGGAGCTTGTGAAAACCGGGGAGAAGACCGGACACAAAGCAGAGAAGAGAGATAGGCACCCCCTTGCTAGAGGCTGTGCAGAGCAGGAGCAGCAAATTAAAGTGAGTTGCTGTCTCCCTGAGGTGCCCCATCTGCTGTCTGCTGGCCGGCGCCCTGTGCGACCGCACCAGTCACACATAGGTAAGGCTGGCCATGAGCGGTGATATCAGCAGTCATCAGACCTCCCCAAAGAGGTTGTAGGCACCCGCAGATGTGCGGGAGAGACCAGAGAACGCCCGCACTGCACCGGAGAACAGGTACGTGGGACCCTCACTCAAGTGTAAGCCGAGGGGGCTTTTTCAGCCCAAAAAAAATAGTCGAAAAAGTTGGCTTATACACAAGTATATATGGTACATTTTAATTAATAGATCTCAGTACAAAAATAATTTCCACAATTGGATGTGTTAAAAAAAAAATGTTCTTGTGCGGAGATAATCTTACTGTATATATGTGTCCCTGCTGTGTACTGTGTAATGGCCGTGTGTGACCGTACATGGAAGTGGTCTGATCATACCACAGCTCTTCGACTGCAGAAGGCGCAAAAGTCTATATAGACATTACAATATGAGATCACAGCTGAATCTTTCTGTGAGGTAAAACATTTCCCTCCCTGTTTTATCATAGGAGGGAGTGTTTCTGCTGCATTTTCAGCCCTTTGAGCTCATCCAAAATCAAGTCAGTGACATAATCACTCATTCTTCCTCCCCGGCCCAGGAGATGTGGTATGATCAGACCATGTCCCTGTACAGTTAGACACGGCCATTACACAGCACATAGCAGGGACACATATATATCATTATCCCAACACTGTACAAGCAGCGGCAGTGGCTTTCTCCATACAAATCAGGTACTTGCAGAGGGGTGCTGTGAGCAAACTTTGGGTTGATCTTTTTTGGAAACATTCTGAATGGCATTAAATTCAATTAACTGAGCAGGAGCTTGAAAAACAAGACCTTTAGCATTTTAGGATCAGGTATTCGCCCCTTTATGTAAATACATAAACTGGATACATCACCATGGAAGGCCGATGGGTGAGGAGCATTCATAACGATGAGTCGAGACACCATGTTGCGGTGCCGAACCGCAAATGTCCATGCCAAGGTGCCCCCCCAGTCGTGTCCCACTAGGATACAGTGTGAGTAACCTGGGTGCAAGAGAGAACAGACCGCTTATAATGAAATCCACACCAATCCTGTCCACAGCAGACTATGAGACACAAGCCCGCACCCAGTCCAGTAATGAGGTCCTGGATGTCCTGCAGTAGGGTCTCCATTCTGTAATCCCGCAGCTCAGGGGGCGCATCGGAGCTCCCGAACCCTCTGAGATCCACAGCCACAGTCCAGTACTCCGGGGAAAACTCATCCAGCTGGTACCTCCAGGAGTACCTGCCAACAGCAAGAGGGGGGGGGGGGGTGAGGGGGGTCACAAGAAAGATTAGGCAACACTAGAGGAAAAAGCCTCCTGATACTATTACGCTTAGTGACTAGCTGGTAGCATCAGCAGGGAGCTGTATACTGGCCCAGAGGAGAGGGGGAGCAGCGAAGAGCAGCTCCTGTCACTCTGAATTACAAGTGTGGTAAGAATAATACAACTGCACTATCTCAGCTTTATAGTTTACTAGCTGTACTACCTGGCTTTGCCCGGGTTAATAACTGCTGTTAACAAGATAGAATGTATTAACATTCCCGGGATAGAATGTATAAGTAGAATATATTAACGCCCGGGATAGTAACGGTCTCTCTGTTTCTCTCCAATTCTCTGTCTGTCTCCCCCTCTTTATATATCTCTCTGTCTCTCTCTCTCTCTTTGTCTGTCTGTCTCTTTCCCTGTCTGTCTCTTTCTCCGTCTGTCTCAATCTCTTTCCCTGTCTGTCTATCTATCTCTGTCACTTTCCCTGTCTGTCTCTTTCCCTCTCTTTCCCTGTATGTCTGTTTCCCTGTCAGTCTGTCTCTTTGTCTGTCTCTTTGTGTCTGTTTCTTACCCTGTCTGTGTCTGTCTCTTTCCCTGGCTGCATTGTGACACGCTAACATTCCATATAAGGGCGTGGCTGCGCATTCTTCTGAAGTTCTGGCTGCACTGTGGCTCCCAGCTCCATTCGCTATAATGGAGGCAGGTTTTTTGGCGAATAACTGTAAAGAGCGGGGTTAAAATTTCCCCTTGAAAAATAGCCTATGATGCTTTCGGGGTCCAGAAGTGTGAGTGTGCAAAATTTTGTGGCTGTAGCTGCGACGGTGCGGATGCCAATCCCGGACATACACACACACACACACACACACACACACACACACACATTCAGCTTTATATATTAGATTGTGCAGGGACAGTACTAACATTTTTTTTGTCATCTCCCCGGAGAACCCCTTTAAAAGCTTAGCCATATTCTAACCCAGAGCTGAATTCATAATTCAGCAGGCTTCAGAGCTAAAATGTCACAGCTCCCATCAGAGTTCAACTGTCAAACGTATGTTTGCAACAAGTTGGTTCTTTGTAATGACAACAAGCAGAAAAATGAGTGCAGCTCTGAAGTACAATACAGAAAATAACTCAATCAGTATACAGTATGATCTAATGTATGTCCACAGTGAGCCCACCAATTGAACAGTGAGTGCAGCTCTGGAGTATAATACAGGATGTAACTTGGGATCAGTACAGGAGAAGAAATGTAATATATGTACACTGTGAATGCACCGGGAGAACAGTGAGTGCAGCTCTGGATGATAATACACAATGTAACTTGGGATCAGTACAGGATAAGTAATGTAATGTATGTAAACAGTGACCAGCAGAATAGTGAACACAGCTCTGAAGTATAATACCAGATAAGTAATATATGTACATAGTGACTCCACGAGCAGAATAGCGAGTGCACGAGCGGAATAGTGAGTGCAGCTCTGGAGTATAATACACAATGTAACTTAGGATCAGTACAGGATAAGTAATGTATGTACACTGTGACTGAACCGGGAGAATAGTGAGTGCAGCTCTGGATGATAATACACATTGTAACTTGGGATCACTGCAGGATCAGTAGTGTAATGTATGTAAACAGCGACTCCACCAACAGAATAGTGATCGCAGCTCTGCAGTATAATACCGGATAAGTAATGTAAGTACATAATGACTCCACCAGTAGAATAGTGAGTGCAGCTCTGGAGTATAATACTGGATAAGTAATGTATTTATATAATGACTCCCCCAGCAGAATAGTGAGTGCTGCTCTGCAGTATAATACCGGATAAGTAATGTATGTACATAATGACTCCCCCAGCAGAATAGTGAGTGCTGCTCTGCAGTATAATACCAGATAAGTAATGTATGTATATGACTCCACCATCAGAATAGTGAGTGCAGCTCTGCAGTATAATACATGATGTAACTCGTGATCACGGCAGGATAAGTAATGTTACATATTACAACGTTAGTTGGAGGCCACCCCTTATTACATTACTATCGATCACTCGTCTTTCTCTGACCGCTGTGCGAGTCGTGAGCAGGAATTATGCACATATCTTGGAGGCCATTACCAGTTCTCCGGGAAGCCGTGCAGAAGAAGCATTAATGGGTTTCCCTTTTCTCCAGATGCCACGTAATGGAAGCGTATACCAGATTTCTGCACAATCAAAAAGTAGATCATCAGTGAGTGATCCTCACCTCCCTCCTCCCTCCCCACCCCCCGCACCTCCCATCCTCATCCGCCACATTAGAGCAGCACCTTCATGTATGAGAATCATCACTCCGGCTCTCACCTTGACGCGGAGGTGCCCGTGCTGGCCATGTTTGCTGCTCGTTAAGCAGGCTGGGGCGCTTTTCCGTGTTTCCCAATAAAATGCCCTAAATGGCCTCCTGGCTATGAGCCGAACCGCATCCGGCAAGTAAGAGGCAGCGGCCAGAAGAGATGCCACATAGACTAGTATCCAGAATAGGACACCAGACACCTTCAGAGCCGCCCGGGTCACCATCAGGAGGAGGCGAGACACATAGAACTGCATTGTGGACCGCTGCCTGAAACAAAAACACATGTATGAGATACCTGCAATAGCCATGCTCCATAATAACAGCACCGAGTGTCCGCTTACAACCGATGATTTGTCATAATACATCTCTATAGTTTCCTACAGCTTCTCTGTTACTTCTCTTTCCTCTGGTAATATAGAGCTTTCACCTCCTGCAGCCACCACCAGGGGGAGCTCCCAGCATACATATGGCTACAGCTGCCACTACAGGCTATAAGAACCATAGAAATAAGCATGTAGCTAGTGCCCCCTAGTGGCAGTGTCAAGGGAGGAATTTAGGTAAAGACTGCTAATGGAGTCTTCGTTCAGGATATCCAGAGACGGTGCAGTATTAGCTGTATATCAGTGCCAATATATCAATGTATAAGGCTATGTGCGCACAGTGCGTTTTTGCGCGTTTTTTGGGTGCGTTTTTGGCCTCAAAACTGCAGGACTTTGCTTCCCCAGCAAAGTCTATGAGTTTTCATTTTTGCTGTCCGCACACATCTGTTTTTTTTACCTGCGTTTTTGAGTTAAAAAAAAAAAATGGACATGTCAGTTCTTTCCTGCGTTTTCCGCCCATGCAATGCATTTGAAAAACGCAGCAAAACGCAGAGATCAAAAACGCAGCAAAACGCAGCCAAAAACGCACCAAATTGCGGCAAAAACGCATGCGTTTTTTGATGCGTTTTTTCGACGCAGGTGCGTTTTTGTGCGTTTTTAGCGGCCAAAAACGCACAAAAACGCAGCGTCAAAAAGACGCAGTGTGCGAACCTAGCCTAAGGCTGCTTTCACATCTCTGGTTTTTGCTATGCGGCACAATCCGGCACTTTGCAGGAAAAACGCAACCGTTTTTTTTTTTGCTGCCGGTTGCGTTTTTCCTGCATAGACTTTAATTAGTGCCGCATTGTGCCGCATGGCCTTGCGTTCCGTCCGGTTTTTGCCGCATGCGGCAGATTTAGCCGATGCGGCGGACGGATGGAACGTTGCCTGGCACGTTTTTTTGTGCGGCAAAAAAAAACGCATCGCGCCGCATCCGGCCGATGCGGCGCTTTTCCCAATGCATCCCTATGGATGCCGGATGCGGCAAACACCGCATCCGGCCGCCGCATGCGGTTTTTGCCACTGCGCATGCTCAGTGGCATGCCGCAAGCGGCAAAAAACGGACGGGCCGCATGTAAAAAACTTATGCAAAGGATGCGGTGTTTTCACCGCCGGATTGAGCCGCACGGCTCAAACCGGATGTGCGAATGCAACCTAAGACAATAGACACAGACATGTTCTCCTTGAGCCAGCGTCATCAACTGAACTTGTGTATTGGAAGACACCCAATTATACAGAAAAGCTACTTCGGCCTTGAAGCTAAACAGGGAGTTCTCCACTCCTTAATTTCTCACAGCATCTTGTAAAACACATCTTTGTTCCTTGCACATTCTTTCTGTGTGAACAGTACTGATAAGACTTTGCAGCTTCACATTCTGGCTTCATTATCTCTGGTTAACTCCTTCATGACTATACAGCTTAGAATTATATTATGGGTCTATGCGATGGCTACATAGACAGACAGATAATTATGCAACTACATCTATATTTTGATTATTTATATACACAGATATTCTTATTACGTTTGAACAAACAAGCTATAGCTCAGGCGACCTCCACAGCAGCTGTCCATACGCTTTGTATGAAATGGTCTGGGGTCTGGCCCCGCTCCGTGCACCCTTGCATTCTCCATTACATTTCACTGCAGCAACATTATCAATGTAATTTTACAAAATCTCATGCACAATAAAATACTAATGTGAACGCATGTTGTGGACTCCTCCGAGACTTAAACTGGCTTTCCAAGATTAGAGAAACATGTCTGCTTTCTTTCAGCAGCAGCACCACCCTGACTACTGGTATGTCTGGTATTGCAACTTACCCCAACTGAATGGAGCAAAATTACAGCTTAGATATCCATGGTTACGTCCACTCATACAGTGCTCATGGATGTAACCATAAATACCTAAGCTGCAATGCCCTGCACATGAGGTAAGAGACATGTCTATATCAGGGGAACTATACTACATTTCTAATTGGAGGGATTTACTAATATTATTATTATACCTATTACATATTGGGATAGGATCTTGGAGATGGGAATACCCTTTTAAAGGGGTTATACTTAATAAATCTTGGAATAATAATAATTTCCACAATTGGATGTGTTTTAAGAAAATGTTCCTGTGCTGAGATAATCTTATATATGTGTCCCTGCTATGTACTGTGTAATGGCAGTGTCTGACCGTACAGGGACATGGTCTGATCATACCACAGCTCCTGGCCCGAAAGGACACAAAAAAATCTACAGATATTACAGTATGAGATCACAGCTGAATCTTTCTGTGAGGTAAAACATTTCCCTGCCTGTTTTATCACAGGAGCGAGTGTTTCTGCCGCATAATCAGCCCTTTGAGCTCATCATAAATCAAGTCAGTGACATAACCACTCATTCTTCCTCCCCGGCCCAGGAGCTGTGGTATGATCAGACCATGTCCCTGTACGGTCAGACACGGCCATTACACAGTACATAACAGGGACACATATATAAGATTATCTCAGCACAGGAACATTTTTTTTATTTTTTTTTAAATGGACCACCTGTCACCAGGTTTTTGCTCCCCCATCTGAGAGCAGCATAATGTAGATGCAGTTCAAATTTGGAGAGAAAAGGGTTAATAGACCGCGCTGCCTTAATAGCATAATGTAGAGACAGAGACCCTGATTTCAGCGATGTGTCACTTACTGATCTGTTTGCTGTCATTTTGATAAAATTAATGTTTTCTCTGCTGGAGATCTAGCGGTTATACAGCGCTCATGAATATGCTGGACTACCTGCAGGACGCCAAGTAGTCCTGTAATGATAATCTACTGCTGATTAAACTACACTATGCAGCCCAGTAAGTGACATTGCTGGAATCAGGGTCTCTACCCTTAAGTGATGCTGCTTTCAGATTAGGTGGCAAATACCTGGGGAAAGATTCCCTTTAAAAATACATCCAATTGTGATTATTATTACAAGAATTGACATGCACCGCAGGTCAGTTTTCGCTGTGCGCCGTACATGCACAGTGGGCAGGAGATTTCTAGAAATCTCATCCACTATGCTTGTACTGTATAAGGCTAGTTTCACACTTGCGTTGTTTTGACGCAAACGGACTCCGTCACTAATGTAGTACAGTTCATTTATTTACAGTGTAAGAGCGACACCATGCTTCCTGCACTACCCGCATGTGTCCACATGGTGTCGCGCTTACACTGTAAATAAATGAACTGTACTGTCCATGTGACGGAGTCCGTTTGTGTCAAAACAACGCAAATGTGAAACCGGCCTAAGGCTGATATAACACTTCCGTCTTTTTCAATCCGTCACAATCCGTTTCGTGACTGATGCGACTGATTAGTTGCAGATAGTGTTAAAACTGATGCGAAATCTATATGAATCTATCCCAGGGAAGGGGAGGAAGAGAGAGCAGACCAGAGGGCAGACCAGAGGGCAGACCAGAGAGAGAGGGGAAGGAAGGCAGAGGGAAGGCAGAGGGTAGGCAGAGGGAAGGCAGAGGGAAGGCAGAGGGAGAGAGGGGAAGGAAGGCAGAGGGAAGGCAGAGGGAGGGGAAGGAAGGCAGAGAGAGAGGGGAAGGAAGACAGAGGGAAGGCAGAGAGAGAGGGGAAGGAAGGCAGAGGGAAGGCAGAGAGAGAGGGGAAGGAAGGCAGAGGGAAGGCAGAGAGAGAGGGGAAGGAAGGCAGAGGGAAGGCAGAGAGAGAGGGGAAGGAAGGCAGAGGGAAGACAGAGAGAGAGGGGAAGGAAGGCAGAGGGAAGACAGAGAGAGAGGGGAAGGAAGGCAGAGGGAAGACAGAGAGAGAGGGGAAGGAAGGCAGAGGGAAGACAGAGAGAGAGGGGAAGGAAGGCAGAGGGAAGGCAGAGAGAGAGGGGAAGGAAGGCAGAGGGAAGACAGAGAGAGAGGGGAAGGAAGGCAGAGGGAAGACAGAGAGAGAGGGGAAGGAAGGCAGAGGGAAGGCAGAGAGAGAGGGGAAGGAAGGCAGAGGGAAGGCAGAGAGAGAGGGGAAGGAAGGCAGAGGGAAGACAGAGAGAGAGGGGAAGGAAGGCAGAGGGAAGGCAGAGAGAGAGGGGAAGGAAGGCAGAGGGAAGACAGAGAGAGAGGGGAAGGAAGGCAGAGAGAGAGGGGAAGGAAGGCAGAGGGAAGACAGAGAGAGAGGGGAAGGAAGGCAGAGGGAAGACAGAGAGAGAGGGGAAGGAAGGCAGAGGGAAGGCAGAGAGAGAGGGGAAGGAAGGCAGAGGGAAGGCAGAGAGAGAGGGGAAGGAAGGCAGAGGGAAGACAGAGAGAGAGGGGAAGGAAGGCAGAGGGAAGGCAGAGAGAGAGGGGAAGGAAGGCAGAGGGAAGGCAGAGAGAGAGGGGAAGGAAGGCAGAGGGAAGACAGAGAGAGAGGGGAAGGAAGGCAGAGAGAGAGGGGAAGGAAGGCAGAGGGAAGACAGAGAGAGAGGGGAAGGAAGGCAGAGGGAAGGCAGAGAGAGGGGAAGGAAGGCAGAGGGAAGGCAGAGAGAGAGGGGAAGGAAGGCAGAGGGAAGACAGAGAGAGAGGGGAAGGAAGGCAGAGGGAAGGCAGAGAGAGAGGGGAAGGAAGGCAGAGGGAAGACAGAGAGAGAGGGGAAGGAAGGCAGAGAGAGAGGGGAAGGAAGGCAGAGGGAAGACAGAGAGAGAGGGGAAGGAAGGCAGAGGGAAGGCAGAGAGAGGGGAAGGAAGGCAGAGGGAAGGCAGAGAGAGAGGGGAAGGAAGGCAGAGGGAAGGCAGAGAGAGAGAGAAAGAGAGAGTGAGAGTGAGAGAAGAAGAGAAGAGAAGGGAAGGGGGAAGACAGAGGGAGGAGAGGGAGATTTTTTTCTAACCAGAAAGGAATTTACACATCTGAGCATGCTCTGTTGCTAAAAGACGGATCTGTCAATTGACGGACTCCGACGGATTGAGGCACCCATAGGCTTCCATTATAACACACGATAGACGCCAACGGAAAGGCCGCTCCGTTTTTTAGACGCACACTAAAAATGTTACATTCTGCGTTGCTTCTGCCCGGCGATCAGTCGCAAAACGGATGCAACGCAAGGCAATCAGTCGCAATCCATCCTTAATACAAGTCTATGGGAACAAACGGAATTCTGCAAATTATTTTGCAGGATTTAGTTTTTTCTCAAAGCGACGGATTGTGACTGAGGCAAAATGATGGAAATGTGAAAGCAGCCTAATGCAGCGAAAACACGGGGCATCCAAAACGCTGCAAACACTGATCATGGGGACGCAGCCAATCTGCACCAAAAAAAGGGGGGAAAAAGACCATACAATAATCCAGAAAACTGTTACAATCTTCTGACGTTTACGATCGCAATGTGAACACGGCCCTAACTGCCGAGCTCCCATGTTAACTCCTTACACATCGTAGCCCTTTGGTTGGCAATGGTAGAAGGTAACCCAACACGACTACAGGGGTCCGCTGGCATTGTCATGGCGATGCCGTGTCCTCCATGTCCCTACACCTGGACAGTCATTTCACAATATAAAATTGTATGTGTGTGTGTGTGTGTGTATATATATATATATATATATATATATATAGTAGGTAATAGAAATCAAGTCCTTTGTGTTTTTTTTTTAACATTTACAGTCTGGGAAAATAAAATAGTGCACAATAAATCGCACAAAAGTCGCATCACGTGACTTCATATAAAAAAAAAAAAAGTGACCGCACAGCAGCCGCCTGAGTGAAGCCTAGGTCCTCGCAGCTGACACCTGGCTCACACACTGCCGCCTCATGCGGTCACACAGCCATTACAGCGCCGCCCGCTCACACCACACCATGCCAACATCACCTGCAACACCGTCTCCTTCACGCGACCACTTTTCAAAGGACATTTCCCAAGTCCCGCCCATTGACCGATTTCCCTGAACTCTATTGGATAATTGCGCTGCCTATCTTTAAATCAATTTATTTTATTGGTCGGTGTTTAACCAACCAGCAAGGTAGGTTAAGAGCTTTTAGTGGTTTGGCTGAAGAACAACGTTGCCATGACGTGGGCGGGGTTAAACAGAGGTCGCTCGCTTATTGGCTGCTGCCGTTAGCTCCGATTTTGCTTTATACAGGAGGTGACGTTTAGCTATCATTTTGACTGACGGGGAGATTGTCCTATGAGAGGCCTGGGTTTTACTCTTTCTAGGAAGTACAGTCAGTGATGCTTTTTGTTGCACTGATTGGTGCTAAGGTCTTCGTTACCATAGCGACAAGAAGGCTTTATTTTTAGGTATTTTACTGTACTAAAAGGGTCAATAATCCAAACCAATTTGGAAGACATCGAGCACATAGTACAAGAGGGTCACCAAAGACAGCACACCCACAATAATGAGCATTCATAGTGGAATGTGCGTCATGGTTAGAACCTATAGTATTCTATATTCCTAATGTGTGACTACACTGGACCGGGTGCTATCAAGTGTAATAATGACCAATGATGCCCCTACACACAGTTTGGTGCCCCCAAACATGCATCCCCCATGCACAGTACAATGCCCTCATGGTGCCTCTATACTGTACATAGTATAATACCCCCAACAGAGCCCCTCTCACAGTATAATGCTTCCACAGTACCCCCTCACAGTATAATGCTCCCACAATACCCCCTCACAGTATAATGCTCCCACAGTACCCCCTCACAGTATGATACCCCAAAAGTGCCCCCTCACAGTATGATACCCCAACAGTGCCCCCTAACAGTATAATGCTCCCACAGTACCCCCTCACAGTATGATACCCCACAGTACCCCCTCACAGTATGATACCCCAACAGTGCCCCCTCACAGTATGATACTCCAACAGTGCCCCCTAACAGTATAATGCTCCCACAGTACCCCCTCACAGTATGATACCCCAACAGTACCCCCTAACAGTATAATGCTCCCACAGTACCCAATCACAGTATGATACCCCAACAGTGCCCCCTCACAGTATGATACCCCAATAGTGCCCCCTAACAGTATAATGCTCCCACAGTACCCCCTCACAGTATTATACCCCAACAGTGCCCCCTCACAGTATAATGCTCCCACAGTACTCCTTCACAGTATGATACCCCAACAGTGCCCCCTCACAGTATAATTCTCCCACAGTACACCCTCACAGTATGATTCCCCAACAGTGCCCCTCACAGTATGATGCTCCCACAGTACCCCCTCACAGTATGATACCCCAACAGTGCCCCCTCACAGTATAATGCTCCCACAGTACCCCCTCACAGTATAATACCTCGACAGTGCCCCCTCACAGTATACTGCTCCCACAGTACCCCCTCACAGTATGATACCCCGACAATGCCTCTCTCACAGTATAAAGCTCCCACAGAAGCCTTCTCACAGTATCACGGACCCACAAAGCCCCTCTCACAGTATGATGCCCCCAGAGAAGCCTTCTCACGGTATAATGCTCCCACAGTGCCCCCTCACAGTATGATGCTTCCACCATACCCCCTCTCATGGTATGATGCCCCCACAGAAGCCTTCTCACAGTTTAATGGCCCCACAGTGCCCCCTCACAATATGTTGCCCTCACAGTGCCTCTCTCATACTATGCCTCCTGAGAAGCCTCACAGTATAATGGCCCCACAGTGCTCCCTCATAGTATGATGCACCCACAGTGCCCCCTCACAGTATGATACCCTCAGTGTCTTTCTCACAGTAGGA
Source organism: Anomaloglossus baeobatrachus (assembly GCF_048569485.1). Lineage (NCBI taxonomy): Eukaryota > Metazoa > Chordata > Amphibia > Anura > Aromobatidae > Anomaloglossus > Anomaloglossus baeobatrachus. The sequence goes on along the minus strand of NC_134356.1, from coordinate 628,781,599 downwards.
TGCTCCCACAGAAGCCTTCTACCAATATCATGCCCCACAGTGCCCCTGTTTCAGTATGATGCTTCCCAAGAAGCCTCACAGTATAATAGCCCCACAGTTCTTCCTCATAGTATGATGCCCCCACAGTGCCCCCTCACAGTATGATACCCCCACAGTGTCTCTCTCACAGTATTATGCTCCCACAGAAGCCTTCTAACTGTATAATGCTCCCACAGTTCCCCTTTACAGCATAATGCTCCCACACAGTTCCCCCTCACAGTATGATGCTTCCACCATGCCCCTCTCATGGTATGATTCTCACAGTATAAAGGCCCCACAGTGCCCCCTAACAGTATGATACTCCAACAGTGCCCCCTAACAGTATAATACCTCCATAATAGAGTTCTCACAGTATAATGCTCCCACCGTGCCCCCTCACAGGGCTGCATGCCGCTCTTCTGCCTCTCTCTGACTGTTCCTCCACAGGTATTTTTTTAAATTGGCGCCAGCATACCCTTCACATATTGATTCCTCTGGTTTATAGTCACAGGCTGCTTATCTTTTTTCTTACCCCTGTATATTAATATACCTTTTGATTCATCATATATCAGCTCTTCTGCATTTACATTTTGGGACTTGTGCAATTTTCAATCTTGTACCCATCTGTCTGTCCATTGCAGCTTCTGCTATAATCCTGCTAACCTTTGGTATTGTATTATATGCTTCAGTTTGGGCACTGTGCAATATGCTAATCCATCTTAAAGTCATATAGACCCATTTTTTCTATTGCTCTCAGCAGCAACCAATTTGGCTACAATATGCAAAATTTGTCCTTTCAATTTGGACAGTATATTCTAGTGTTAGATTATTTATACTGGTCATGTGAATTTGTGTGTAAGAGGAGAAATTTATTAATCTTTGTGATACAATAATTCTTGATATAACTATTAATTATTGTCATTTATGAATTGTATTCGTTTGTGATTTTTTTCAGATTGGTGGCAATTTTTGACACTACTTGTTTATCAATTTTTTTTATCTCTTTTCCACCCGTGTCCTTGACCAATAAAAATTATATATGTATGGACACCTAATTCAATCTGTTCTTCCTTTGTTCCCCTCACAGTATGATACTTCCACAGAAGCCTTCTCACAGTATAATGGCCTACAGTGCCCCCTCACAGTATCATGCCCCCACAGTGCCCTCTCGCAGTATCATGCCCCCACAGTGCCTCTCACAGTATCATGCCCCCACAGTGCCCCTCTCACAGTATAATGCCTCCCCAAAAGCCTTCTCACAGTATAAAGGCTCCACAGTGCTCCCACACAGTATGATGCCCCCACAGTTCTTTTCTCACAGTATGATGCCTCCTCAGAAGCCTTTTCACAGTATAATAGCCCCACAGTGCTCCCTCATAGTATGATGCCCCCACAGTGCCCCCTCACAGTATAATGCTTCCACAGTGCTCCCTCACAGTATGATGCCCCCACAGAAGCCTTCTCACAATACAATGGCCACTCTCACAGTATGATTCTCCCATGGATGCCTTCTCACAGTACAATGCACCATAGTGCCCTTCTCACAGTCCGATGTCTCCACAGTTCCCCTCTCATAGTATAATTCTCCCACATCTCTCTCATAATATAATGACCTCACAGAGCCCCTCTCACAGCACATTTCATCTATAGTCCTCGTCCCATAGTATGATGCCCTCACAGTGCCCGTTTCACAGTTTAATACCCCACAGAGTTCCTCTCCCAGTATGATGTCCCCACAGTGCCCTTCTCACAGTACAATGCCCACACAGTGCCCGTCTCACAGTATAATAGCCCCACAGAGTTCCTGTCCCAGTATGATGCCCCCACAGTGCCCTTCTCACAGTATAATGCCCCCGTAGTACCCTTCTCACAGTACAATGCACCATAGTGCCCTTCTCACAGTCTGATGTCTCCACAGTTCCCCTCTCATAGTATAAAGGCCCTATCACACACAGAGATAAATCTGCGGCAGATCTGTGGTTGTAGTGAAATTGTGGACAATCAGTGCCAGGTTTGTAGCTGTGTACAAATGGAACAATATGTCCATGATTTTACTGCAACCACAGATCTGCCAAAGATTTATCTGTTTGTGACTGGGCCTTAATTCTCCCACAACATCTCTCTCATAATATAATGACCTCACAGAGGCCCTCTCACAGCACATTTCATCTATAGTCCTCGTCTCATAGTATGATGCCCTCACAGTACCCCCTCACACAGTGTAATTCCCCTACGGAGCCAAATTTGGAAGCTCTGCTACAAATAAACATAGAATAACACAAACCCACAGATTCAAAACAATAAAAAATGCACGTGAACTTAGCCACTAACCAGTGTCTGAGACAATGGACAAGGGGCAACAAACGCACCCAAAACTCGATGATAAGGGTAGAGCTCCCAGGTAGAAGAAAAAGCAAGACAAAATAATTACTGATCTTGGGGAGACCAGCCTGAGAAAACACTGCCAGCAGCCAGCAAAGGCGCTCAACACAGTGAAATCCTAGGTGCATTGCCCCCTGGGAAGTATGCAAATCAAAAAAGGTCAGTGGAGCCTCTGTTTAGGAGTCTCGACACGAAAAATAGCCAGATATCCCTCCGGGAAGGACCTAGCAAACCTGAGCGCCTTCGCTGGCTGCCGGCAGTATTTTCTCAGGCTGGTCTCCCCAGGATCAGTGATTGTTTTTGTCTTGCTGGTCTACTAGGCATTGCTCCCACCTGGCCAGAATTCTACTCCACACTGATGAGGGGCAATACCCCGAAACAGCTGTCTGTGGATGGATACATGGCCTTGGTATTTCCCTTGTCATATCTTTAAACTTGTCAAGAGCTGGATATTGACTAAAAGGGCCACATACAGGGGCGTAACTACCGCGGTCGCAACGATCGCCATTGCGACCAGGCCCGGGAGGTTAGGGGCCGGGTGGCTGCCAGGCAGAGCAGCAGCCAGCTCCTGTCAGTGAGAGAGGAGCTGCGCTGCTCTATCACAGACCACGCGGCCGCTATATGACCCGGTGCCGCCGCCGACATCGGGCCCCCCTGACTGGTGTCAACGGCGGCACCATGGCCCCCTGCCTGGTGTCAGCGGCTGCGGTGGCTCCCCCGGTCACCGCGCACAGTAATGATGAAGCATAGCGCGACCGGTGCTGCGCTATGCATCATCATTCTCCCCCTGTGCCTGCACGGTGACGTCACTCCCGTGCGACTGCTATGCTGAGTGCACAGAGTGCAGGTCGGGAGGACGCCGACCGGAGCACCGTAAGAACGAGGAGAGGGGAGGACGAGCAGCAGTGGAAGAGGAAAGCGGTGAGGACAGAGCAGTGGCTGGGAAACGAAGAGAGAGGTGAGGACAGCAGCGGTGGAACGAGGAGACGTGAAGACAGAGCAGCGGTAGAAGGAAGAGAGAGGGTGAGTACTTGTTTGGTTTTTTTTTAATATAAATTACTGAGTACACGGTGGCCAAAAGCTTGGGAAGGCTGCATTATTATACATGGAGGCCTGGGGAGGCTGCATTATACATGGAGGTCTGGGGAGGCTGCATTATTATACATGGAGGGCTGGAGAGGCTGCATTATACATGGAGGTCTGGGGAGGCTGCATTATTATACATGGAGGCCTGGAGAGGCTGCATTATACATGGAGGCCTGGGAAGGCTGCATTATTATACATGGAGGTCTGGAAAGGCTGCATTATACATGGAGGTCTGGGGAGGCTGCATTATTATACATGGAGGCCTGGAGAGGCTGCATTATACATGGAGGCCTGGAGAGGCTGCATTATACATGGAGGCCTCGGAAGGCTGCATTATACATGGAGGCCTGGGGAGGCTGCATTATACATGGACGCCTGGGAGGCTGGCTGCTATATTATACATGGAGGCCTGGAGAGGCTGGCTGCTATATTAAACATGGAGGTCTGGGGAGGCTGGCTGCTATATTGCACATGGAGGCCTGGAGAGGATGGGAGCTATATTAAACATTGAGGCCTGGAGAGGCTGGCTGCTATATTATAAATGGAGGCCTGGAGAGGCTGCATTATACCTGGAGGCCTGGGGAGGCTGCATTATACATATAGGCCTGGGGAGGCTGGCTACTATATTATACATGGAGGCCTGGAGAGGCTGGCTGCTATATTATAAATGGAGGCCTGGAGAGGCTGCATTATACATGGAGGCCTGGGAGGCTGGCTGCTATATTATACATGGAGGCCTGGAGAGGCTGGCTGCTATATTAAACATGGAGGTCTGGGGAGGCTGGCTGCTATATTGCACATGGAGGCCTGGAGAGGATGGGTGCTATATTAAACATGGAGGCCTGGAGAGGCTGGCTGCTATATTATAAATGGAGGCCTGGAGAGGCTGCATTATACCTGGAGGCCTGGGGAGGCTGCATTATACATGGAGGCCTGGGGAGGCTGGCTACCATATTATACATGGAGGCCTGGAGAGGTTGGCTGCTATATTATACATGGAGGCCTGGAGAGGCTGCATTATACATGGAGGCCTGGGGAGGCTGCATTATACATGGAGGCTTGGGAAGGCTGCATTATTATACATGGAGGCCTGGAGAGGCTGCATTATACATGGAGGTCTGGGGAGGCTGCATTATTATACATAGAGGCCTGGAGAGGCTGAATTATACATGGAGGCCTGGAGAGGCTGCATTATACATGGAGGTCTTGGGAGGCTGCATTATTATACATGGAGGCCTGGGGAGGCTGCATTATACATGGAGGTCTGGGGAGGCTGCATTATTATACATAGATGCCTGGAGAGGCTGCATTACACATGGAGGTCTGGGGAGGCTGCATTATTTTACATCCAGGCCTGGAGAGGCTGCATTATACATGGATGCCTGGAGAGGCTGCATTATACATGGAGGCCTGGGGAGGCTGCATTATACATGGAGGCCTGGGGAGGCTGCATTATACATGGAGGCCTGGGGAGGCTGGCTGCTACATTATACATGGAGGCCTGGAGAGGCTGGCTGCTATATTAAACATGGAGGCCTGGAGAGGCTGGCTGCTATATTATACATGGAGGCCTAGAGAGGCTGGCTGCATTATACATGGAGGCCTGGGGAGGCTGAATTATACCTGGAGGCCTGGGGAGGCTGGCTGCTATATTATACATGGAGGCCTGGGGAGGCTGGCTGATATATTATACCTGGAGGCCTGGAGAGGCTGGCTGCTATATTATACATGGAGGCGGCCTGGAGAGGCTGGCTGCTATATTATATGCTATATTATACATGGAGGCCTGGGGAGGCTGGCTGTATTACTATTTATGGAGGCCTGGGGAAGCTGGATGCATTATTATAGATGGAGGTCTGGGGAGGCTGGCTGCATTATTATACATGGAGGTCTGGGGAGGCTGGCTTCATTATTATACATGGAGGCCTGGGGAGGCTGGCTGCATTATTATACATGGAGGCCTCGGGAGGCTGGCTGCTATATTATATATGGAGGCCTGGAGAGGCTGGCTGCTATTTTATACATGGACTCCTGGAGAGGCTGGCTGCATTATTATACATGGAGGACTGGAGAGGCTGGCTGTATTATTATACATGGAGGACTGGGGTGGCTGGCTGTATTATTATACATGGAGGCCTGGGGAGGCTGGCTGCATTGTTATACATGGAGGCCTGGAGAGGCTGGCTGCTACATTATACATGGAGGCCTGGGGAGGCTGGCTGCATTATTATACATGGAGGACTAGGGAGGCTGGCTGCATTATTATATATGAAGGTCTGGGGGGGCTGCATAATACAAAATTAAGGACATCTTATACATGGAATATAGGGGTGCATTATGCATGGAGGAGTATGGGGCTGCATAATACAATATGAGGTTTTATGGGGTTGTGTTATAATACATATAGGACTATGGGGGCTACATTATAATATATGGAGGACTATGGAGCCCACCTTATACATGGACTATGGGGGTGCATTATAAAACATTGGGGACTATGTGGTGCAGTATAATATATGGAGAACTATGAGAAATTCATTATAATAATTGGAGGGCTATGAGGGCTACTTTATACATGGAGGACTATAGAGCTGCGTTATAATATATGGAGGACTATGTGGTGCAGTATTATATATTGAGTACTATGGGGTGAATTATAATATATGGAGAACTATGAGAAATTCATGATAATAATTGAAGGGCTACTTTATACATGGAGCATTATGGGGGTGCATTATAATATATGGAGGACTATGTGGTGCAGTATAATACATGGAGAATTATGAGAAACTAGAAGGTGGCCCGATTCTAACACATCGGGTATTCTAGAATTTATTGTGTAGTTAATGTATGTTTTTTGTTATATATATAGATGTTGTTGTGTGTAGTTGCCAGTGTTTGTGTAGGGCACTGTAAATGTTCTGGGTGTTGTCTTGGTGTGGGGGGGTGAGAGCGGTGTTGTATGTGTGTTGCGTTGTGTGTGTTGCGTTGTTTGTGGAGCGTTGTGTGTCTACAGCGTTCTGTGTGTGGTGCTGTGTGTGTTGCGCAGTTTGTGTGGGTGTGGAGTGTGTGTGTGTGTTTTGGGGGAGGTATGTTTTGTGCAGTGTGTGTGTTGCGCGGTATGTGCGTATATTTGTGTATGCCGTGGTGTTTGTGTGTTGGGTGTTGTGTGTGTGCGGCGTTGTCGGTGTAGGGCGGTGTTTGTGGTTCCCAGTGTGTGTGTGGTGTGATGTGCGGTGCGCGTGTGGCGCTGTGTGTGTGTTTTGGGGGGAGGTGTGCACTCCGCATCGTGCTCCATCCCCCATGCTGCGCACTCCCGATCGTGCTCCATTCCCCATGCTGCGCACCCCCCATCGTGCTCCATCCCCCATGCTGCGCACCCCCCATCGTGCTCCATCCCCCATGCTGCGCATCCCCCATCGTGCTCCATCCCCCATGCTGCGCACCCCCCATCGTGCTACATCCCCCATGCTGCGCACCCCCCATCGTGCTCCATCCCCCATGCTGCGCACCACCCATCGTGCTCCATCCCCCATGCTGTGTACTCCCCATCGTGCTCCATCCCCCATGCTGCGCACCCCCCATCGTGCTCCATCCCCCATGCTGCGCACTCCCCATCGTGCTCCATCCCCCATGCTGCGCACCCCCCATCGTGCTCCATCCCCCATGCTGCGCACTCCCCATCGTGCTCCACAGTCACACATCAGACAGTATACACGCACACATCTGATCGCATACACTCACACCTCACTTCTCCCTGTGCCCTCCGGTGGGCGGTCCCAGCAGCTGTGCTGCACGCCGTGCTCCTCTGCCGACACTCACAGATCCGATCGCATACACTCACACATCAGAACACACGCACACACCCGATCGCATACACGCACACACCTGATCGCATACACGCACACACACACTGACGATATCGCACATACGCGCTCACACACTCACATCATCCGGAGGTACCACATGCTTCCGGCCATGTGATCCTCCGGCAGGTCCTGGAAGGTCACTGCACGCACAGTATCGCCGCCGAGAAGTAAGCGATATCACTGGATGTTGTTGTGTGTGGATGCGATCTGATGTGTGTGTGAGGTGTGTGAGAGTGAGTGAGTGTGATCTGATGTGTGTGTGTCTGTTCTTATGTGTGTGCGTGTGTGTGTGTTCCGCCGCTGCAGGACCTTGATGCGCTCACCTGCTCCCGGTCGGTGTCTGCTGAGTATGACTGCGGGGTCTTCTTTCTTCTCTCTTCTGGGGGTGCCCGCTGCCTATAATGAAGTGTCTTGCAGTGTCTTTAACTCTTTCACCGCTGCATGACACTTCATTATTGACCACAGCGTATGCCGGCTCCCTGCACATGTGTACCGGGAGCCGGTGTACGCTGGAGCGGGGCTGAGCGGGCGAGGCATCAGCGTATGCCGGCTCCCTGCACATGTGTACCGGGAGCCGGTGTACGCCGGAGCGGGGCTGAGCGGGCGAGGCATCAGCGTATGCCGGCTCCCTGCACATGTGTACCGGGAGCCGGTGTACGCCGGAGCGGGCGATGCATGCGGAGGTCCGGGGCAAGCGGCTAATCCATGTGGGGGGGCGGGGCCAGGCCGAGGCGAGCGGCCAATCCGTGGGGGGGCGGAGCCAGGCCGAGCCCAGAGCGGCTAATCCATGTGGGGGGCGGGGCCAGGCCGAGGCGAGCGGCCAATCCGTGGGGGGGCGGGGCCAGGCCGAGCCCAGCGGCCAATCCGACAGTTGTCACTTTTATGACACTTACGGTGACACAATTTTGGAGCAAGACAGACAGACAGACAGACAGAATAAGGCAATTATATATATAGATTCATGATAATAATTGAAGGGCTACTTTATACATGGAGGATTATGGGGGTGCATTATAATATATGGATGCCTATGTGGTGCAGTTTTATATATTGAGTACTATGGGGTGAATTATAATGCATGGAGAACTATGGGAAATGCATTATAATAAATGGAGGACTATGGAAGTCTATTCTAATATATGAAGGGTTATGTGGGACCCTTTATACTATATGGAAGGCTATGTGGGGGCCATTATTGTATTTGGAGAACTATATACAAGGGGGGACAAAAATACAAGCATGGGATGGGAATGTTTTGTGCTGATGGAAAAAGGCTCTTTCCCTCAGCACCCTGCTTTCCCATGCTCTGCTGTACATCTCTCAGCACCCAGCTTTCCCATGCTCTGCTATACATCTTCTCTCAGCACGCAGCTTTCCCATGCTCTTCTATCCATCTTCTCTCAGCACCCAGCTTTCCCATGCTCTGATATGGGGAAAGCTGCGTGCTGAGGGAAAGATGTATAGCAGAGCATGGGGAAGCTGGGTGCTGAGGACAAGATGGATATCAGAACATAGGAAAGCTGGGTGCTGATAGAGGGATTTCAGATCATAGGAAATCTGGGTGCTGTGGGTAAGAGCCAAGTGTCAGCATCATTATCCTGTACCCCGAGTATCAGTGTCATTATCCCATACTCCAAGTATCGGTGTATGTGGAGGGGGGGGCCCAGGTCTGAACTTTGCACCGGAGCCCATCAAACTTTAGTTACGCCACTGGCCACTTAATATGGTGGTTATGATGGTCTCCTAAAAAGAGCCAGTTCTTGGCTAGGTCCTTCCCGGAGGGATGGGATATTTGGCTATTTTCTGTGTCAAGACTCCTAAACAGGCTCCACGGACCTTTTTTGATTTGCATAGGTAGAAGAAAAAAACAGAGCGTAAGGGACAGCTTAGACAATCTGAAAACACAGATGACCAAACAGAACCCTGATGAAGCAGCATAGGATGGTGATATGCGTGGGATAAATTGCCCCCTCCTCACTTCTATTTCCCATTGAGGTCGATTATTGTTTAGATGTGATATTGCTGATTTTTTTGTATATATTTTTGCTCTATTTTACTTCAGGCCTTTTCTGTGGCAATGTGCTCATATTTGTCTAGTTATGTTTGCCTCTTGTTATTATTGCTTGCAGCATTTTATTGGTTCTGTTTATTCATCTATGGTAGTTGTTTTTATAATTGACCAAGTTAGAAACAGAAGAAGAAGAGGCCATTCTGTAACCCCCGTCCATCTTACACGGTATAGGTGGTCCAGCACTGGCCCTATTATGGCTCCCCTTCATCCATATCTATACTAGGGGCACTATTGTGTTCATTGGGCCTCAGATAACTTTATAAATTGATTTAATTCACATTTTTTGTTTTTTTTTCATGCTAATTCAAGAGAAATAAAAGCAAAGCATGTTCCATCAGACTCTTTTGGTACAAAGGTGACTATCCCCGTACACACAGGGTCCGATAGTCCTGTCCGGCAGTGTATAGAGGAACCTGGGCCATTCCACTCCACTGCCATACAGGAGCTGTGCACAGAGCTCCCTCTTTAATTCCGAGTTCTATTTTTTTAGCATTTTTTCCTCCCTATTCTTCCAAGAGACATAACTTCTTTTTTTCCCATCCACATAGCTGTATGACGGCTTGTTTTGTTTTTTATTCTTTTTTGGGTGGGATATGTTTCATTTTTTAACACCTCTATTTATTTTACAATATAATGCACTGGAAAATGGACAGAAAAAAAAATAAGTGAGGTGAAACAAAGAACCCACACAATTCCACTATTATTTCATTTTTTTTTATTGTGTTCATTGTTCTTTAAAAATGACCCAGCAAGATAATTCTCCAGGGCAGTGCAATTGCATTGATACCAATCTTATGTTAATTTATCTGGTTTTTATAGATACCAAATGTGACGACATGGACTCTCATGGGTTAAAGTTTCTTAAAATCCAGCCAGACAGCACGATAGATTGTCTATAGACGGGGGAGAAGTCCCTCATTGTTTTTACAAGACTCTTGTTGACTCAATGTAATTGTGTTGGCCACTGAAAGCCAGACGTATTGTTCTCCAGACATTTCCAGTAACCATTGTATTGTAGTTGTGTATTGATAATGTAATTACCTTAGTAGCCATTGTCTAGTCGGTGACTTGCCGACTCCATGTAGATATAATGAGTCTTTCTATGCACATCATTTAAATGAACATTATCCATGCAGCTTGAAATTCATCCAATGGGAGAAGCAATCTTGTCCAACCAATCGATGAGGACGCAGTGTATCCTAAGGGAAGGTTATGGCTATAAAAGGGACTTCTTTAAGCCACCAGGGGGGATGAAGGTTGATGGATGCTGATGGATCCAGTCTAAGCTCTTTGGAGCTGACTAGAGGATCAGGATATCTTATGGCTTCAATCTAGGGGCTCCGGTTCCGGTTGGAGACCATATCCACAGCCTAGGGATTTCGACCCCGGCTGCCAGGATTGTATCATCATACCAGGACTACCTAAGGAGGCCGGCGTTTAGTTGGGATGAGCCCTGAGCCACGCTGTCTTTCTAAAGGCGGCAGGTTTTAGTGGACGAGAGCACCCACTGAGCCCCGTGTCTCCACACCAGATATGTTCAATTTTATTTCTTTACTAGCTGTAGAATCCGGAATTGCCCGGGATAGTAACCGAGTCTCACTCTCTCCATCCTACCCTCCTTCTCTCCCACTCCCCCTGTCCCCCTCTCACCACTGAAATGATATTAACTGACACATACGCTGTCTTATACTAAGGGGTACTTTGCACACTACCACATCGCAGGTGCGATGTCGGTGGGGTCATGTCAAAAGTGACGCACATCCGGCGTCGCTCTCGACATTGTAGTGTGTAAAGCCTAGATGATACGATTAACGAGCGCAAAAGCATCGTAATCGTATCATCGGTGTAGCGTCGGCGAAAACCATAATTACCTTGCTGCGACGGTCCGATGTTGTTCCTCGTTCCTGCGGCAGCACACTTCGCTGTGTGTGAAGTCGCAGGAGCGAGGAACATCTCCTACCTGCGTCCTGCGGCTCACGCCGGCTATGCGGAAGGAAGAAGGTGGGCGGGATGTTTACGTCCCGCTCATCTCCGCCCCTCTGCTTCTATTGGCCGCCTGCCATGTGACGTCGCTATGACGCCGCACGGCCCGCCCCCTTAATAAGGAGGCGGGTCGCCGGCCAGAGTGACTTCGCAGGGCAAGGTGAGTGCATGTGAAGCTGGCGTAGCGATAATTTTCGCTATGCCAGCTATCACCACATATCGCAGCTGCGACAGGGGCGGGGACTATCGCATTCGGCATCGCAGCATTGGCTTGCGATGTCGTAGTGTGCAAAGTACCCCTTAGAATATCCTTTATTGCCTATAGCAACCAAGCAGAGCTCCTTGACCTGTAACAAAATAGAAGCATACCTGTGATTGGTTGCTATAGGCCACCTGATAAATATCCAAAGTAACTGTCAAAACAGCCAATATATTACCTCACATATCCAAACAGTTTCTGTGTGTGTGTGTCTCTTTCTGTGTGAGTGTCTATTTCTGTGTGAGTGTCTCTTTGTGTGTGTGTGTGTGTGTGTGTGTGTGTTTCTCTGTGTGTGTGTGTGTGTGTGTGTGTGTGTGTGTGTCTGTGTGTTTCTCTGTCTTGACACTCAGGAGTTGTTGTGAAAGAAAGGTGATTTTTATTCCAAGACACTACCAAGCACAAACGTTTTAGTCCGTAATGGACCTTCCTCAGTGTGCCGTGGTGGTAGAGTGTCTCTGTTTCCCAGGAGAGGCAAGCGTTACAGTGTTTCCTGCGGTGTCCACCGCTCAGAGCGTTTGCTCAGAATAGCGGTCGACACCACAGGAAACATTACAAAACTTGCCTCTCCTGGGAGACAGAGACTTGCTACCACACCGCACACTGAGGAAGGTCCATTATGGAACGAAACGTTTGTGCTTGATAGTGTCTTGGAATAAAAATCACCTTTCTTTCACATCAACTCCTGAGTGCCAAGTTTTCTGTTATATTGGTTATGGCATTGGATATTACTTGTGCACCATCAACAGAAGTGCCGTATTCTGCTAGAATCTTTCTCTGTTTGTGTTTGGGGTTAAATTTTCAACTTAAAACATAGTCTATGATGTTCCCTGAGTCACATGAGGTATCTGTGCAAAATTTAGGGATTGTAAACAGTGCGGATTCCTTTAGTGGACACACACACACACACACTCACACACACACACACACACACACACACACACACACACACACACACACACACAGCTTTATATATTAGACTTTGGAATTAGAGACTAGTCGTGGTAGAGATTGGGGAGAGTGATGATTCATACTCATGAGGGTTTATTTTCATAATGTTAGAAACTTGTTTTTATTTTTATTTATTATTTATTTTTTATTCTTTCCTGGAGACTTGACCTGTGGTCATTTAATTGCTTATAATATATGCTGTAACTCTAGTATTGCCGTATAACGTTCTCCAATGATGCTGGGCTTCAAAGATGGTGGCACAGGAGCCTTCAATAGAACCCTGGCTACCGTGTCAACCCATTGACACCTCACAATCGCCTCAAGGAGGGTTGCGAGGTTAGATGGGCATCAGAACAAACCCTGTCCTGGATCACAACAGTTAAATGCAGCAGATTGAGGCAGCTGCAGGTTGTATAACGCAGCTGGCACCTGACGTCTATAGTGTTCGCTCAGCACCTTAGACTGCTCCATACTCATATACATGTATGGAAAATGTCAGGAAGAGGCTAAAAAAGCTTCCAGTAGAGAAAAATATGGCTACTTTCTTCCAAAAACAGCATCTGTTCATGGTTGGTGTCTGATATTGCAGCTCAGTTGACATAATGAACTATTCACAACCCATGGTATGGAACTACAGTGCTGTGCAAATTAATTGGGACAAAGCATTTTTTAAGTAAAATCATAAGTTGGTTACCAGTCAGTGATTCAAACCAGTTTTAACTGCTTTGAACACGTGTGAGTGTACAACCTTGAGTAACAAAATGTGGTTTGACTGGTTTTAGTCAGAAAATAACAGCTAGCTGCCCCTCAGCTTCAGTTGAGAGCTTGTTTCTGTGACGAGTGGTTTAGTGTAGTTTTTCTCTCAGTGTGATTCGTGTCTGTAAACATGGATGTTACTCCACGGAAGAGGTCTGGAATTATTACTCTTAATGAACATACAAGTCTGACTGTAAGAGAAATCGCTTCCTACCATTTCAAGAATAATTCGCACACACAATGAAACTGGATCGTTTTCTCCAAAACAAAAGGGAAATGTGGAAGAAAAAGGAAAACGACACAAAGAACTGATAAAACACTTATCAGAAATAGTAAAATTAAAGAAAAACAAGTAAAGACCTCCAAAGAGACTTGTTCGCTGCGGGTATTGATATTAGCGATTCGACTGTACGGCGAAGGCTTCTGGAAGTTGGTCGGAGGGCAACAAAGCCAGTAAAGAAACAACTACTGACATCTCCAATAAAGGCAAAACGACTCGCATGGGCAACAAAAACATAAATCTTGGACAACTAGCCAGTGGAAAAGGTAATTTTCAGTGATGAAACCCATCTTTTTGTTCAAGGGTACAGAGCAAGTGTTATTAGAAGAAGCAAAAATGAACCATTGCGAGCTGATCATATGCAACAAACTGTAAAAGACACCCTCAAATAACAGATGTTTTGGGGCTTTTTTACATCTGATGGTGCAGGGAGCTTATTTCCTGTTGATGGTATGATGAATTCATCCAAATACATAGACGTTTTAAAACGTTTTATTGTGCCATTCATGCGTAAATTTGAAGGGACATTCCAACAAGATTTGGCTCCATGCCACAATTCCAAGTGTGTGAAGAAATTCCTGGAAGAAAATAAAGTAAAAAGTGCTGGTCTGGCCTGGCAAATCACCAGACTTAAATCCTATAGAAAATGTGTGGAGCATTGTGAAGAGACATCTTGGCAAAATGGACTGTAAAACCAAAGAACGCATGATAAACAGCGCCATACAAGTGTGGTTCCATGATGAAGAATTGAAGAATTGATGCAACAACTTGGTAGAATCTATGCCAAAACACATTGAAAATCTCATATCTGCTAAAGGAGGACATATTTCTTAGTAAAATTGGTATGTAACAGTGCATTATAACATTTTATTATTAAATGTTCAAAAATATGTGTTTTTTTTGCTTTGTCCCAGTTAATTTGCACAGCACTGTATTTTAGGGAGCAAAGAGCCACAGTTTTCTAATTCTGAACACCCCTCTTTAACATAGTGAACCTGAACGGTAAAGTTCGCATTTGTACCGGACACCTAGTATCTGGGGTTCAAACTCGAACACGGACTGCTCATGGACGTCCATGTCCGAGATCGGATACTGTTTGGATGCTGAATAAAGTTTGCTGAAAGGCTCCAGCGCAGCCAAACAATAAGCTTTCGGCATGGGGAACATGCCTGGACGTCGCTGGGAGTAAAATAAATAAATTGAAAAAACATGACGTGGGGTCCCCCCTATTTTTGATACTTAGCCAAGGTAAAGCAGACAGCTGGGGGCTAGTATTATCAGACTGGGAAGGACCATGGTTATTTGGCCCTTCCCAGGCTAAAAATAGAAACCCACAGCCATCCCAGAAGTGGCACATCCATTTGATGCCCCAATTCAGGTGCTTTTCTCAACCCTTCCCAATTGCCCTGTTGCGGTGGCTATCGGGGTAATATTTTGGGCTTTGGTGTCAACTGTAAATTAACAGCTGGAATCAAGTCCAGGGGTTAGCAATGGAGAGACACTCCCATTATTAACCTGGTAAGGGTAAAGTTAAAAAAAACCCACACAGACAAGAAGAAATAGTTTATTTTAATAAACACTCCACCACACTTCTCATTCACCAATTTATTCATTTAAAAAAATCTTCAAAGTTTCAATGTAATCCAATGGTGTAATGTCCCACGATGTTCATCAAATCCTATGGAGTTTCGTTCTTAGAACGAGGCTCCATAGGTCACTCGCGGTCAGTGCCAGACACAGAATTTCTCACAAGCGTGAGAAATTCCGTGTCTCCCGCTAACTTGGAGTGACCTATGGAGCCTCGTTCTAAGAATGAAGCACCATAGGATTTGGTGGACATCGTGGGACATTACACCATTGGATTACATCGGGACTTTGAAGAATTTTTGAATTAATCAATTGGTGAATGTGGGAGTGTTGGGGAGTATTTTTTCAAATAAACATTTTTTTCCTGTGTGTTTTTTACTTTTCACTTACTGGATTAGTAATGGGGGTACCTGATTGACACCTACCTATTACTAACCCTTGGGCTTAATGTCAGCTGATACTACACAGCTGACATCAGCCCCAAAAATGTTACCACGATTGCCACCGTACCAAGACAAGCGAGAGAGCCAGGAAAAGCAGTGGAATTGGTGCATCTAATGGATACTCAACTTCTGGAGCGGCTGCGAACTGCTATTTTTTGGATTTGAAGGGCTAAATAACCATGGGCCTTCCCAGCCCTCAGCTGTCTACTTTACCTAGGCTGATTATCAAAAATATGGGGGACCCCACCCGTTTTTGTTTTTTTTTAATGATTTATTTAACGATATACTACTAGAGTCTTGTAAAAACGTATATAATAAAATGTCCAGGAATAAAAAGAAACCACTATGGATAAATAAGACAGTACTAAGTACAGTGGAACCTTTCTTAACGAGAACAATCCGTTCTGGGACTGTGCTTGTTAACCAAGTTACTCGTTAAGCAAAGCAAGATTTCCCATAGGAAATCATTGCAATGCAAACGATTCGTTCCACAACGTGTTAAATGTCCCATCCTGGTCCCCTATTCTGTCATTCCACACATGCACAAACACACACAAACACGTACAAACACACATGCACGCACACGCACATATTATATGCTCACCTTACCTTTCGTTCCATCGTTGGTCTCCTGGGACTTGCTGTTCTATGGTACGGGGCCGGGCTGTGTATCGTGTTACCATAACGACGAGGGTGGAACTTCCTGGCCAGAGCGCTGACGTCAAAGGCAAAGCCGCTTGCCTCTGATTGGCCAGCGCACTGCCTTTCAGTAGCAGTAACAGGAAGTTCCTGCCTCGTTGCTATGGATGCCAATACACAGCCTGGAGTGGAGCGGCGAACTACAGGACCCAGGAGGCTGGGGATGAAACGAAAGGTACACATATTATGTTATATTATATGCTCACCTTACCTTCCGTTCCATCGCTGGCCTACTGGGTCTTGTAGTTCGCCGCGAGGACATCGCGATGTACCCGGGAACTACAAAAACCATGAGACCGGCGGTGGAACGGAAGGTAAGGTGAGCATAATACTGTATGTGTGTGCGTGTGTGTGTGTTTGTGCGTACATGTGTGTGTTTGTGTGGACTGCAAGTGCGGGTCAGAGCGCGGTGGATGTACGGAACCAGAAGTGTGTGCGGTGAGGATTTCGCTCGTACAGCAAAGCTTTCTCGTAAAGCGGGTTACAAATTTACAGAAAGCTTTGCTTGTTAAGCGAAATTCTCGTTAAGTGGGTTACTCGTTAAGCGAGGTACCACTGTATAATAAAACAAAAAAAAAGGGCGTTCAAACTCTTGAAGGCTGAGAATACAGCAATAGCATTTCAGGAATATAAAGATCTCAATAGGAAATGTAAAAGAAGAAATCAAAACTAGCAAAATTAGCTATTGAAACAAAATATAGTAAAAATACATTCAAATAACCCCCCAAATTTTTTTTAATAATACATTAATGCCAAAAGGAAAAAAAAGGATGGTATCGGCCCCATAATTGATTGATTATAACAGGATAATTATAGAGGATATAGAAAAGGCTGAGATATTAAACAGGCTCTTTTCATCTGTGTTCACCAAGGAACTGACTATTCCAGGGATCATTCAACAAGGCAAAAATCAAAGTGTCCCCCCCATCCCCGATATAACTAATTTAACACAAGAAAAAGTACGCCTGTGTCTGAATACATTAAATATTGACAAATCCCCCGGGCCAGATGGTATTCATCCACAGATATTGAGAGAATTGAGCTCAGTGATTGACAGACCGCTGTATCTCATCTTCTTAAGGCCCTGTCACACACACAGATAAATCTGCGGCAGATCTGTGGTTGCAGTGAAATTGTGGACAATCAGTGCCAGGTTTGTGGCTGTGTACAAATGGAACAATATGTCCATGATTTCACTGCAACCACAGATCTGCCAGAGATTTATCTGTGTGTGTGACAGGGCCTTTAGACTTGCTTATTACAGGGTTGGTGCCTCAGGATTGGAGAATGGCTGATGTGGTACTATATTTAAGAAAGGTAAGAAGGTGAATCCAGGCAACTACCGTCCGGTAAGTCTGACATCACTATCAAGGTTTTTGAGGGTATTTTAAGAGATGACATGCAACGATATATTAGAGAGAATTATATAATAACCGACAGACAGCATGGATTCATGAAAGATAAGTCGTGTGTAACCAACATGCTGGGTTTCTATGAAGAGGTAAGTGCAAATCTGGATATTGGTAATGCAGCTGATGTGATTTATTTGGACTTTGCAAAGGTATTTGATACTGTACCACACAATAGCCTTATATTAAAGCTCCAGAAGCAAGGACTAGGGGAAACTATATGCAACTGGGTAAGGAATTGGCTAAAAGATAGGAAACAAAGAGTAGTCATAAATGGTACAGTCTCTAAATGGGCTATAGTCAGCAGTGGGGACCGCAGGAATCTGTGCTAGGACCGATTCTTTTTAATCTCATGACTTATTTCATCCAAAGACAGTACTAAAGACCAGGGGGCACTCACTTTGAGTGGAAGAATGGCGATTCCGGCAGCTAAATAGGAAAGGGTTCTTTACAGTTAGAGCAGTCAGACTGTGGAATGCCCTACCACAAGAGGTAGTAATGGCAGATACTATAACAACTGTTAAAAAAAGGGCTGGATGATTTCCTCAGTACACATAACATTGTCAGTTCTAAATGATTAATGCCAAAATATATAGTTGGTAGAGGAAGGTTGAACTAGATGGACCGAGGACTTTCCACTTATGTAACTATGTAATTTATTCCCTCTCCACATTTGTTTGCAGGGCAATGTCTTGATCTTACCCTCATTTTACTTCCTTTCGGAGCCCCCAAGGCTTTCCTACGGCCTATTTACAGCCCAAAAGTCTGGGTCCCCATTGACGTATATGGGGTCTGAGGTCAAGTTCAGGTCAAATCTGGGTACCAAACCGAACTTTTAACTAAAGTCCGGCTAAACCCGGCGAACCTGAACATCCACGGTTTTGCTCATCCCTAATAGTGAGTATTCCATGTTTTCTTTATTCTTTTTTGTTTGTTTGTTTTTTTAACCCACCATACAGTTGGAGAAATATGTGCATTTTACTCACTGCAAATTTATTGTCTTTATCAAAGGGGCATGGCTTAGATGATTTGTATCTTGGCTACTCTGCATATTACCATGCGAGCCACACCTCCTTGGTAAATACCATTCAAATTTTAAACAAATATATTTGGAACCATATTTAAATAAATAAAAAAAAAGAACGGAATACTCGGGTGGGGGGGACAGCGGGAATCAATTAAGAGCAAACCTGTCTCTTTTGACCTGGTGACAGGTCTTCTGTAACCCCTTCCCCCTTGAGCCTGTTTTCACAATCCTGACCAGACCAAATGTTACAATTCTGACCAGTGTCGCTTTAGGGGGAAATAACTCTGGAACTATTCAATTTTTTAAAAAATTAATGAAAAATTCAACAAAAAATGTGAATATTTTGCAATTTGCTAACTTTTTATTTTTATGCCGTTAAATCAGATGGGTATCAAAAACATCATTAATAAATTTCCCACATGTCTACTTTACATCAGCACAATTTTTGAAACATAATTTTTGTTTGTTTGGAAGCTGGAAAGGTTAAAAGTTTATCAGCATTTTCTCATTTTTCTAACAAAATTTACAAAATCATTTTTTTACCTTCTAGGCCTGGTCCTGAGTGGAGACCACTTGTAGAAGGGGGGGAACCTGTCACAGGTGTGTTACGGGTGACAGATAGTCCTGTGGTGTCCGGCAATAGAAGGTCACAGCATTTGGCTACACAAAATGCTCCCTGACTTTCTATGATTCCTGCTGCCAGTATTCAGTGTACTAGGTATCTCCTCTGCTGGCTTTTTTTCCTATAGGACCCAGGATAACTCCTCTTCCCTTCAGCTGCTAATCATCTGTATTTCCCCTTGGGTTTAAATACTCATTTTCCCTGGACTTGTGCTGGTGATATTCAGTTCCTTCACAAGCTCTGGATGCAAGCAGGCAGCTTGCACTCCCCAGTAGAATTGTTGCTGCTCTTTACTAAACTTCTGAGTTGTCTAGAGATAAGTTGTTTGCTGTTTTCCCTTAATTGTTATTCCTGTGAGTCCTTTAGTGCTTAGTGAAGTTGACGAAAAGCTCATCCCACCCATTCCTTATCTCTGGGGCCCAGCTCTAGGGTCATCCTAGGGTCAGGTATCCGGCTCGGCGCATAGATGCGGCGAAACCTAGATAGGGTGGTTAGGGATCCCCGTAGCCAGCAGTAGGTTTGGTAAGGGGTCACCAGCTCCCCCTTCCCTAGATGCAGGGTTTCCCTCACCTTTTGATACTTCCCAGTACCTAGCGTAACACTAGGTTTGCAGTGATCATATTGACGCCACAGGTGTATCACTAAATTTTATACCATTGGGTGGTGAAAAAAATAATATATTTTTTTGTACTAAAATGTTGTTTAAGCCCCAAGGTTTAAATTTTTATAAGGGCTAATAAGATAAAATGGGCCACACTTTTTTGTGTGATTTTTCCTGAGTTGGCCAATTACTTTTTTGGGAATTACTTTTGTGGTACAGTACAAAGCTGAGAAGAGAAGGAGCGCTATATTTGAGTTCAGATTTAATTGGAATGGTTTCCGGGTGCCATGTCACACTGACAGAGTCCCAGATATGCCAGAACAGCAGAAACCCCCCACAAGTGACCCCATTTTACAAACTGCACCCGTCAATGAAATCATCTAGGGGTGCAGTGAGCATATTGACACCACAGGTGTGTCACAACATTTGATTCTGTTGGCGATGAAGAAAAATAATTAGATTTTTAACACTAAAATGGTAGATTTCCAATTTTCACAAGGGGAATAGATAAAAAAGGACCCATAATGTGGTATACAATTTCTCCTGAACATGGCAATACCTCACATGTGACTGTACAGTACTGTCTGGCTACACCGCATGGCTCAGGAGGGAAGGAGAGCCATTTGACATTTGGAACACTGATTTTCCTAGAATAGTTTATGGACTCCATTTGCAGAGCCCTTAAGTGCCAGAAAAGTAAAAAGCCCCTCAAGTGACAACATTTTGGAAATAACACCCAAGTGATAACATTTAAGAGTGTATTGACTATTTTGTCTCTGGAAAACACCCATGGAGTAAAATGCAGTAAATGTGTTAGAGTTTAAAATTGCAAATAAGACCCTGTAGTGCCCAGTACATTGTAGGGCCCATACATTGTGTCCTACTCATGCTTCTGGAGACACACACCCTGTAAATTAAGTGGGCTGTCTTCACTACAACAATGTAAAAAATGTGGACGTAAACTGTGGTTTAGGCACACTGAGGTTCTGAAAGGAAGTGGGCATTTTAACTTGAGAGTGCAGATTTTTTTGGGGGGGAGAGGGGAGCCATATATCTTTTCCAGAGCCTTTGTGCTACCAGTAATGTGTAAGCTCCCTATATTTGCATTACCAGATTATGAACCTGAGTCAGGACTTTTTTTGTGGGTTGAGTTGAATGCTATTGGTAGCAACTTGTGGCACAAAACATTTTATATCAGGTCACATTTATACTATGCCCTATGCTGAGCACTTACGTTAGGGTTTCCATCTACATCTCCGAAATATGTAATTCTGGTGAAACCATCAATGTATTCATTCACTAATGAGGCAGCACAGTTAATCCTGATGCCATTTAAACTCTGTTTATCAGTTTCCATCTTTTCAAAGGTGCACAAAATTGTTGTCGACTGCACTTTTGTGCACACATAAAAAGACGTGTAAAAAGATGGACACCGCCAAACAACATGCCAGACAGTAGGTCAATGTGACTCCATCTGTCTCACTTTAGTGAACTTTCCATTGGGAAATTTGTCTGAATTAAGTTTTAGTGTAAGCGTTCAGCATAGAGCGCAGGATAAATGTGAGTCATGCCATACTGCGATCTGTAGGAGGCAGACTGTACAAAATCAACAGTAGATGAAGAATTGGCTTTATCAATTTATTTTTTTACACTGTTCACCTTGTGGTATAAACGATTAGGAGGCTTTCTTTCTCAGCTGAATACGATTAGAGTGATACCAGGTTTATATAATGTATTTTTCAGATTATAAAACGCACTTTTCTTCCCTAAAATATGGGAGGAAAATGAGGGGTGCGTCTTAAAATCCAAATGTAGTTTACCGGGGGGTGGTGAAGTGGGGTCAAAGGAGGCAGGGGTAATGCTATGCGGTGTGCTGCCCACACTGGTCTGTGCGGCGCTGTTCTGTGCATCGGGCGACGCGGCTCTGCTCTCTGCGGGGCTGGTGATGCGGCTCTGATTCGTGCGGGGCTGGTGATGCGGCTCTGCTCTGCGTGGGGCTAGTGATGCGGCTCTGCTCTGCTTTACACGGGAGGCGGTGAGTCACCAGCCATTCTGAAGATGTTGGCAGTGGCGGTGAGGGCTTTAAATAATGGCAGCTGGAGTCAGCGCGTGCACAGATGAGAGTCAACATCTTCAGAATGACCGCCCGCCGCACAGAGCAGCTCCTCGCAGTGCAGAACAGAGCAGAGCAGCCCCGCACAGAGGAGAGCCACGTCATCAGCCCCACACAGAGCCGCGCTGCCCGATGCACAGAACAGAGCCGCGTCATCAGCCCCGCACAGAGCAGTGCCCGCAGTGAGTATCTGGGCCCCCCTCTCTACCACTGGCAGAATTGCAGTTATCAAAGAAAAAAATGGGTTTAAGTCAGCTCACCAGTCCTACTAGAAGAGTAGCCGTCACGGATTCAGTGAGACTCCAGCACAAGTAATATAAGGAAAATTCTCCAGCGTCCACTCTTATAAAATCAATTTTATTCCAAAATTGTTTTAAAAAGATGTACAATCACTGGTGCATGAAAGATAAAAACAAATTCATGACACAATCATCCCCGGGATGCCTGAAGTCTGTGTACACACAGACATGTTTCGGACATGCGTCCTTCCTTGCGAGACCCAGCGACCATGACAAGCGGTGATGACATCAGTAACATTATTGCTCATTGCCGTTCTTGCTGGGTCATACAAAGGGCTACAAGCTCTTGGCAGCTATTGCACGAGCACAGCTCCTGTGCCCGCATGATCGCCATGTCGTAAATTTACGTAATTTTGCGGTAACCCCTTCCCGACCATGATGTAAACTTACGTAAAATGTCATGAAGGGGTTAAGGCTACTTTCCCACGATGAGCTTTTGATGTTACAGATGTTCTGCAGCATTTCTGCGCCTATTAGGTAAATCAGGTTACTTGCCTTTTGCATAGTGTTTTTTATTTGTGGGGGGGAGAGGGGGGGACGGAGGAGGAAGAAGCCAAATCCTTAGCGCTCTTTGAAAACGCAGCACGCTTTTGGTATGGATTATGACTCAGATTCTCTATAGGAATTTAAAAAATAAAAAAAGAATGATGCCACCCAAATACATGTGAAAGTAATGACATTTCATACAAGCCAGTTAAAAAAATATGCAAAAACAAATCTACTTCATGTGCTTTGATGAATCAGCGGCCCCAGGGAAGGGGGGAGTTATCATTTCCTTAGAAATATTATACAAGCCATAACACATTAATCATATATCTGGGCAGAAAATGTTTTATCTTAAAAGCAAAACTGTGGTAGATCCGTGCCGGGGCCCGGGTTAGGGAGCGGCTCAGGGAGTTTATACAGACTTCTCCAAGAACTCCTGGAGGATGTCTATTGTTATATTTCATGTACATACAATGATATTCCTAATATACTCAAATATCTGGACATGATTTAGTGAGTCGGACTAGAGGGAAATCCCGTCTGTGGATTTTTTTCTGCAGGATATATAAAATGATTGATAACATTTCATCTAGTTTGTGGCTTCTGTACGAAACTGAGGATTTTGTATAATGTTGAGTTTGGATCGCGCACCATTTTTCACATTGCCTTCTCTCTGTGAATTAGAACAATTGGGCTTTCATTCAGTGGCAGCAAACAAGTAACCATGGAGCCCCATAGAAAAACTTGGAATTGGGTTGCAATCCACCATAACCACTTTCAGCAGCAAGCTCAGCACATGGAGAATTTCTGATTGTTTGGGTTTCCCTGTTGCTAAAGGGAAAAATAATACAGTGATGTGCACAAAATATATAGCACAGGGGTAATGTTCACAGAGATGTCACAGAATGGTCAGAATGCACATAGTGATGTCACAGTACAGGAATAATCTACACAGTGATGTCACAGAACAGTCAGAATGCACACAGTGATGTCACAGAACAGTCAGAATGCACACAGTGATGTCACAGAACAGTCAGAATGCACACAGTGATGTCACAGAACAGTCAGAATGCACACAGTGTTGTCACAGAACAGTCAGAATGCACACAGTGATGTCACAGAACAGTCAGAATGCACACAGTGATGTCACAGAACAGTCAGAATGCACACAGTGATGTCACAGAACAGTCAGAATGCACACAGTGTTGTCACAGAACAGTCAGAATGCACACAGTGATGTCACAGAACAGTCAGAATGCACACAGTGATGTCACAGAACAGTCAAAATGCACACAGTGATGTCACAGGTCAGTATGCACACAGTAATGTCACAGAACAGTGAAAATGCACACAGTGATATCACAGAACAGTCAGAATGAACACAGTAATGTCTCAGGTCAGAATGCACACAGTGATGTCACAGGTCAGAATACACACAGTCACGTCACAGGTCAGAATGTGTGGCGCCCCTGAGCTTCAGGCGCCACAGGGTATTACAACACTTTTCAGGGGTAATATCTATCCCGGGTTAGAAGAGGGTTAACTGCCGGCACATACAACAGTAAGGTGCCTTCCCACAGGAGGTTGGACTAGGGCAGACAGGCTAGTTAATCATCACGAACCATGGGACTTTCCCAGTCGCTAGCACAACCACCGGGGGCGGGCACCACATGGGGTAAAAGTAGGTGCAACCAACACACTCTCTGCAGAACCTTCCTGGGCACAGCTTGGGATAACATCTAGCACTGACAACTGGAGTTAGTGTTTCTCTCTCTTCATGGGCCTGTGGTTTGGAGCAGGAGGCTCGGCCCGAGTTCCGGACAGCAACCGAGGGACACTCCACTAAAAGACTTTCACGGGCACCGGCGGTGACCGCCGACTATCCGGGATCGGCTGCAGCCCATCGTGGCAGAGACCGGTGTGATGACATGGACTCTCATGGGTTAAAGTTTCTTAACATTCAGCCAGACGTATTGTTCTTTTGTGCTAACTCATGTTTGCTAAACTATTGTTTGGGACCAGACCCTTCGGAGCATTCATTGTAATGTAGTTGTGTATTGCTAATGTGATTACCTTAGTAGCCATTGTCTAGTCTGTGACTTGCAAACTCCATGTAGATATCCTCAGTCTTTCTATGCACATCATTTAAATGAACATTATCCATGCAGCTTGAAATTCATCCAATGGGAGAAGCAATCTTGTCCAACCAATCCGATGAGGACGCAATGTATCCAAATGGAAGGCTGTGGCTATAAAAGGGATTTATTTAAGTCACCAGGTTGTTGTTGATGGATGTGCATGATCCAGTCTAAGCTCTTAGGAGCTGACTAGAGGATCAGGATACCTTGTGGCTTCAATCTAGGGACTCCGGTTCCGATTGGAGACCATATCCACAGTCTAGGGATTTCGACTCCGGCTGCCAGGATTATATCATCATACCAGGACTACTTAAGGAGGAAACCCAAGTTGGGACAATTTGGTCACCTGGTACAGACTTTGCAGACCTCACACAGCTTCCTAAATCTGGCGCTATTCCTTTCTCGGTGGGTGCCCGCCGAAAGCGGGGTGCTGCTGGATTGGAGTAAGTGGCCCTGGAAGCTCTGAGGCATGGACATTCTAAATCCCTGGTGAGCCAGCGGAAGGGTGAGACTCTGTTGCCTGTTACATTTGTGTTTTGCTGGTTATGTGTTATGTGCCGTTAATATTTTGGGGATCCAATAAAGTCTTAATATTGTGATTCCCTCACCTTGTGTTGTCTGAGTAGTGTTCCGCCCACAGTTAAGGAGGTCGTGCGTTCAGTTGGGATGAGCCCTGAGCCACGCTGTCTTTCTAAAGGCGGCTGGTTCAGCGGACAAGAGCACCCACTGAGCTCCGTGTCTCCACAACTTGTACTCTGGGGCAACGCCTGAACTACTTGTGAGTAAAAGACCTGGAAACGCAGCCCCTATCTCTGCCTCTCCGGCACCCAGTGCTGCAGCGCCAAAGGGGACTACCACCACCCCTGTCTCCCTCCAGCATCCTCCTGGGGCAATACCGGTCCATCTGTGGGGAGTGACACCAACCTGGCTGCGACCCTCACCATCAGCCCTGGAGACCAGCACCCGCAGCGGCGGCCCATCCCTGGCCGTGTACCACAGGTGGCGTCATGATCCTAAAAAGACTTTCCTAACCTCCAACTACCACCTCCATCTTTCCTACTACCATCCACCCTCCTTTCTTTAAGTATTAAGGCAATGGAACTGGGTCAGGCCACCCCATGAGGACGCAGAGGATCTACACCCCCGACCCGGCAACGAGTAGATTAAAACACCTGCCAAGTGGGGCGCTACAAATGCACACAGTGATCTCACAGGTCAGAATGAACACAGTGATCTCACAGGTCAGAATGAACACAGTGATGTCACAGGTCAGAATGCACACAGTGATTTTCACAGTACAGTCAGAATACACACAGTGATGTCACAGGTCAGAATGCACACAGTAATGTCACAGGTCAGAATGCACACAGTAATGTCACAGGTCAGAATGCACACAGTAATGTCACAGGTCAGAATGCACACAGTAATGTCACAGGTCATAATGCATACAGTAATGTCACAGGTAAGAATGCACACAGTGATGTCACAGGTAAGAATGCACACAGTAATTTCACAGGTCAGAATGCACAGAGTAATATTTCAGAACAGTCAGAATGCACACAGTGATGTTACAGTACAGTAAGAATGCAAACAGTGATGTCACAGTACAGTCAGAATGCACACAGTAATGTGACAGGTCAGAATGCACACAGTGATGTCACAGGTCAGAATGCACACAGTAATGTCACAGGTCAGAATGCACACAGTAATGTCACAGGTCATAATGCATACAGTAATGTCACAGGTAAGAATGCACACAGTGATGTCACAGGTAAGAATGCACACAGTAATTTCACAGGTCAGAATGCACAGAGTAATATTTCAGAACAGTCAGAATGCACACAGTGATGTTACAGTACAGTAAGAATGCAAACAGTGATGTCACAGTACAGTCAGAATGCACACAGTAATGTGACAGGTCAGAATGCACACAGTGATGTCACAGGTCAGAATGCACACAGTAATGTCACAGGTCAGAATGCACACAGTAATGTCACAGGTCATAATGCATACAGTAATGTCACAGGTAAGAATGCACACAGTGATGTCACAGGTAAGAATGCACACAGTAATTTCACAGGTCAGAATGCACAGAGTAATATTTCAGAACAGTCAGAATGCACACAGTGATGTTACAGTACAGTAAGAATGCAAACAGTGATGTCACAGTACAGTCAGAATGCACACAGTAATGTGACAGGTCAGAATGCACACAGTGATGTCACAGGTCAGAATGCACACAGTAATGTCACAGGTCAGAATGCACACAGTGATGTCACAGGTAAGAATGCACACAGTAATTTCACAGGTCAGAATGCACAGAGTAATATTTCAGAACAGTCAGAATGCACACAGTGATGTTACAGTACAGTAAGAATGCAAACAGTGATGTCACAGTACAGTCAGAATGCACACAGTAATGTGACAGGTCAGAATGCACACAGTGATGTCACAGGTCAGAATGCACACAGTAATGTCACAAGTCAGAATGCATACGGTAATGCCATAGCTCAGAATGCACACAGTGATGTCACAGGTCAGAATGCACACAGTGATGTCACAGAATGGTCAGAATGCACATCGTGATGTTACAGTACAAGAACAACCTACACAGTGATGTCACATAACAATCAGAATGCACAAAGTGATGTCATAGTACAGGCATAGTGCACACAGTGATGTCACAGAACAGTCAGAATGTACACAGTGATGTCACAGTACAGGCATAATGCATAAAGTAATGTCACAATGCACAGATTATTGTCACAGTACAATCAGAATGCACACAGTAATGTCACAGGTCAGAATGCACACAGTAATGTCGCAGTTCAGAATGAACACAGTATTGTCACAGGTCAGAATACACACAGTGATGTCACAAAACAGTCAAAATGCAAACAGTAATGTCACATTGTGACGACATGGACTCTCATAGGTTAAAGTTTCTTAAAATCCAGCCAGACAGCATGATAGATTGTCTATAGACGGGGGAGAAGTCCCTCATTGTTTTTACAAGACTCTTGTTGACTCAATGTAATTGTGTTGGCCACTGAAAACCAGACGTATTGTTCTCCAGACTTTTTCAGTAATCATTGTATTGTAGTTGTGTATTGATAATGTAATTACCTTTGTAGCCATTGGCTAGTCGGTGACTTGCCGACTCCATGTAGATATACTGAGTCTTTCTATGCACATCATTTAAATGAACATTATCCATGCAGCTTGAAATTCATCCAATGGGAGAAGCAATCTTGTCCAACCAATCGATGAGGACGCAGTGTATCCTAAGGGAAGGTTATGGCTATAAAAGGGACTTCTTTAAGCCACCAGGGTTGATGAAGGTTGATGGATGCTGATGGATCCAGTCTAAGCTCTCAGGAGCTGACTAGAGGATCAGGATATCTTATGGCTTCAATCTAGGGGCTCCGGTTCCGGTTGGAGACCATATCCACAGCCTAGGGATTTCGACTCTGGATTTTGACTCTGGCCGGATGGCATACACCCCAGAGTACTACAGGAATTGAGTTCTGTGATAGATAGACCATTATTTTTAATCTTCTCAGATTCCTTAATAACAGGGTCGGTACCGCAGGACTGGGGCATAGCAAATGTGGTGCCAATATTCAAAAAGGGGACAAAAACTGAGCCGGGAAATTATAGGCCGGTAAGTTTAACCTCTACGGTTGGTAAAATCCTTGAGGGTTTCTTGAGAGATGCTATACTGGAGTATTTCAAGAAAAATAACCTTATGACAGAGTATCAACATGGGTTTATGAGGGATCGATCCTGTCAAACTAATTTGATCAGCTTCTATGAAGAGGTAAGTTCAAGCCTGGACCAGGGAAATGCAGTGGATGTTGTGTATATGGACTTTTCAAAAGCTTTTGATACGGTGCCATACAAAAGGTTGGTACATAAAATGAGAATAATGGGGATAGCGGAAAATATGTGTAACTGGGTTAAAAACTGGCTCAGTGATAGGAAACAAAGGGTGGTTATTAATGGTACGTACTCGGACTGGGTCTCAGTTCATAGTGGGGTACCACAGGGGTCAGTATTGGGCCCGCTTCTTTTCAACATATTTATTAATGATCTTGTTGGGGGCATGCGGAGTAGAATTTCAATATTTGCAGATGATACTAAACTCTGCAGGGTAATCAATACAGAGGATAATTTTATATTCCAGGGAGATTTATGTAAATTGGAGAATTGGGCTGAGAAGTGGCAATTGAAGTTTAATGTAGATAAATGTAAGGTCATGCACTTGGGTAGAGGAAATAAAATATATGATTATGTACTTAATTGTAGAACACTGGGTAAAACAGGCACAGAAAAAGACTTGGGTGTATGGGTGGATGGTAAACTTCACTTTAGTGGACAGTGTCAGGCAGCTGCTGCCAGGGCTAATAAAATAATGGAATGTATTAAAAGAGGTATAAGTGTTCATGAAAAAAATATAGTTCTACCTCTGTACAAGTCACTAGTGCGACCGCACTTAGAATACTGTGTACAATTCTGGTCACCGATATATAAGAAGGACATAGCTGAACTGGAGAGGGTGCAGAGAAGAGCGACCAAGATTATTAGAGGAATGGGTGGGCTGCAATACCAAGACAGGAAAAACGAAGGCTTAGGGGGGATCTAATCACAATGTATAAATATATGAGGGGACAGTACAGAGACCTTTCCAAAGATCTTTTTACACCTAGGCCTGCGACTGGAACACGGGGGCATCTGCTACGTCTTGAGGAAAGAATGTTTAATCATAATCACAGACGAGGATTCTTTACTGTACGAGCAGTGAGACTATGGAACTCTCTGCCGCATGATGTTGTAATGAGTGATTCACTACTAACATTTAAGCAGAGCCTGGACGCCTTTCTTGAAAAATTTAATATTACCAGTTATGTATATTAGATTTTATGACAGGGTATTGAT
This sequence comes from Anomaloglossus baeobatrachus, assembly GCF_048569485.1. NCBI lineage: Eukaryota > Metazoa > Chordata > Amphibia > Anura > Aromobatidae > Anomaloglossus > Anomaloglossus baeobatrachus. Next base: position 628,751,585 of record NC_134356.1, on the reverse strand, counting down.
CCAGGGAACTAGTCTGATTGCCGGATGTGGAGTTAGGAAGGAATTTTTTTCCCCATTGGAACTTGTTTGTCACATTGGGTTTTTTTTTTTTTGCCTTCCTCTGGATCAACATGTTAGGCTACGGGTTGAACTAGATGGACTTAAGCGGGCTTTACACGCTGCGACATCGCTAATGCGGAGTCGTTGGGGTCACGGAATTTGTGACGCACATCCGGCCGCATTAGCGATGCCGTTGCGTGTGACACCGATAAGCGATTTTGCATCGTTGCAAAAACGTGCAAAATCGCTAGTCGGCGACACGGGGGTCCATTCTCAAAAATCGTTACTGCAGCAGTAACGAAGTTGTTCCTCGTTCCTGCGGCAGCACACATTGCTGCGTGTGACGCCGCAGGAACGAGGAAGCTCCCCTTACCTGCCTCCCGGCTGCTATGCGGAAGGAAGGAGGTGGGCGGGATGTTACGTCCCGCTCATCTCCGCCCCTCCGCTGCTATTGGGCGGCGGTTCAGTGACGTTTCAGTGACGTCGCTGTGACGCCGCACGGACCGCCCCCTTAGAAAGGAGGCGGTTCGCCGGTCACAGCGACGTCGCCGGACAGGTAAGTATGTGTGACGGCTGTGGGCGATGTTGTGCGGCACGGGCAGCGATATGCCCGTGTCGCGCAACAGATGGGGGCGGGTACCCACACTAGCGATATCGGGACCCATATCGCAGTGTGTAAAGTAGCCTTTAGAGTCTCCCTTCAACCTTAAAAACTATGATACTATGATACTATGACTCCGGCTGCCAGGATTTTAACATCAAACCAGGACTACCTAAGGAGGACACTCAGGTTGGGACAGTTCAGTCACCTGTTACAGACTTTGCAGACCTCAGACAGCTTGGAACCTGTGAGGCAAGGACATTCTAAATCCCTGGTGAGCCAGCGGAAGGGTGAGACTCTGTTGCCTGTTACATTTGTGTGTTTTGCTGGTTATGTGTTATGTGCCGTTAATTGTTTGGGGATCCAATAAAGTCTAATTATTGTGGTTCCCTCACCCTGTGTTGTCTGAGTAGTGTTACGCCCACGGTTAAGGAGGCCGGCGTTCAGTTGGGATGAGCCCTGAGCCACGCTGTCTTTCTAAAGGCGGCGGGTTTTAGTGGACGAGAGCACCCACTGAGCCCCGTGTCTCCACAGTGAGGAGTATAATAGAAGGAGTAGTCCTGGGGAGAGAGGAGTATAATAGGAGGAGTAGACCTGGGGGGAGAGGAGTATAATAGGAGGAGGAGTCCTGGGGGGGAGAGGAGTATAATAGAAGGAGTAGTCCTGGGGAGAGAGGAGTATAATAGAAGGAGTAGTCCTGGGGAGAGAGGAGTATAATAGGAGGAGTAGACCTGGGGGGGAGAGGAGGATAATAGGAGGAGTAGTCCTGGGGGTAGAGGAGTATAATAGGAGGAGGAGTCCTGGGGGGGAGAGGAGGATAATAGGAGGAGTAGTCCTGGGGGTAGAGGAGTATAATAGGAGGAGTAGTCCTGGAGTGAAAGGAGGATAATAGGAGAAGTAGTCCTGGAGGTGAGGAGTATAATAGGAGGAGTAGTCCTGGAGAGAGAGCAGTAATAGGAGGAGTAGTCCTGGAGAGAGAGGAGTATAATAGGAGGAGTAGTCCTTGGGGAGAGAGGAGGATAATAGAAGTAGTCCTGTGGAAGGGGAGTATAATAGGAGGAGTAGTCCTGGAGGAGAGGTGTCTGATAGGTGGAGTAGTCCTGGGGGGAGGTGTATAGGTGCCCAATGTGTGGGGGGGCGTGGCCGAGCGGGGCAGACGTGGCCGAGCGGGGAGGCGTGGCCGAGCGTGTGGGGGCGTGGCCGAGGGGCAGAGTGGGGGGGCGTGACCGAGGGGGGCAGAGTGTGGGGGGCGTGGCCGAGGGGGGGCAGAGTGTGGGGGCATGGCCGAGCGTGGGGGCGTGGCCGAGTGGGGCAGAGTGTGGGGGGGCATGGCCGAGCGGGGCAGAGTGTGGGGGGGGCATGGCCGAGCGGGGCAGAGGCCAAGTGGGGGGCGTGGTCGAGCGGGGGCATGTCCGCGCATGGGAGCGTGGCTAAGGGGCAACTATGCAAAGCGGTTTCCATAGTTACCTGATGTGTATCATTGTTATCAGCGTACGTGTGCCGGAAGTCGGGGTATGCTAGTAAGCATGGTACACATCAGATAAGTATTCAAAGAGACAGTGCTGGGTCACTTGTTGGTCTCCTGCTGTGCAGCACGCATCAGCGTGTGACAGCGGGAGACCAACGATCTGAATGGGCAGGGAGCCGGCATACGCTGGTAAGCATGCTACACAATATTACCCGATGTGTACCATGGTTACCAGAGTACCCCGCCCCCCGCACGCACGGGAGCCCACACCAGCGTAGGCCGGCAACCCCAGCAATGCGAGGGTATGTGTCGGCTGGGTTGCCGGCGTACGCTGGTGTGGGCTCCCGAGGGTACAGCACTCACCTGGGAGTCGGGGCTCCGTGTCGGTTCAGGGAATGCGTGCGGGGGGCGGGGCCAGAGCGAGCGTGCAATGCGTGAGGGGGCGGGGCGTGGCCGAGTTGCCAATGCGTGCAGGGGGCCGGGGCGAGAGGCCAATCCGTGTGGGGGCAGAGCCTGGGTGAGCGGCCAATCCGTGCAGGGGGGGCGGAGCCGAGGCTAGGCGAGCGGCCAATGAGATGCTTGTCACGGTAACGACAGAATTTTGGAGCAAGACAGACAGACAGAATAAGGCAATTATATATATAGATTACTTATTTGCCTTCTTTAAAGCCATATCTGAACCTTAGTGCTAAAAATATAGTAAAACACCTTCCCTTAGGATACACTGTGTCCTCATCGGATTGGTTGGACAAGATTGCTTCTCCCATTGGATGAATTTCAAGCTATATTCAAATATCCAGAGACAAGGGTGGGACAAGTATGTTACATCACATATAGCAATTCAATTAGTAATACAATGGGAACTTTGCATAATTGAGTTAGCTGGGTGTTTGGGCTTCAGTGGCCCACACAATTACATGAGTCAACAAGAGCCTTGTAAAAACAATGTCCAAAGTCTATAAACAAACTATCTTCATGTCTGGCTGAATTTTAAGAAATTTAACCCCTGCTAGACATGGACAGGGTCCATGTCGTCACATTCCTCCCCCTTCTTAATATTAGCCAGACAAGACGGGCTTCCGATCACCCTTCTCCTCTTGACGGCATTGTCCTTTTTAATGGTGAGGTCAGCAGCAGAGGCTTGCATCTATACACCTCCCCCTGATTACCTCCCCCAGGTTGAGCAGCCATATTGCAGACAAGCACTAAGATGGGGTCCATGAGTTGGGCTTCCCTGAATTCCTAATGATGTATCTCCCCTCAGTCAATGGCCACAGTTTGGTCTGAGGTGCTCACATTCGTTGCATCTGAGGAGGAGGCTGAAGATTGAGGAGGAGGGTTCCCCTCGGATGGGTTGGTAGAAACATCTGCACAAGGATGGTGTTTGGCTTGGCTGCGGGTGATGGCGGTAACAAACTGGCTGGATAGTCCTTGTCCTAGGTCATTCTCCAAAATGACTGGTGTGAGCAGGTAATCCACAAGCCCCACTTTCACTTCCCTCTGGGTGGTATCCGAAACAACAGGCTTGGTGGGGCCATCTATGAACCCCACTTCAACTTCCTCCTGGCTAGTCCCCGAAACAACAGGTGTGGGGAGGCTGTCCATAAGCTCCATATGGACCTCTTCCTGGTCAGACACCAAAATAACAGGGGGTGGGGATGCTGTTCATAAGCTCCACATCAGCCTTGCTCTGGTCAGTCTCCACAATGACAGGTATGGGGAGGCTGTTCACAATCCCCACATCGATCGCTTCCTGGTTAGTCCCCAAAATACCAGGTGTGGGGAGGCTGTTCACAAGCTCCACCTCGACCTCTCCCTGGTCGGTCTTTAGGTCCAACTGCACACATGCCAGAAGGATGTCCGAGCGCTGGCCCTCAGCCAGGGAGATGGATAATTGGGAATCTGGTAAATGGTCTTCTGGGGAAACAATAACTGGGCTTACCAGAGTGATGGAAGATCCAATGTCTCGAAGTCCCTGAGCCTGTATATCACCGACCTTGACCGTCTGGATGTGGGGATGGAGGTTGGCTGGTGTACGGTGTCCGGCCTGCCGTAGGGTGTGGACTGGGTAAACCACTTCCTCAGCTGTTGGTGTTTCTCGGGAGTAGCATTCCTCAGGTCTCGTTGGTTCTTCTCGGCATATGTTGACTGGCTGGAGTGGCAGATGGGCTCCAAGCATGTAGCCTCTTTGTTTTGGTGCAGCTTCTGCTGGGTAGCGGGACCATCCATCTCGAGCGGCTGGTGTTATCAGTACGGCAGCTGGAACTCCATAAACATATTCCAGAACCCAAGCCCTCTCTTCTCTTGAGGATTTAGGCCCCAATGCAGTCAACAACGCTGTGGCTTGGGCCATTTTGGACCAAGTTGATTCCCGATTGTCACTAGATCCATGATGTGGCACATAGTTTAAATCCTCTGGGTCAATATCGGCGGGATCCTCATCGTCCCCTGCATCATTCTGGGCATCCCAACGGACTAATTTTTGAATCAATTCCGACCAAGTGTCAGCGTTCCAGTAGACAATCTTTCGCCTCTGGCACAGATCCTGTGGCATCCATTTACTGCTGCGGTCGTAACTCCTCTCTGGTCCTTGTCCCATGGCTGAGCTGGTGGGGTTGGACATGGCAGCGTCCAAAACCTGAATGCCTCCCCTATGGCCTGCTGGGTAGGCTTATGTGCCTCCCTGGTTGTTAAGGCCAGGACGGTGTCCGAAAACACCAGTCATCTGCAGCTCCCCTGGGTAAACCAGGCTGAGTAGTGTCCCACTGCTGCCACCAATTGTGGAGACACAAGGCTCAGTGGGTGCTCTTGTCCGCTGAGCCAACCGCCTTTAGAAAGACAGCGTGGCTCAGGGCTCATCCCAACTGAACGCACAACCTCCTTATTCGTGGGCGGAACACTACTCAGACAACACAGGGTGAGGGAACCACAATAATTAGACTTCATTGGATCCTCAAACAATTAACGGCACATAACACATAACCAGCAAAACACACAAATGTAACAGGCAACAGGGTCTCACCCTTCTGCTGGCTCACCAAGGATTAGAATGTCCTTGCTTCAAAGCTTCCAGGGCCACTTACTCCAATCCAGCAGCACCCCGTGTGACGACATGGACCCTGTCAATGTCTAGCAGGGGTTACATTTCTTAAGATTCAGCCAGACATGAAGATAGTTTGTTTATAGACTTTGGACATTGTTTTTACAAACAATATTTTACAAAATACCTTTTTTCAAAAATGTACATACTAAGTACCCTGTTATTAAGCACTTGCATTTTATTCATTATTATTCAGGGTATTTTTCATACAATTTTTCTCTTTGTTTTTCTCTTGTCTAAAGGCTTCCATTTACATGCTTGGAACGTGCATGTTTACGTTTTTTTTTGTTACAGCTCTGTTTTTTGGTGTTTTTTGTCTGCTATCTTGCTTTACTGGAAGTTGGGGGTGCAGCCCTCCTTATACTGAGGCTGAACAACCAATTGCTTCCCACTTTGTTATGTATTTAATCTGGGACCCAGCCGACCACTTGTTACCATCCACATTGGAGTTTGGTAGACACAAGTCAGGTATATATAATTGTTTTAACTTTAGTTGGTTAGGGACCGTCCCAGATGGGTACACCGTGACGAGGTGGGACGGCTTCTTACCTTTTTGCAAAAATGTATATACTAAGTACCCTGTTATTAAGCACTTGCATTTTATTCATTATTATTATTTAGGGTATTTTTCATACAATTTTTCTCTTTGGTTTTTTCTTCCCTAGAAACATCAATAGCTGAGGAAGTGGTTTACCCAGTCCACACCCTACGGCAGGCCGGACACCATACACCAGCCAACCTCCATCCCCACATCCAGACGGTCAAGGTCGGTGATATACAGGCTCAGGGTCTTCGAGACACTGGATCTGCCATCACCCTGTTCAGCCCAGATATTGTTCCCACAGAACATCATTTACCTGGCCGCCAAGTGACCATCACCCTTGCTGGGGGCCAGCGCTCGGACATCCCTCTGGCATGTGTGCAGTTGGACCTAAGGACCGACCAGGGAGAGGTCGAGGTGGAGCTTGTGAACAGCCTCCCCACACCTGGTATTTTGGGGACTAACCAGGAGCGATCGATATGGGACTTGTGAACAGCCTCCCCATACCTGTCATTGTGAAAACTGACCAGAGCAAGGCTGACGTGGAGTTTATGGACACCGTCCCCACACCAGTTATTTTGGGAAATGACCAGGAAGAGGTTGATGTGAGACTTGTTGACAGCCTCCCCACACCTGATATTTTGGGGACCAACCAGGAAGCGATCGATGTGGGACATGTGAACAGCCTCCCCATACCTGTCATTGTGGAGACTGACCAGAGCAAGGCTGATGTGCAGCTTATGAACAGCATCCCCACCCCTGTTATTTTGGGGTCTGACCAGGAAGAGATCCATATGGAGCTTATGAACAGCCTCCTCACACCTGTTGTTTCGGGGACTAACCAGGAGGAAGTTGATGTAGGGCTCATGGATGGTCTCCCCACTTCTGTTTTTCGGGGACTAGCCAGGAGGAAGTTGAAGTGGGGTTCCTAAATGGCCCCACCAAGCCTGTTGTTTCGGATACCACCCAGAGGGAAGTGAAAGTGGGGCTTGTGGATTACCTGCTCACACCAGTCATTTTGGAGATGACCTAGGACAAGGCCTATCCAGCCAGTTTGTTACCGCCATCAACCGCAGCCAAGCCAAACACCATCCTTGTGCAGATGTTTCTACCAACCCATCCGAGGGGAACCCTCCTCCTCAATCTTCAGCCTCCTCCTCAGATGCAACAAATGTGAGTACCTCAGACCCAACTGTGGCCATTGACTGGGGGGAGATAGATCATAAGGAATTCAGGGAAGCCCAAGTCACGGACCCCACCTTAGTGCTTGTCTGCAATATGGCTGCTCAACCTGGGGGAGGTAATCAGGGGGAGATGTAAAGATGCGAGCCTCTGTTGCTGACCTCACCATTAAAAAGGACAATGCCATCAAGAGAAGGATGATCGGAATCCTATCCTGTCTGGCTAATATTAAGAAGGGGGAGGAATGTGACGACATGGACCCTGTCCATGTCTAGCAGGGGTTAAATTTCTTAAAATTCAGCCAGACATGAAGATAGTTTCTTTATAGACTTTGGACATTGTTTTTACAAGGCTCTTGTTGACTCATGTAATTGTGTTGGCCACTGAAGCCCAAACACCCAGATAACTCAATTATGCAAAGTTCCCATTGTATTACTAATTGAATTGCTAGATGTGAAGTAATTTACCTGTCCCACCCTTGTCTCTGGATATTTGAATATAGCTTGAAATTCATCAAATAAGAGAAGCAACCTTGTGCAACCAATCTGATAAGGGCACAGTATATCCTAAGGGAAGGCTGTGGCTATAAGGCTATGTGCACACGGTGCGTTTTTCTCGGCGTTTTTGCGCGTTTTTCGGGTGCGTTTTTGGCCTCAAAACTGCATGACTTTGCTTCCCCAGCAAAGTCTATGAGTTTTCATTTTTGCTGTCCCCACACAGCGTTTTTTTTCAGCTGCGTTTTTGTGGTGACCACAAAAACGCAGCATGTCAATTATTCCCGCGTTTTTCACTGCGCTTTTCATCCATTGAGTTCAATGGGATGTTGAAAGACGCAATGAGAAACGCAAATAGCTGCGTTTTGGTGCGTTTCTAAGACCAAAAACGCAGCTATAAGCGCAGGAGGTGGGTAGTAAAGTGACGTGTACAGGAAGAGGATTCCTTCTGTCAGTATAGACAGAAGCATGAATCCTCCCGGTACCGTCACCGCTGCGTCCACCTCCCGTCCTGTGCATGTATGCTGCCGTGCGGCAGGAGGTGGAAGCGGCTGCGAAAACAAAAGTTAACAGTAGAATAAAAAAAAAAAAGTTATACTCACCTGTCTGCAGACTCCCGGTGCCATGCCCGCTCCCAGATCCTCTCACGGTATCGCCGCTCCCGCTCCGGCTGTGTGCAGTCTCCCCGGGGCAGGACCTTGCTTGCAGGACCTGGCGATGGATCACCTGATGCAGTCACCTGACGCATCAGCTGATCGAGTCTCGGGCTGACGCGGGCGCCCGGCCGGTATCAGCGGATGCGTCAGGAGACTTCATCCCTGATTACCGGCAGCTGCTGCAGCGATCGGACGGGATCAGTCTCCCGCCCCATCGCTCCGGGAGCTGCCGGTAATTCAGCACATAAGTGAGTATTATTATTTTTTTTTTTTCTACTGATGCATCAGCTGATTGTATAATCGGCTTTTATACAATCAGCTGATGTGTGATGTGATTCAGGCACTTGATCCTGACACATCATCTGATCGCTTTGCCTTCCAGCAAACCGATCAGATGATATTGGATCCGGATTGGACGGCGCGGGACCCTGACCCAGGATTACTGCGGAGGGGGGTTTATTTCAATAAAGATGGAGTCACTAATTGTGTTGTGTTTTATTTCTAATAAAAATATTTTTCTGTGTGTTGTGTTTTTTTTTTATCTTTACTAGAAATTCATGGTGGCCATGTCTAATATTGGCGTGACACCATGATTTTCGGGCTTAGGGCTAGCTGATAATATACAGCTAGCCCTAACTCCATTATTACCTGGCTAGCCACCCGGCATCAGGGCAGCCGGAAGAGTTGGATACAGCGCCAGAAGATGGCGCTTCTATGAAAGCGCCATTTTCTGGGGTGGCTGCGGGACTGCAATTCACAGCGGGGGTGCCCAGAAAGCATGGGCACCCTGCACTGTGGATTCCAATCCCCAGCTGCCTAGTTGTACCTGGCTGGACTCAAAAATGGGGCGAAGCTCACGTCATTTTTTTTTTTTAAATTATTTCATGAAATTCATGAAATAATTTAAAAAAAAAGGGCTTCCCTATATTTTTGGTTCCCAGCCGGGTACAAATAGGCAGCTGGGGGTTGGGGGCAGCCTGTACCTGCCTGCTGTACCCGGCTAGCATACAAAAATATGGCGAAGCCCACGTCATTTTTTTTTTTGGGGGGGGCAGAGAAATCCTGCATACAGTCCTGGAAGGAGGATGCTGAGCCTTGTAGTTCGACAGCTGCTGTCTGCTCTCCTGCATACACTATTGGATGGAGGATGCTGAGCCTTGTAGTTCGACAGCTGCTGTCTGCTGTCCTGCATACACTATTGGATCGAGGATGCTGAGCCTTGTAGTTCTGCAGCTGTCTGCTCTTCTGCATACACTAGTGGAGAATGAAGAACACATTGAAGAAGGAAATGACATCAGACCTTTTTTTTTTGTTCACTGATAAAAAACGCATAAGGACGCAGTGAGCAAAAACGCAGCAAAACGCAGCAAAAAAACGCACCAAATCGCGGCAAAACGCGTGCGTTTTTTGCCGCGTTTTTTCGACGCAGGTGCGTTTTTGTGCGTTTTTAGCGGCCAAAAACGCACAAAAACGCAGCGTCAAAAAAACGCAGCGTGTGCACATAGCCTAAAAGGGGATTTCTTTAAGTCACCAGGTTGTTGTGTTGATGGATGCTGATGATCCAGTCTCAGCTCTTAGGAGCTGGCTAGAGGATCAGGATACCTTATGGCTTCAATCTAGGGACTCCGGTTCCGATTGGAGACCATATCCACAGTCTGGGGATTTCGACTCCGGCTGCCAGGATTATATCATCATACCAGAGACTACTTAAGGAAGAAACCCAGGTTGGGACAATTTGGTCACCTGGCTACAGACTTTGCAGACCTCACACATCTTCCTAAATCTGGCGCTATTCCTTTCTCGGTGGGTGCCCGCCGAAAGCGGGGTGCTGCTGGATTGGAGTAAGTGGCCCTGGAAGCTCTGAGGCAAGGACATTCTAAATCCCTGGTGAGCCAGCGGAAGGGTGAGACTCTGTTGTCTGTTACATTTGTGTGTTTTGCTGGTTATGTGTCATGTGCCGTTAATATTTTGGGGATCCAATAAAGTCTTAATATTGTGATTCCCTCACCCTGTGTTCTCTGAGTAGTATTCCGCCCACGAATAAGGAGGTTGTGCGTTCAGTTCGGATGAGCCCTTAGCCACGCTGTCTTTCTAAAGGCGGTTGGCTCAGCGGACAAGAGCACCCACTGAGCCCCGTGTCTCCACAGTCAGAATACACACAGTGATGTCACAGGTCAGAATGCACACAATGATGTAAAAGGTGAGAATGCGTACAGTGATGTCACAGGTCAGAATGCACACAGTGATGTCACAGGTCAGAATGCACACAGAGATGTCACATGTCAGAATGCACACAGTGATGTCACATGTCAGAATGCACACAATGATGTCACAGGTCAGAATGCACACAGTGATGTAAAAGGTGAGAATGCATACAGTGATGTCACAGGTCAGAATGCACACAGTGATGTCACAGGTCAGAATGCACACAGTGATGTCACAGGTCAGAATGCACACAATGATGTCACAGGTCAGAATGCACACAGTGATGTCACATGTCAGAATGCACACGGTGATGTCACAGGTCAGAATGTACACAGTAATGTCAGAGGTCAGAATGCACACAGTAATGTTAAAGGTCAGAATGCACACAGTAATGTCACAGGTAGTGATGAGCGAGTATGCTTGTTACTACTCGGTACTCGCATGAGTATCACTGTACTCGGGCTACTCGGCGGGTACCGAGTAATTTCGCGATACTCGTGCTGTACTCGTGGTCTTCATCCCTGCATGTTGGCGCTCTTTTGAGAGCCAGCCCTCATGCAGGGATTGGCTGGCAGACCACTGTAATGCCACAGCCCTGTTAGTTGTGGAATTGCAGTGATTGGCCAGCCTGCACAGCGTGACCGAGCCTTTATACTGGCGGGCGCGCTGTGCTCTGTACACAGCCATCTCATATTCCCTGCTTTCCACGCCCACAGGCGCCTATGATTGGTTGCAGTGAGACACGCCCCCACGCTGAGTGACAGGTGTCTCACTGCACCCAATCACAGCAGCCGGTGGGCGTGTCTATACTGTGCAGTAAAATAAATAAATAAATTAAAAAAAACGGCGTGCGGTTCCCCTCAATTTTAATACCAGCCAGATAAAGCCATACGGCTGAAGGCTGGTATTCTCAGGATGGGGAGCTCCACGTTATGGGGAGCCCCCCAGCCTAACAATATCAGTCAGCAGCCGCCCAGAATTGCCGCATACATTAGATGCGACAGTTCTGGGACTGTACCCGGCTCTTCCCGATTTACCCTAGTGCGTTGGCAAATCGGGGTAATAAGGAGTTAATGGCAGCCCATAGCTGCCACTAAATCCTAGATTAATCATGTCAGGCGTCTATAAGACACCCTCCATGATTAATCTGTAAGTGACAGTAAATAAACACACACACCCGAAAAAATCCTTTATTAGAAATAAAAAACAATAACAAAGTCCCTCATCACAAATTTATTAACCCCGACAAAGCCTCCATGTCCGGCGTACTCCACAGTCCTCCAGCGTCGCGTCCAGCTCTGCTACATTCAGGTGACAGGAGCTGCAGAATACACCGCCGCTTCTGTCAGCTTCACACAGCAACTGAGGTGAGTAGCGCGATCAGCTGCTGTCAGTTAGGTAACTCACGGCCACCGCTGGATCCAGCGGTGCCGCGATTAACCTCAGTGACAGCAGCTGATCGCTATACTCACCTCAGTTGCTGCATGGAGCTGACCGGAGCGGCGGTGAGTAGCGCGATCAGCTGAGCTGTCACTGAGGTTACCCGCGGCCACCGCTGCATCCACCGCTGGATCCAGTGACAGCGGGTAACCTCAGTGACAGCAGCTGATCGCTATACTCACCTCAGTTGCTGCATGGAGCTGACCGGAGCGGCGGTGAGTATAGCGATCAGCTGAGCTGTCACTGAGGTTACCCGCGGCCACCGCTGCATCCACCGCTGGATCCAGGTAACCTCAGTGACAGCTCAGCTGATTGCTATACTCACCTCAGTTGCTGCGTGGAGGTGACCGGAGTGGCGGTGTATTCTGCAGCTCCTGTCACCTTCATGCAGCACAGCTGGACGCGACGCTGGAGGTCCGTGGATTACGCCGGACATGGAGGGTTTGTCGGGGTTAATAAATTGGTGATGAGGGACTTTGTTAGTGTTTTTTATTTCTAATAAAGGATTTTTCGGGTGTGTGTGTTTTTTAATTGTAATTTACAGATTAATCATGGAAGGAATCTCGGGGAGACGCCTGACATGATTAATCTAGGCTTATTGGCAGCTATGGGCTGCCAATAACTCCTTATTACCCCGATTTGCCAACGCACCAGGGCAAATCGGGAAGAGCCGGGTACAGTCCCAGAACTGTCGCATATAATGTATGCGGCAATTCTGGGCGGCTGCTGACTGATATTGTTAGGCTGGGGGGCTCCCCATAACGTGGAGCTCCCCATCCTGAGAATACCAGCCTTCAGCCGTATGGCTTTATCTGGCTGGTATTAAAATTGGGGGGGACCGCACGCCGTTTTTTTAAATTATTTAATTATTTATTTCACTGCACAGTATACACACACACACCGGCTGCTGTGTTTGGGTGCAGTGAGACACCTGTCACTCAGTGTGGGGGCGTGTCTCACTGCAACCAATCATAGGCGCCGAAAAGCAGGAAAACAGGGAATACGAAATTGTTTAATGAGCGGCCGGCTTTTTCAAAAGAGGAAAAGCCGCCGGAGTTTAGTGAACAGCTGTGCAGCGCCGCGGCAGTGATCGGGGAGCGGTAAGTAAGAGAGAGGGGGGAGAATGACCGACAGACTGTGAGAGGAGGACAGACAAGACAGAGAGAGACAGACAGAGCGAGACCGACCGACGGGAGATAGAATGAAAAAAAAAATGACCGACATCGCTAGTAAAAAGCACAAAACGTGCGTTTTGGACATCGGAGTGCCACACAATGTTTTACGTAAAATCTTTCATGTATTAATCTCAAAAAGTAACATACACCAGCTCTATCTCACTATAGGGTATGTGCCCTTAACATTTCCGCCATGAAAATTCATTTTGGTGTCATTTTGGAAGGTTTTCTGGTGAGTCCGTAAAAATGGCGTAAAACGCGGACAAAATTGTTCACAGCTGTGACTTTTGAGTGATAAATGCTTCAAGGGGTCTTCCCCATGCTGTTGCCATGTCATTTGAGCACTCTTCTGAGACTTTTGTGACATTTTTAGGGTTTCTACATGCTGCCGGGGGGTCATTTCACAAAAATACTCGGGTCTCCCATAGGATAACATTGGGCTCGGTGCTCGGGCCGAGTACACGAGTATCTTGGGATGCTCGGCCCGAGCCTCGAGCACCCGAGCTTTTTAGTACTCGCTCATCACTAGTCACAGGTAAGAATGCACACAGTAATGTTTCAGAACAGTCGGAATGCACACAGTGATGTCACAGTACAGTCACAATGCACACAGTAATGTGACAGGTCAGAATGCACACAGTAATGTTTCAGAACAGTCAGAATGCACACAGTGATGTCACAGTACAGTCAGAATGCACACAGTAATGTGTCAGGTCAGAATGCACACAGTGATGTCACAGGTCAGAATGCACACAGTAATGTCACAAGTTAGAATGCACACGGTGATGTCATAGCTCAGAATGCACACAGTCATGCCACAGGTCAGAATGCACACAGTGATTTCAGGTCAGAATGCACACAGTGATGTCACAGGTCAGAATGCACACAGTGATGTCACAGAACAGTCAAAATGCACATCGTGATGTCACAGTACAGGAACAATCTACATAGCGATGTCACATAACAATCAGAATGCACACATTCATGTCACAGTACAGGCATATTGCACACAGTGATGTCACAGTACAATCAGAATGCACACAGTAATGTCTCAGGTCAGAATGCAAACAGTAATGTCACAGGTCACAATGAACACAGTAATGTCACAGGTCAGTATGAACACAGTAATGTCACAGGACAGAATAAACACACTGATGTTACAGAACAGTCAAAATGCAAACAGTAATGTCACAGGTCAGTATGCACACAGTAATGTCACAGGTCAGAATGCACACAGTGATGTCACAGGTCAGAATGCACACAGTGATGTCACAGTACAGACAAAATGCACACATTGATGTCACAGGTCAGAATGCACACAGTGATGTTACAGGTCAGAATGTACACAGTGATGTCAAAGGTCAGAATGCACACAGTGATGTCACAGGTCAGAATGCACACAGTGATGTCAGATGAAAATTCACACAGTGATATTAAGGGACAGAATGCACACAATGATGTCACAGGTCAGAATGCACACAGTGATGTCAGATGAAAATGCACACATTGATGTCAGTAGACAGAATGCACACAGTGATGCTACAGGTCAGAAAGCACACAGTGATATAACAGATCAGATTGCACACAGTGATGTCACAGGTCAGAATGCACATAGAGATGTCACAGAACAGTCAAAATGCACACAGTGATGTCGCAGATCAGTATGCACACAATAATGTCACAGAACAGTTAAAATGCACACAGTGATGTCAGATGTCATAATGCACACAGTGATGTCACAGGTCAGAATGCACACACCTATGTCACAGTACAGTCAAAATTCACACAGTGATGTCAGAGGTCAGAATGCGCACGGTGATGTCACAGGTCAAAATGCACATGGTGATGTCACAGGTCAGAATGCACACAGTAATGTCACAGGTCAGAATGCACACAGTAATGTCACAGGTCAGAATGCACACAGTGATGTCAAAGGTAAGAGTGCATACAGTAATGTCACAGAATGGTCAGAATGCACATCGTAATGTTACAGTACAGGAACAATCTAGAAAGTGATGTCACATAACAATCAGAATGCACACATTGATGTCACAGTACAGGTATAATACACACAATGATGTCACAAAACAGTCAGAATGCACACAGTGATGTCACAGTACAGGCATAATGCATAAACTAATGTCACCATGCACAGTTAATTGTCACAGTCCAATCAGCATGCACACATTAATGTCTCAGGCTAGAATGCACACAGTGATGTCACAGGTCACAATGAACACAGTGATATAACAGGTCAGAATGCACACAGTAATGTCACAGGTCAGAACGCACACAGTAATGTCACAGGTCAGTATGAACACAGTAATGTCACAGGTCAGAATACACACACTGATGTCACAGAACAGTTAAAATGCACACAGTGATGTCACAAATCAGTATGCACACAATAATGTCATAGAACAGTCAGAATGCACACAGTGATGTCACATGTCAGAAAGCACACAGTGATTTCACAGGTTAGAATGCGCATGGTGATGTCACATGTCAGAATGCACACGGTGATGTCACAACTCAGAATGCACACAGTAATGTCACAGGTCAGAATGCACACAGTAATGTCACAGGTCAGAATGCACACAGTAATGTCACAGGTAAGAATGCACACAGTAATGTTTCAGAGCAGTCAGAATGCAAACAGTGATATCACAGAACAGTCAGAATGCAAACAGTGATGTCACAGTACAGTCAGAATGCACAAAGTAATGTGACAATTCAGAATGCACACAGTGATGTCACACGTCGGAATGCACACAGTGATGTCACAAGTAAAATTGGACACGGTGATTTGATAGCTCAGAATGCACACAGTCATGCCACAGGTCAGAATGCACACAGTGATGTCACAGGTCAGAATGCACACAGTGATGTCACAGAGCGGTCAGAATGCACATCGTGATGTCACAGTACAGGAATAATGCATAAAGTAATTTCACAATGCACAGAATATTGTCACAGTACAATCAGAATGCTCACAGTAATGTCTCAGGTCAGAATGCACACAGTGATGTCACAGGTCACAATGAACACAGTGATATAACAGGTCAGAATTCACACAGTGATGTCACAGGTCAGAATGCACACAGTAATGTCACAGTACAGTCAGAGTGCACACAGTGATATCACAGGTTAGAATGGACACAGTCATGTCACAGGTCAGAATGCACACAGTGATGTCACAGGTCAGAATGCACACAGTGATGTCACAGGTCAGAATGCACACAGTGATGTCAAAGGTCAGAATGCACACAGTGGTGTCACAGGTCAGAATGCACACAGTGATGTAAGATGAAAATTCACACAGTGATGTCAAAGGACAGAATGCACACAATGATGTCACAGGACAGAATGCTCACAGTGATGTCAATGGACAGGATGCACACAGTGATGTGACAGGTCAGAAAGCACACAGTGATATAACGGGTCAGAATGCACACAGTGATGTCACAGGTCAGAATGCACATAGAGCTGTCACAGAAAAGTCAAAATGCACACAATGATGTCACAGAACAGTCAGAATGCACACAATGATGCCACAGAACAGTTAAAATGCACACAATGATGTCACATGTCAGAATGCACACAGTGTTGTCACAGGTCAAAATGCACAGACCGATGTCACAATACAGTCAAAATTCACACAGTGATGTCACAGGTCAGAATGCACACGGTAATGTCACAGGTCAGAATGTACAAAGTGATGTGACAGGACAGAATGCACACAGTAATGTCACAAGTCAGAATGCACACAGTGATGTCATAAGTCAGAATGCACACGGTGATGTCATAGCTCAGAATGCACACAGTCATGCCACAGGTCAGAATGCACACACTGATGTCATGTCAGAATGCACACAGTGATGTTACAGGTCAGAATGCACACAGTGATGTCACAGAACGGTCAGCATGCACATCGTGATGTCACAGTACAGGAATAATCTACACAGTGATGTCACAGTACAGGCACAATGCATAAAGTAATGTCACAATGCACAGATTATTGTCACAATACAATCAGAATGCACACAGTAATGTCACAGGTCAGAATGCACACAGTAATGTCACAGGTCCAGAATACACACAGTAATATCACAAAATATTGAAAATGCACACAGTGCTCTCACAGAACAGTCAGGATGCACACATTAATATCACAGGTCAGAATGCACACATTGATATCACAGGTCAGAATGTACACAGTGATGTCACAGTACAGTCAGAATGCACACAGTGATGTCACAGTACAGTCAGAATGCACACAGTGATGTCACATGTCAGAATGCACACAGTGATGTCACAGGTCTGAATGTATACAGTCATGTCACAGGTCAGAATACACACAGGGATGTCAAAGGTAAGAATGCTCACAGTGTTGTCACAGGTCAGAATGCACACAGTGATGTCACATGAAAATTCACACAGTGATGTCAAAGGACAGAATGCACACAATGATGTTACAGATCAGAATGCACAACAGTGATGTAAGATAAAATTGCACACAGTGATGTGAATGGACAGAATGCACACAGTAATGTGACAGATCAGAATGCTCACAGTGATGTCACAAGACAGTCAAAATGAAACCAATGATGTCACTGAACATTCACAATGCACACAGTGATGTCAAAGACCAGTCAAAATGTAAACAGTAATGTCACAGATCAGTATGCACACAGTAGTGTCACAGAACAGTCAAAATTGCACACAGTGATGTCACAGAGCAGTTAGAATGCACACAGTGATGTCACAGGTGAGAATGCACACAGTAATGTCACAGGTCAAAATGCACACAGTGATGTCACAGCTTAGAATGCACACAGTGATGTCACAGGTCAGAATACACACAGTGATGTCACAGGTCTGAATACACACAGTGATGTCACAGGTTAGAATGCACACAGTGATGTTAGATGAAAATGCACACAGTTATGTCAAAGGACAGAATGCACACAGTGATGTCACAGGTCAGAATGCACACAGTGATGTCAGATGAGAATGCACACAGTGATGTCACAGGTCAGAATGCACACAGTGATGTCACCAAAAAGTAAAAATGCACACAATGATGTCACTGAACAGTCAGAATGAACACAGTGATGTCACATGTCAGAATGCACACAGTGATGTCACAGGTCAGAATGCATACAGTCATGTAAGAGGTCAGAATGCACACAGTGATGTCACAGGTCAGAATGCACACAGGGACGTCAAAGGTAAGAATGCTCACAGTGTTGTCACAGGTCAGAATGCACACAGTGATGTCACATGAAAATTCACACAGTGATGTCAAAGGACATAATGCACACAATGATGTTACAGGTCAGAATGCACAACAGTGATGTCAGATAAAATTGCACACAGTGATGTGAATGGACAGAATGCACACAGTAATGTCAAAGGACAGAATGCACACAGTGATGTCACAGGTCAGAATGCACACAGTGATATAACAGGTTGGAATGCACACAGTGATGTCACCAAAAAGTAAAAATGCACACAATGATGTCACTGAACAGTCAGAATGAACACAGTGTTGTCAAGGAACGGTCAAAATGCAAATAGTAATGTCACAGATCAGTATGCACATAGCAATGTCACAGAACAGTTAAAATGCACACAGTGATGTCACAGAACAGTTAGAATGCACACAGTAATGTCACAGGTCAGAATGCACACAGTAATGTAACAGGTCAGAATGCACACAGTGATGTCACAGAACAGTTAGAATGCACACAGTAATGTCACAGGTCAGAATGCACACAGTGATGTCACAGAACAGTTAGAATGCACACAGTAATGTAACAGGTCAGAATGCACACAGTGATGTCTTAGGTCAGAATGCTCACAGTGATGTCACAGATCAGAATGCACACAGTGATCTCATAGGTCAAAATGCTCACAGTCATGCCACAGGTCAGAATGCACACAATGATGTCACAGGTCAGAATGCACACAGTGATGTTACAGGTGAGAATGAACACATTGATGTAACAGGTCAGAATGCACACAGTGATGTCACAGGTCAGAATGCACACAGTGATGTCAAAGAACAGTCAAAATGCAAACAGTAATGTCACAGATCAGTATGCACACAGTAGTGTCACATAACAGTCAAAATTGCACACAGTGATGTCACAGAGCAGTTAGAATGCACACAGTGATGTCACAGGTGAGAATGCACACAGTGATGTCACAGATTAGAATGCACACAGTGATGTCACAGGTCAAAATGCACACAATAATGTCACAGGTCAAAATACACACAGTGATGTCACAGCTTAGAATGCACATAGTGATGTCACAGGTCAGAATACACACAGTGATGTCACAGGTTAGAATGCACACAGTGATGTTAGATGAGAATGCACACAGTGATGTCACAGGTCAGAATGCACACAGTGATATAACAAGTTGGAATGCACACAGTAATTGTCACCAAAAAGTAAAAATGCACACAATGATGTCACTGAACAGTCAGAATGAACACAGTGTTGTCAAAGAACGGTCAAAATGCAAATAGTAATGTCACAGATCAGTATGCACACAGCAATGTCACAGAACAGTTAAAATGCACACAGTGATGTCACAGGTTAGAATGCACACAGTGATGTTAGATAAAAATGCACACAGTGATGTCAAAGGACAGAATGCACACAGTGATGTCACAGGTCAGAATGCACACAGTGATGTCAGATGAGAATGCACACAGTGATGTCACAGGTCAGAATGCACACAGTGATATAACAAGTTGGAATGCACACAGTAATTGTCACCAAAAAGTAAAAATGCACACAATGATGTCACAGAACAGTTAAAATGCACACAGTGATGTCACAGAACAGTCAGAATGCACACAGTAATGTCACAGGTCAGAATGCACACAGTAATGTAACAGGTCAGAATGCACAGAGTGATGTAAGATAAAATTGCACACAGTGATGTGAATGGACAGAATGCACACAGTAATGTGACAGATCAGAATGCTCACAGTGATGTCACAGAACAGTCAAAATGAAACCAATGATGTCACTGAACATTCACAATGCACACAGTGATGTCAAAGACCAGTCAAAATGTAAACAGTAATGTCACAGATCAGTATGCACACAGTAGTGTCACAGAACAGTCAAAATTGCACACAGTGATGTCACAGAGCAGTTAGAATGCACACAGTGATGTCACAGGTGAGAATGCACACAGTAATGTCACAGGTCAAAATGCACACAGTGATGTCACAGCTTAGAATGCACACAGTGATGTCACAGGTCAGAATACACACAGTGATGTCACAGGTCTGAATACACACAGTGATGTCACAGGTTAGAATGCACACAGTGATGTTAGATGAAAATGCACACAGTTATGTCAAAGGACAGAATGCACACAGTGATGTCACAGGTCAGAATGCACACAGTGATGTCAGATGAGAATGCACACAGTGATGTCACAGGTCAGAATGCACACAGTGATGTCACAGGTCAGAATGCATACAGTCATGTAAAAGGTCAGAATACACACAGTGATGTCACAGGTCAGAATGCACACAGGGACGTCAAAGGTAAGAATGCTCAGAGTGTTGTCACAGGTCAGAATGCACACAGTGATGTCACATGAAAATTCACACAGTGATGTCAAAGGACAGAATGCACACAATGATGTTACAGGTCAGAATGCACAACAGTGATGTCAGATAAAATTGCACACAGTGATGTGAATGGACAGAATGCACACAGTAATGTGACAGATCAGAATGCTCACAGTGATGTCACAGAACAGTCAAAATGAAACCAAAGATGTCACTGAACATTCACAATGCACACAGTGATGTCAAAGAACAGTCAAAATGTAAACAGTAATGTCACAGATCAGTATGCACACAGTAGTGTCACAGAACAGTCAAAATTGCACACAGTGATGTCACAGGTGAGAATGCACACAGTAATGTCACAGGTCAAAATGCACACAGTGATGTCACAGCTTAGAATGCACACAGTGATGTCACAGGAAAGAATGCACACAGTGATGTCACAGGTCAGAATGCACACAGTGATGTCAGATGAGAATGCACACAGTGATGTCACAGGTCAGAATGCACACAGTGATATAACAGGTTGGAATGCACACAGTGATGTCACCAAAAAGTAAAAATGCACACAATGATGTCACTGAACAGTCAGAATGAACACAGTGTTGTCAAGGAACGGTCAAAATGCAAATAGTAATGTCACAGATCAGTATGCACATAGCAATGTCACAGAACAGTTAAAATGCACACAGTGATGTCACAGAACAGTTAGAATGCACACAGTAATGTCACAGGTCAGAATGCACACAGTAATGTAACAGGTCAGAATGCACACAGTGATGTCACAGAACAGTTAGAATGCACACAGTAATGTCACAGGTCAGAATGCACACAGTGATGTCACAGAACAGTTAGAATGCACACAGTAATGTAACAGGTCAGAATGCACACAGTGATGTCTTAGGTCAGAATGCACACAGTGATGCCACAGTACTGTCAGAATGCTCACAGTGATGTCACAGATCAGAATGCACACAGTGATCTCATAGGTCAAAATGCTCACAGTCATGCCACAGGTCAGAATGCACACAATGATGTCACAGGTCAGAATGCACACAGTGATGTTACAGGTGAGAATGAACACATTGATGTAACAGGTCAGAATGCACACAGTGATGTCACAGGTCAGAATGCACACAGTGATGTCAAAGGTAAGAATGCACACAGTGATGTCAAAGGTTAGAATGCTCACAGAGTTGTCACAGGTCAGAATGCACACAGTGATGTCAGATGAAAATTCACACAGTGATGTCAAAGGACAGAATGCCCACAATGATGTCACAGGTCAGAATGCACACAGTGATGTCAGATGAAATGCGCACAGTGATATCAATGGACAGAATGCACACAGTGATGTGACAGGTCAGAATGCACACAGTGATATTACAGGTCATAATGCACACAGTGATGTCACAGATTAGTCAAAGTGAACCCAATGATGTCACTGAACATTCAGATTGCACACAGTGATGTCAAAGAACAGTCAAAATGCACACAGCAATGTCACAGATCAGTATGCACACAGTATTGTCACAGAACAGTCAAAATTGCACACAGTGATGTCACAGAGCAGTTAAAATGAACACAGTCATGTCAAAGGTGAGAATGCAGGCAGTAATGTCACAGGTAGGTATGCACACAGGAATGTTTCAGAACAGTAAGAATGCACACAGTGATGTCACAGAACAGTCAGAATGCAAACAGTGATGTCACAGTACAGTCAGAATGCACCCAGTAATGTGACAGGTCAGAATGTACAAAGTGATGTGACAGGTCAGAATGCACACGGTAATGTCACAGGTCAGAATGCACACAGTGATGTCACAAGTCAGAATGCACACGGTGATGTCATAGCTCAGAATGCACACAGTCATGCCACAGGTCAGAATGCACAAAGTGATGTCATGTCAGAATGCACACAGTGATGTTACAGGTCAGAATGCACACAGTGATGTCACAGAACGGTCAGCATGCACATCGTGATGTCACAGTACAGGAACAATCTACACTGTGATGTCACATAACAGTCAGAATGCACACAGTGATGTCACAGTACAGGCACAATGCATAAAGTAATGTCACAATGCACAGATTATTGTCACAGTACAATCAGAATGCACACAGTAATGTCATAGGTCAGAATGCACACAGTAATGTCACAGGTCCAGAATACACACAGTAATATCACAGAACATTGAAAATGCACACAGTGCTGTCACAGAACAGTCAGGATGCACACAATAATATCACAGGTCAGAATGCACACATTGATATCACAGGTCAGAATGCACACAGTGATGTCACAGTACAGTCAGAATGCACACAGTGATGTCACATGTCAGAATGCACACAGTGATGTCACAGGTCAGAATGCACACAGTCATGTCACAGGTCAGAATGCACACAGTCATGTCACAGGTCAGAATGCACACAGGGATGTCAAAGGTAAGAATGCTCACAGTGTTGTCACAGGTCAGAATGCACAAAGTGATGTCACAAGAAAATTCACACAGTGATGTCAAAGGACAGAATGCACACAATAATGTTACAGGTCAGAATGCACACAGTGATGTCAGATAAAATTGCACACAGTGATGTCAATGGACAGAATGCACACAGTAATGTGACAGGTCAGAATGCACACAGTGATATAACAGATCAGAATGCACACAGTGATGTCAAAGAACGGTCAAAATGCAAACAGTAATGTCACAGATCAGTATGCACACAGTAGTGTCACATAACAGTCAAAATTGCACACAGTGATGTCACAGAGCAGTTAGAATGCACACAGTGATGTCACAGGTGAGAATGCACACAGTGATGTCACAGGTTAGAATGCACACAGTGATGTCACAGGTCAAAATGCACACAGTGATGTCACAGCTTAGAATGCACACAGTGATGTCACAGGTTAGAATGCACACAGTGATGTTAGATGAAAATGCACACAGTGATGTCAAAGGACAGAATGCACACAGTGATGTCACAGGTCAGAATGCACACAGTGATGTCAGATGAGAATGCACACAGTGATGTCACAGGTCAGAATGCACACAGTGATATAACAAGTTGGAATGCACACAGTAATTGTCACCAAAAAGTAAAAATGCACACAATGATGTCACTGAACAGTCAGAATGAACACAGTGTTGTCAAAGAACGGTCAAAATGCAAATAGTAATGTCACAGATCAGTATGCACACAGCAATGTCACAGAACAGTTAAAATGCACACAGTGATGTCACAGAACAGTCAGAATGCACACAGTAATGTCACAGGTCAGAATGCACACAGTAATGTAACAGGTCAGAATGCACAGAGTGATGTCAAAGGTAAGAATGCACACAGTAATGTCACAGGTCATAATGCACACAGTGATGTCACAGGTCAGAATGCACACAGTGATGCCACAGTACTGTCAGAATGCTAACAGTGATGTCACAGGTCAGAATGCACACAGTAATGTCACAGGTCAGAATGCACACAGTGATCTCATAGGTCAAAATGCTCACAGTCATGCCACAGGTTAGAATGCACACAATGATGTCCCAGGTCAGAATTCACACAGTGATGTTACAGGTGAGAATGAACACATTGATGTAACAGGTCAGAATGCCCACAGTGATGTCACAGGTCAGAATGCACACAGTGATATCAAAGGTAAGAATGCTCACAGAGTTGTCACAGGTCAGAATGCACACAGTGATGTCAGATGAAAATTCACTCAGTGATGTCAAAGGATAGAATGCCCACAATGATGTCACAGGTCAGAATGCACACAGTGATGTCAGATGAAAATGCGCACAGTGATGTCAGTGGACAGAATGCACACAGTGATGTGACAGTTCAGAATGCACACAGTAATATTACAGGTCAGAATGCACACAGTGATGTCACAGATTAGTCAAAGTGAACCCAATGATGTCACTGAACATTCAGAATGCACACAGTGATGTCAAAGAACCGTCAAAATGCACACAGTAATGTCACAGATCAGTATGCACACAATAGTGTCACAGAACAGTCAAAATTGCACACAGTGATGTCACAGAGCAGTTAGAATGAACACAGTCATGTCACAGGTGAGAATGCACACAGTGATGTCAAAGGACAGAGTGCACACAGTGATGTCACAGGTCAGAATGCACACAGTGATGTCACAGATCAGAATGCACACAGTGATGTCACAGGTCAGAATACACACAGTGATGTCAGATGAAAATGCACACAGTGATGTCAAAAGACAGAATGCACACAGTGTTGTCATAGGTCAGAATGCACACAGTGATGTCAGATGAGAATGCACACAGTGATGTGAAAGGACAGAATGCACAAAGTGATGTGACAGGTAAGAATGCACACAGTATTGTCACAGGTCAAAATGCACACAGTGATGTCACAATACAGGAATAATCTACACAGTGGTGTCACATAACAATCAGAATGCACACAGTGATGTCACAGTAAAGGCACAATGCATAAAGTAATGTCACAATGCACAGATTATTGTCACAGTACAATCAGAATGCACACAGTAATGTCACAGGGAAGAATGCACACAGTGATGTCACAGGTCACAATGCACACAGTAATATCACAGTTCAGAATGCACACAGTAATGTCACAGGTCAGAATGCACACAGTAATGTAACAATGCACAGATTATTGTCACAGTACAATCAGAATGCACACAGTAATGTCACAGGTGAGAATGCACACAGTGATGTTACAGGTCAGAATGCACACAGTGATTTCACAGGTCAGAATGCACACAGTGATGGCACAGTTCAGAATGTACACAGTGATGTCACAGGTCAGATTGCACAGTGATGTCACAGATTAGAATGCACACAGTGATGTCACAGGTCAAAATGCACACAGTAATGTCACAGCTCAGAATGCACACAGTGATGTCACAGGTCAGAATGCACACAGTGATGTAACAGGTCAGAATGCACACAGTGATGTCAAAGGACAGAGTGCACACAGTGATGTCACAGGTCAGAATGCACACAGTGATATAACAGGTTAGAAAGAACGCACACAGTGCTGTCACAGAAAAGTCAAAATGCACACAATGATGTCACTGAACAGTCAGAATGAACACAGTGATGTCAAAGAACGGTCAAAATGCAAATAGCAATGTCACAGATCAGTATGCACACAGTAATGTCACAGAACAGTCAGAATGCACACAGTAATGTCACAGGTCAGAATGCACACAATGATGTCACAGAAAAGTCAGAATGCATACAGTGATGTCACAGAACAGTCAAAATGCACACAGTGATGTCAGAAGACAGAATGCACACAGTGATGTCACAGGTCAGAATGCACACAGTGATGTCACAGGTGAGAATTCACACAGTGATATAACAGGTTAGAATGCACACAGGGATGTCACAGAACAGTCAAAATGAACCCAATGATGTCACTGAACATTCAGAATGCACACAGTGATGTCAAAAAACAGTCAAAATGCAAACAGTAATGTCACAGATCAGTATGCACACAGTAGTGTCACAGAACAGTCAAAATTGCACACAGTAATGTCACAGAGCAGTTAGAATGCACACAGTGATGTCACAGGTGAGAATGCACACAGTGATGTTACAGGTCAGAATGCACACAGTAATGTCACAGGTCAGAATGCACACAGTGATGTTACAGGTCAGAATGCACACAGTGATTTCACAGGTCAGAATGCACACAGTGATGGCACAGTTCAGAATGTACACAGTGATGTCACAGGTCAGATTGCACAGTGATATCACAGATTAGAATGCACACAGTGATGTCACAGGTCAAAATGCACACAGTAATGTCACAGCTCAGAATGCACACAGTGATGTCACAGGTCAGAATGCACACAGTGATGCCACAGATCAGAATGCACACAGTGATGTCAAAGGACAGAGTGCACACAGTGATGTCACAGGTCAGAATGCACACAGTGATGTCAAATGAGAATGCACACAGTGATGTGAAAGGACAGAATGCACACCGTTATGTCACAGGTCAGAATGCACACAGTGATATAACAGGTTAGAAAGAATGCACACAGTGCTGTCACAGAAAAGTCAAAATGCATACAATGATGTCACTGAACAGTCAGAATGAACACAGTGATGTCAAAGAACGGTCAAAATGCAAATAGCAATGTCACAGATCAGTATGCACACAGTAATGTCACAGAACAGTCAGAATGCACACAGTAATGTCACAGGTCACAATGCACACAGTAATGTCACAGGTCAGAATGCACACAGTGGTTTCACAGGTCAGAATGCACACAGTGGTTTCACAGGTCAGAATGCACAATAATGTCACAGTACAGTCAGAATGCACACAGTGATGTCACAGTGCAATCAGAATGCACACAATGATATCACAGATGAAAATGGACACAGTGATGTCACAGGTCAGAATGCACATAGTGATTTCACAGGTCAGAATGCACACAGTCATGTCACAGTTCATAATGCACACAGTGATGTCACAGATCGGTGAGAATACACACAGTTATGTCACAGGTCAGAATGCACACCGTGACGTCACAGGTCAGAATGCAGACAGTGATATAACAGGTTAGAATGCACACAGTGATGTCACAGAACAGTCAAAATGTGTGATAGGGTGAGGGTGTATTGATGACTGTTATCCACTGTGAATGCAAGATGCTTATTTGCTGTTCATTGTATCCATTGTTATTGATATGTAATAGAGTAAGGGGTACTTTGCACGTTGTGACATCGCTTGCATCGGCTAGCGATGCCGAGCGCGATAGTCCCCTCTCCCGTCGCACATGCGATATCGTGTGATAGCTGCCGTAGCGAACATTATCGCTACAGCAGCTTCACATGCACTTACCTGCCCTGCGATGTCGCTCTTGCCGGCGACCCGCCTCCTTCCTAAGGGGGACGGGTCGTGCGGCGTCACAGCAACGTCACACGGCAGGCGGCCAATAGAATCGGAGGGGCGGAGATGAGTGGGACATAACATCCCGCCCACCTTCTTCCTTCCGCATAGTCGGTGGAAGCAGGTAGGGAGATGTTCCTCGCTCCTGCGGCTTCACACACAGCGATGTGTGCTGCCGCAGGAACGAGGAACAACATCATATCTCCTATTGGTGCGACATTATGAAAATGACCGACACTACACAGATCACCGATTTTCGACGCATTTGCGATCGTTTATCGTCGCACAAAGGATTTACACGTTGCGAATACGTTACCGGCGCCGGATGTGCATCACTAACGACATGACCCCGACGAGATTTCGGATGCGATGTCGCAGCGTGTAAAGTACCCCTTAGAGTTTGGTGAGGAGGACTGTGACACGTGTGAGCAGCATCCTGTGCCAGAGATCACCATTCTTCAGTTGCTGGCTATACTGGTCACCGTGACAGGATCTTCAAGTCTCCATTTATAACAGCTGGACACCACAGTACCAGCACTTTGTTTTGGTACCAAAACACATATCTGTTCTGCCATACCTCCCATTGCTCCCAACCGTCCCGGATTCTGCGGGACTGCCACGATTTTAGAGGGCTGTCCCGCACTCCCGCGGCTCACAGCTGATGTCCCGGCTCCTCCCCTCAGTGGAGTGAATAAATTAAATTAAATTATCATCGGCTCTAAATTTTCGGGGCGGCCGGAACTCGAACTCGTGGAGCTGTGAGTTCATTATTTCAAAGGCAGCAAAGATGGATGGAGGGATACAGGGAGGGATGGATGGATGATAGAGGGATGAATGGAGGGATAGAGGGAGGGATGGATGGAGGGATAGAGGCAGGGATGGATGGATGATAGAGGTGTGAATTGAGGGATGAATGGAGGGATAGAGGGATGAAAGGAGGGATAGAGGGATGGATGGATGATAGAGGGATGAATGGAGGGATAGAAGAATGAATGGAGGGATAGAGGGATGGATGGATGATAGAGGGAT
This sequence comes from Anomaloglossus baeobatrachus, assembly GCF_048569485.1. Classification (NCBI taxonomy): domain Eukaryota; kingdom Metazoa; phylum Chordata; class Amphibia; order Anura; family Aromobatidae; genus Anomaloglossus; species Anomaloglossus baeobatrachus. Next base: position 628,723,131 of record NC_134356.1, on the reverse strand, counting down.
GAATGGAGGGATGAATGGAGGAATAGAGGGAGGGATGAATGGAGGGATAGAGGGATGAATGGAGGGATAGAGGCAGGGATGGATAATAGAGGGATGAATGGAGGGATGAATGGAGGGATAGAGGGAGGGATGGATGATAGAGGGATGAATGTAGGGATGAATGGAGGGATAGAGGGAGAGATGAATGGAGGGATAGAGGGATGAATGTAGGGATAGAGGGAGGGATGGAGGGATGAATGGAGGGATAGAGGGAGGGATGGATGGATGATAGAGGGATGAATGAAGGGATGAATGGAGGGATAGAGGGAGGGATGGATGAATGGATGATAGAGGGATGAATGGAGGGATAGAGGGAGGGATGGATGGATGATAGAGGGATGAATGGAGGGATAGGAGGGATGAATGGAGGGATAGAGGGATGAATGTAGGGATAGAGGGAGGGATGGAGGGATGAATGGAGGGATGAATGGAGGGATAGAGGGAGGGATGGATGGATGATAGAGGGATGAATGAAGGGATGAATGGAGGGATAGAGGGAGGGATGGATGCATGGATGATAGAGGGATGAATGGAGGGATAGAGGGATGGATGCATGGATGATAGAGGGATGAATGGAGGGATAGAGGGAGGGATGGATGGATGATAGAGGGATAAATAGAGGGATAGAGGGAGGGATGGATGGATGATAGAGGGATGAATGGAGGGATAGAGGGTGGGATGAATGGAGGGATAGAGGCAGGGATGGATGGATGATAGAGGGATGAATTGAGGGATGAATGGAGGGATAGAGGGATGGATGGATGATAGAGGGATGAATGGAGGGATGAATGGAGGGATAGAGGGATGAATGGAGGGATAGAGGGATGAATGGAGGGATGAATGGAGGGATAGAGGGAGGGATGGATGGATGATAGAGGGATGAATGGAGGGATGAATGGAGGGATAGAGGGAGGGATGGATGGATGATAGAGGGATGAATGGAGGGATGAATGGAGGGATAGAGGGAGGGATGGATGGATGAATGGAGGGATGAATGGAGGGATAGAGGGAGGGATAGAGGGATGAATGGAGAGATAGAGGGAGGGATAGAGGGAGGGATGGATGGATGATAGAGGGATGGATGATAGATGGATATATAGATACACGACAGATAATAGATAGATAGAGATAGAATCATAGAATCATAGATAGAGAGATAGAATCATAGATAGAGAGATAGAATCATAGTTAGATAGATAGAATCATAGATAGATAGAGGGATAGAGATAGATAGATAGATAGATAGATAGATAGATAAATACTGTATCTCAATGTAGGTGAAAAAGTCAGATTCATTTATTCCCATAAAACCACTATAAAGAAATTAGGAAAAAAATACAAATACAATTTTTTTTTTTTTTTATCTTCACCATCTTGGATTCAAACCAGCAACGTTCAAAACTTGTGTCCAGCAGCCTCCTGGCTTTCCTAGCTGCTTAAGCTGTTGAGCCACTAGGATTGATGATGTCAGAGGGAGTATTTCACATAAATGAACCTACAATGCAGCCTCTTACACAGCAGATTACACAGGACACAGCTACATTGTACAGAGCAGCATCTCTATGTCCTGTATTCTAGAGGGAGAGGAAAAGAGGATTTTTTTTCTTCTAATAAAGTTACTAAAAATAATAAAAAAAAATAGAATAATGTAATTTTATTACACTTTTTTTTATAAAATAATAAACATCACAAATCAGCAAATAACATGGACATATTTGGTGTCCCTGTAATCGTAATGACCTGAACAACACAGCGATCAGATTATTTATGGGGATCGGTAAATGGCGGGAAAAAAAGGCGCAATTTATTATTTTTCTTTATTAAAACCCATAAAAAATGTAATAAAAATGGATCACTGAGGCCGTGTTCACACATAGCGTAAATGCTGCATTTTTTCTGCAGGTGTCCGCGCCACGAGTGCAATAACAATGTTCTCTGATTATTGCGTGTTTGCGGTATTTTTTATACATTGTCCCCCTTATTTGATACATGTTTGTTGCAGATGTGAATCCTGAAGCTTATAAAGAAAGAAACACCAGATCCGCACAGTTCAGCGGCGTCTTTCCACGCACCAGGGGCGGAGATCTCAGGACGTCTCATCCACTTTGCTTGGACAATTAGTCCATATTCACATGTAATGTAAATGCTGCATATTTTTCTGCTGTTTTTTTGCACATTTATTCTGCTGTGTTTAATTGTCCAAGTAAAGTGGATGTGATTCCAGGAGAAGACGCCGCTGAACTCTGCGGTTTTTGGGGGGTGGGGGGTTTCTCTGGAGGTTAAAAAAATGCAGGAAAAACCTTCTCTGTGCAATAAAAACACTTAAAAACGCAGACTCACATCTGAACCAAAAACGCATTAAATAATAGAGAGAAGGCAGAAAAAATGCAGCAAAAATGGAAAAAACAGAGATTGTTATTGTGTAGTTTGGTGCAGACAGAAACAAAAAGAAACAGAATTTATGCAACGTGTGAACACGGATTGATAGGCACAAATAAGCAACATGTCATATAGTGACACATAGAAATATAAAAAAATTCTGACTGCTATAAATATGAACAGTCCGGGGCATCCGCTGAATGACTCTTACTGCCAAATGGGTGTGGCTAAGGGCGTGGTCAAAATTTGCCGCGGCGCACTGCGCGCGCAGCATACTTTGTCCCTCTTTCCTTTCTTCAAAAGTTGGGAGGTATGCAATTGGGGTAATAAGGAGTCAATAGCAGCCCAAAGCTGCCACTAACTCCTAGATTAGTGATGGCAGGCGTCTATGAGACACTCCCTCATCACTAATTTGTAAAGAAAAGTAAATAAACACAAACACCCCCAAAAATCCTTTATTTGAAATAAAAGACAGAAAAGCACCCTTTTTCACAACTTTATTCATTACCAGACTTAACCCCGTCACGGTCTAGCTGTAGTCATGACATCAAAAGCTTGGAATGCATTTGTGCTTCTTGTACAAAACTGATTTGGGAAGAGACAAGCTGAAAACTATGCTGGACAAATAGACAACATGCTTAAAAGGGAACCAGTCACCAGATTTGGGGCCTATAATCTGCGGCCACCACCAGTGGGTTCTTATATACAGCATTCTAACATGCTGTATATAAGAGCCCAGGACGTTGTGTAGAATGTAAAACTCACATTATAATACTCACCTAAGGGGTGGTGCGGTGCAGGCTGATTGGATGGGTGTCTCTGTGTGGCGCCCCTGCGGCTTCAGACGCCATAGGGTACTGCACCTCATCCGGGATGCAGAATTCATCTCGGATACGGAGGTGGTCATCGCTGGAAACCACCATAACACATCCAACACATAACATGGGAGCTCATTCACTGGGACTGGGCTAGGGTAGGAGCCGGGGGTGGTCATCACGAGGTATGGGACGTCTTGCCCACTAGTTCAGCAACCTTGCAAGGGAAGTTAGGAGCCATCTCACACCTTATTCAGTTATCACCAGGCGGGGTCCACGCCAGGTTGGACTCAGGAGCAGATGTCAGGAAGAAGTGACAGAACAGAAAGGGGCCCGTGGTCCAGAGCTGGAGTCTCAACCTGGATTCTTTGGAAGGAAGGGGATCCCAGGGTTCGCAGGGAGTGTAGCAGGCACCTGTGACTCGTTCCATTGCCCAGGAGCTGGGGTGGAGGGAAAACCACCAGAAAGGACACACTTAAGGAAACACCGGCCTTGACCTCCGAACTATCCGGGATCGGCTGAAGCCCATAACAGTGGAGCACGGTACTCCAAAGACGGTGTAATCTCAGTGAGTAGAGTGGGCAACACAGTGGCTCAGTGGTTAGCACTGCAGTCTTGCAGCACTGGGGTCCTGGGTTCAAATCCCACCAAGGACACCATCTGCAAGGAGTTTGCGTGGGTTTCCTCCGGGTACTCTGGTTTCCTCCCACACTCCAAAGACATACAGATAGGGACTTTAGATTGTGAGCCCCAATGGGGACAGTGTTACTGATGTATGTAAAGCGCTACGGAATATGTTAGCGCTATATAAAAATAAAGATTTGATTTGAGTAAAGACCTCGAACTGCAACCTCTGTGTTGCCCCATCACTGCCGGTGCTCCCATCCCTGCGCCATAGGTGACCACTACGGCCAACATCCTCCTTGGGACCTGAGCTCTGCCTGTGGAGAGCTGTACCATCCGAGCTGCATTATCATCCGCCCCAGAGAAGACCTCCCGCAATGGCGGCTAATACTTAGCCGCACACAACAGGTGGCGTCACAAAGACAAACGCCACACCTCATCCCCACTATTTTTGACACCGCCGGGGTCACGGAACCGGGCCAGGCTGCTGTGACATCCCAAACCGACACCGGCCCAGTGACGAGTGTCCCTCTCAGACTCCATGGGCGCATCATCCGCGCTCCGATGCATCTAATTTCGGCCATCTTTGTCCTCCTTCTTCTAAAGCCTGGGTTCATTACGTGTCCTATTGTGGCACCCTGGACAAGCCAGGACATCACAGGTACTGCAACAACACACCCCACACCCCGGTTAGGCACATTAGCCGCACATACAAATCCTTGTTGCCTCCCTCCAGGGACTGATGTCCACACCAGGTGGGGTGGAGCCAGGCGGTTGGCCACGCCCATCGAGGAGTTCACAGTCCTGGAGGCGGGAAAAGGTTTCAGTGAAGGGTACAGAAAGGAAAAGGGAGAGGAGTGAAGTAGTAGTGGAGCAGACTGACCGTGTCCAGATACGTGGCCCGGGCACCTGAGAGCAAGGTTGGCAGATGGTGGTGACCGTCTGCAGGCGAGGCTGATTGACGCACAATCGTAAGTACCGGGGACGGGCGGTGGCCCGCCGGTACCGGACCGGGGAGCGAAGAGAAGCCAGCACCATTCGGCAGAGTCTACGGACCCCGACCAGGCTTGGAGTCGCCGTTAAACCGGTCAAATACGTCAGCGACGGGAACCTCCGGGGTTTCCCAGCAGCAAAGACCCGACTGAAGGCAACCGCTCAACCGTGAAGGGAAATACAGCTACCGCCACAGCTAGAGTTCCCAGGGCCAGAGCCTGCGGGCAAAAAGGGGGCTCCTCTGGCTAACACACCGTTGGGGAGCGGGTTACCGGTGGGAAGCCATCGGGGCTGACAACACAACACAGGTGCAGGGAGAGACAGTCACCGCCAACCTACCGGCAGTGACCACCGCAGCCGCCTGTGGGACCCGTCCATCCAGCCGTTTGTTTTACCAGAGACTCTGTGTACGTTACTGGCTGAGTACCTCCGTGCCGTCTGGCACTGCGCTGCCCCGCGACCATGTACCTCGCCAAGCCCCGCAACCCTCCTCCCAGCCGCCATCACCGGGCCCCGGGACAACCAACCCCTACCCACGGAGGGTTAAAACAACATCCAAGCTGCTCCCCGCCATCGCTCCCAGGATCCCCGACACTAGCAGCGGTGGTGTCCAATCTCACCACAAACCGTGGGTGGCGTCACAGACCATATCCCCAACTCAAACCACCCCTTTCACTCACGGGCGAGGAGCGCCGCTCGAGTCCCCGGATCCGGCCCACCGCTCGAGCCACCGAACAGCGGCGAGCAAGCAGCAGCCCAGAGCCGGACCTGAGCGTGGTGAGCGCAGCGCGCCCTCCCCGCCCGCGACACTATGTCATCCACACTAGCCAGCCTTGAGGTCCTGCGCAGGCGCACTTTGATCTGCCCTGAGCAGAGCAGATCAAAGTATTGTGTGCCTGCGCAGCATCTCAATGCCGTTTAGTGTGGATGACGTAGGATGCGTCATGTGTGGCGCCCCTGAGGCTTCCGTCGCCGCAGGAACATTGCACCCCAGCCAGAGGTATGATGTCCCATCTTGGGTAAGGAAGAGAGTAAACACCGGTCCACAAGCAAATCTGCACTACACCCATTGTTAGGCACACACAGGGGCCAGGGACAGTGGCAGCAACCCCCCAGGCTGCATGCTGGGGGGCCGTATGACCCATCCCTGCTCCCATAGGGTAAAGCTTAGCAACTGGGTGGGTGGGAGGAGCGAACCGAGAGTAGAGTAGAACAAGGAAGGTCAAGTTTAGTCAGACAGAGTTTGGAGCTGGAAGGAGTCAGTCAGTCTGTGGGAGGCAGAGGAGTCAGATTGAGTGAGGAGGAGAAGTGAGGAGTTTACCTCGGAGAGAGAGAGGACGTGGAATAGTGCTGTCCTGTGGACTGGGGCCTGGAGCTGGAATAGCTTGGCCCAGTAAAGCGGGATTGGCAGAGAGGCACAGAAGAGAATTAGACATCGGATTCTGTGGTTGCCAGGGTGTAAAACCCTTCCCTGGCAGCCGAATCCGAAGGGCAGGAGGACTGCAGGTCCTGGTGGTTTGTCCCTTGCTCCTAGGATAGGCTGCGCAGGCCCTTTCTGATGCTTCCCTGCTGGGGTCCACACCGGGCCATGGTGATGCAGCTGCACCTTCAAATCATTTTGGGGGGCCAGGAGACCCCCTTGTGGGGAGCAGGACCATCCAAGCTGCCATTTCACCAGCCCCGGAGGCCCCATACAGCAGCGGCGGCTTACTAGCCGCAAACCACAGGTGGCGTCACGAATATAAACTTTAATAATCACCCCCAACACTGAAGCCTTATTAATTGACTGCCGCCAGGGAAACGGAGTCGGGCCCCGCCACCACTGACTACCCCCGGAATAGTCCGGCCCGACACCGGGTGTACCATAGCCCTGGGGTGGGCGAGTCACATGCACCCAAGCTTGAGAAGAAGGAGGACAAAGATGGCCGAAAGAGGAGGTGCCGGTACCGGAGAACGGAGACATCCATCTGACCAGTCTGTGTGATGCCCCTGGACTATTCAGGTCGTCACAGGGTACTGCACAAACTGCCCTTCCCTTGCAGTATTCAACCCCCCATGGTTCTGGGTCTCTATCCTGCAGTACTGCCTCCACCAGCATTCACAAATCCTAGATACACTTTGCACCACACCTGTCAGGCACACCAGTGGGCTGCTTAAGCAGGAATAGGGCCGTCCACCTAGGGGTCAGACAGGGAGGTGGGAGGTGTCAGTGGAGTTGAGTGGTAGCCCTCGAGCTGAGAGGCGCTCTGAGGAAGCTGGGAGTTGGAGCTCCCAGGGGAGAAGTAAACTAGGTCACAGACGGTGGTCTGGACCTAGATGAGTCAGACCACCGGTCGCAGGGGATTGAGGCTAGGTGCCTGGAACCCGTCAAGGAGAACGGCAGCAGCCTGGTCCATTACCACCGGGACCAAAGGCACGTTGGGGTACATGGACCCTGGGTTGGGGAGAAGCTTCAGGCAACCCGGCAATTAACCTGCGGAGGACAGGGCCTTTATGGACTGTTCCCATCAAGCTCAGAGATTGGGGGCACTAGCGCAATGAGGGGGATAGGGCTTTCCTAGCAAGCGGCCCACTGAAATCCCAAGCGTGAGCTCCTGAGAGCAGGCTCCTTCACTTAGCCATAGTGGGGAGCGGGGCCCAGACAGCTCCAAGCTACCGGGCCACAACGGACAATCTAAACTTTTGTGCCAGGAGGCAGGTTACGGACCACCAGGCAGTGCTGCAGGGGATGGGACCCGGACGAGCTCCCCTCAAGAGGCAACAGCAGTCAGAGACTTGGTTTACCCTGTTGTCAGTGTCTGCTTCATTGCTGAGTGAGTACCTGTCTGGCCCCTGCACTGCAACCCTTCGATCACCATCTAAAGTCCTGGGTCTACCCCTACCCGTGGAGGCTAACGTCATCTAGCTGCCCCACTCCATCACCCCGGGTACTCCCAATTACCGTACACCACGGGTGGCGTCACAAACTATATCAATTCCCCTGTAAATACCTCCTTTTCATTTGAGTGTGGCCCCTAGTTCCCGGGTCCGTAGACCCTCGAGCCACAAATGATCACCACCCCCAGATCCGAGCGGTTCGATCCGCTGCAGGGGCGGCACATCTGCACCGCACTGCCCCTTAGGTGAGTATTATAAAGTGATTTTTACTTTCTACACAGTGGCCTAGGGTCTTATATACAGCATGTTAGAATGCTGTATATAAGAGCCCAGTGGTGGTGGCCGCAGTTTATAGTCGCCAAATCTGGTGACAGTTTCCCTTTTAAAGCATATAAACAACATGGCTGCCAATTGTCATTGAAAATGTATTCCTTACAGTCCCATCTTGACTTTTTTTTCCACCCAATTTGGGACACGTAACTGTCGAACATGAAGAAAGGTTCCATAAAGACATTTCTACAATGGAGAACAGATATCAAGGCCACTGGAATCCCAACATGATGGGGAACTAGAGCTGGTTTTTGGCAATGGGCAAATATGACAGCTCAAAAGTGCAAAAGCAGATGCTTGACGCACCTTTACAGTACTGGGTCTTGCCGAAGACTTTTAAACTGGAATAGCAGACTTTTTGAAATTCTTAGTTTACATTTGGATGTACTGTTTTCTATGAAAACTTTGATGTAGATCAGGCAATTGTTGGTGTAAAACTCGTTCTGTACAGAATAATTCAAGGTTTCACCATTAACATAATTAGCATTCTCTGTCCTATCTATGGGGGGAATTTGTTCCTTTCTCTGCAGGAGGCCTTCATGTTACACAATGTTACAGACAGTCTAGAGTTCTCCTCACTTTGAATTGAATGGTATAGTTGATTACTACCTACAAGGGGTGTGATCTCCTCTACCAAACAAGGTGTCTGACCAATAGAGGTAGGTAGGCAGGAGAATACACATTTTTGGGGGATGTGGGTGGTGTGTCTTGGAAGCCCTCAGACCTGCCATTACTCTTGGAGAATGTGGACCCTTTTCCACATGATATCATGTCGTCTTGCCACTCTGCTGTATTTGGAGATCTGTTCTAAGGCCTAGTGTCTTATTTTCCTTGACGTTGGATTTACCGGATAGAGCTCCCTGATTTATTCCTTTTGCTGTTTCCTGTGTTACAGACTATTCATTATTTTTTTGCCATCTTCCTCTCTACACAGACTTCACAAAGTAGTATCAGTAAGTACACAATATAATCTAAATGTAAAAATTGTTAAATATTTTGTATACATTTCAAGTTCATTGCCCACATATGAAGTAGAAGGAATATAATATACACCTGTTTATATGGGATGAATGTTCATTTCCCTGTAATCTACATATATTCCTTCTCCATTTCCCACCAAAGAAGCACAGAGAATATAATATATATATATATATTTATATTTATATGGGATATATGTTCGTTTCCCTGTAATCTACATATATTCCTTCTCCATTTCCCACCAAAGAAGCACAGGGAATATAATATATATATATATATATATATATATATATATATATATATATATATATATATATTTATATTTATATGGGATATATGTTCGTTTCCCTGTAATCTACATATATTCCTTCTCCATTTCCCACCAAAGAAGCACAGAGAATATAATATACACATGTTTGTATGGGATATATGTTCATTTACCTGTAATCTACATACATTCCATGTTCATTTTTCACCTAAGAAGCAGAGAGAATATACAGTAAGTAGAAAAAGTATTCAGACCTCTTAAAGGTTTCCACTCTTTGTTTCATTGCAGCCATATGGTAAATTCAAAAAAGTTCATTTTTTCCCTCATTAATGTACACTCTGTACCCCATCTTGCCAGAAAGAAAACCCCAAGAAAATGTAGACATTTTTTCAAATTTATTAAACAAGAAAAACTGAAATATCACATGGTCATAAGTATTCAGACCCTTTGCTCAGACACATATTTATGTCACATGCTGTCCAATTCCTTGTGATCCTCCTTGAGATGGTTCTACTCCTTCATTGGAGTCCAGCTGTGTTTAATGAAACTGATAGGACTTGATTTGGAAAGGCGCACACCTGTCTATATAAGACCTCACAGCTCACAGTGCATGTCAGACCAAATGAGAATCATGAGCTCAAAGGAACTGCCCAAGGAGCTCAGAGACAGAATTGTGGCAAGGCACAGATCTGGTCAAGGTTACAAAATAATTATTTCTGCAGTACTCAAGGTTCCTAAGAGCACAGTGGCCTCCATAATCCTTAAATGGAAAAGTTTGGGACCACCATAACTCTTCCTAGACCTGGCCGTCCAGCCAAACTGAGCAATCGTGGGAGAAGAGTCTTGGTGAGAGAGGTAAAGAAGAACCCCAAGATCACTGTGGCTGAGCTCCAGAGATGCAGTAGGGAGAAAGTTCCACAAAGTCATCTATCACTGCAGCCCTCCACCAGTCTGGCCTTTATGGCAGAGTGGCCGATGGAAGCCTCTCCTCAGTGCAAGACATATGAAAGCCCGCATAGAGTTTGCAAAAAACACACATGAAGGACTCCCAGATTATGAGAAATAAGATTCTCTGGTCTGATGAGACGAAGATAGAACTTTTTGGTGACAATTCTAAGTGGTATGTGTGGAGAAAACCAGGCACTGCCCATCACCTGCCCAATACAATCCCAACAATGAAACATGGTGGTGGCAGCATCATGATATGGGGGTGTATTCAGCTGCAGGGATGACTGGTTGCAATTGAAAGAAAGATGTATGCGGCCAAGTACAGAGATATCCTGGAAGAAAACCTCTTCCAGAATATTCTAGACCTCAGACTTGGCCGAAAGTTCACCTTCCAACAAGACAATGACCCTAGGCACACAGCTAAAATAACAAAGGAGTGGTTTCACAACAACTCCATGATCATTCTTGACCGGCCCAGCCAGAGCTGTGACCTAAACCCAATTGATCATCTCTGGAGAAAACTGAAAATGGCTGTTCACCAACGTTCACCATCCAACCTGACGGAACTGGAGAGGATCTGCAAGGAAGAATGGCAGAGGATCCCCAAATCCAGGAGTAAAAACCTTGTTACATCATTCCCAAGAAGACTCATGGCTGTACTAGCTCAAAAGGGAGCGTCTACTCAATACTGAGCAAAGGGTCTGAATACTTATGACCATGTGATATTTCAATTTTTCTTCTTAAATAAATTTGCAAAAATTTCTACATTCCTCTTTTTTTTTCTGTCAAGATGAGGTGCAGACAGTACATTAATGAGAAAAAATGAACTTTTTTGAATTTACCAAATGGCTGCAATGAAACAAAGAGTGAAAAATTCAAAGGGGTCTGAATACTTTCCGTACCCATTGTAATATACACCTGGTTATGCACAATACATTAGATCATTTACATCAGAGCAAAGAGAAGCTGCAGCACAATGGAAGCATACAAAGAAGAGTGCAAATTGATAGATAAGAGGCTGCAAGAGAGGGGATACCTTCCCTACCAGTTAATTAAAGGAAAAACAACGGCAGATAAAAAATATCAGGGAGATGTTATTGGAGGAATAACTACAAAAATAGTATATGTTTTTCAACTCAATTTTGTGACCAGTTCAAAGAAGTGTGCGACATTGTTAAAAAGAACTTACCTATATGAAGGATAGATCCTGTACTAAAAAGTATCATAGATCAAGGATGCGGTTTTATACCCAGAATAGAAAAAATATTAGCCAATTTATTATCGCCCAGTGATCACACACAATAGTGTCTCTACTAATAGTGTCCACTGTGAGAAGTTTCAAATGCGGCCAAAGGTTGTGCAATCTACCGTATGTGGATACATGAATAATGTGAAGAAGTTCAAATCAGCCAGCGCTGGCATTGAATACCCCATAAAAACATTTATAAATTGTAGTCACACTTATGTTGTTTATTTAATCACTTGTGAAGTTTGTAAAATGCAGTATGTGGGCAGTACTTCACGCCCATTAAGAAAAAGGATATCGGAGCATGTGTATAACACCAATAATCGTAGTAACAGGAGTCCATCTGGAGCCTCGCAGCACTTTTCCACCATTCATGGAGGAGATTTAAAAAACTTTCGGGTAAATGCTATAGAAATTGTAACCGCAACTAAAAGAGGAGGGGACAGATGAAAGGCTCATTCACACAACTGTTCCATCTGTCCTGGTCAGATCCTATTTTTTTGCAGACCTACGGACAGGACCATCTTTTCAATGTCTTTTGTGTAGGATCGGATGGCACATGGTAGCACATCCCTGTGCATCTGATACTACAAAAAAACACATCGGATGCCGTATGTCCGTTCCGTTATTGTGGAACATGCCCTATTCTGTTCCGTAATTGCGGACCGTGACTCAATACAAGTCAATAGGTCCGCAAAATCCCCGGAAGTCACGCGGAAGCACTTTCGTGTGACCTCCGTCAGGTGCCGGTGCAGTCTGTGTCCCGCTCCCCCGCCAGCCCCGCGGCTGCTCGCACTACAGTGTGTCAGCATCTGCCCGCACTGCAATGTCAGCATATGCCCGCAGTGTAGTTTCCAAGAACCGTGGACCTCCGTAGTCTGAGAATACCAGATCACAGCTGTCCACTTTACCCTGGCTGGTGATCCAATTTTGGGGGGGGGGGGACGCCACATTTTTTGTTTTAAATTATTTATTTAATTTAAAATAACAGCATGGGGTGTCCTCTGTTATGGATTACCAGCCAAGGTGAAGCTGCCAGCTGTGGTCTGCAGACTGCAGCCGTCTGTTTTACCTGAGCTGGCTACAAAAAATAGGGGGACCCCACGTCGGTTTTTTAAATTATTTATTTATTTGTTGGCTAAATACAAGGCTAAGCACCCTTTAGGGCCACATGAAAGGCACTAAATGGTGCAGGATTACAAAATGCTGGGACATTAGATATGTCTTTCTCATCTATTATCTATCTCTCCCTCTATTCATTCCTTCATTCATTCCTCTATCCCTCTATTTATCCCTCCATCTATCTCTCTGCCTCTCTATCTATCCCTCTATGTATATATCCCTTAATTTATCTATCTAGCTGCTTCCGTGTTTTGCGGTCCGCAAAAAAAACCTGGAAGGCACACGGATGCCACGCGGCCCATATACGGAACGGAACGGATGTCACACGGATGCATCTGAAAAAACAGGACCGTTTTTTGCCTTAAAGGAAGGGTGTCGCGTTTTTTTATTTTTGTATTAATAATAGTGATTATGAAATCAAGTATTTTTAATACAAAATTAAAATCACCGCTTATTTAGTTTTTATTTAATTCTAATTTTATTGAAGCACTGGGGGTGTACCGCCCGGGGCTCGGCCAGCTGCCGAGCCGCTCGGATCCGTGCTCGTCGGTGGGTGGCTCGAGCTCCTTACGGACCCAGGGATCACGTCGCTCTGAAAGGGGGCTGGCGCTACGTGAGGGGTGGTGTTCGGTGGAGAGGTCCACGGCCGGGGCCGCGGTTGTTTGGGAATAAGGTTCGTGACGCCACCCATGGTTTGTGGTGAATGGATGGACACCACCGCTGCCGTTGACTAGGCTCCCGGGGACGGTGTTTTGCAGCTTGGTGTTGGCCCCCTCCGTGGGTAGGGGGATGATGGTCCCGGGGGCCCGAGGGAGGTGCTGAGGCGGGGGAATGGATGTTGCTGCTGGTGTGTTGGTGCGGTGCGCCGCCCGAAGGCACTGTTGTACTCACTATTGCAAACACGCTGGAGTCTCTAGTAAACCAAACAAGGTGGACAGTGCCCGCAGCCGGCTGCGCTTTTCCCCTTTTCAGGTTGGTGGTTTCCGCCTTTCTCCTGCACCTCACTTTTGTAGAAAATGATGACTCCTTTGCCTGAGCAACGGTAGTCCGCTCCCCAGCCTGATCTATGCCAGTAGAGCCCGTGTGTCCTCAGACGTTGGCCCGTGGGGTCTCGATGCCTGGGCGGTGGCTTTCTACCCCTATCGTTGGGCTGTTGTCTTCAGTTGGGTCTTAGGTGGGAAAGGGCCTAAAGTCCAGTCCTCAATCAGTTGATTTGACTCGGTCCAGTTGTTTCTGGGCCTCGTACTGGGTCTAAGTACCCATCCTGGTGCTCCGGTTCCCTGGTTCGGTACCGGCGGGCCACCGCCCGTCCCCGGTCCTTACGGTTCCACCGGCTGTAATCCCAGCTCCTGCAGGCAGCCACCACCGGCTGCCTCCTTGACAGAGGTGACTGGGCTCCGACCCAGACACCTGGTGATAGACTAGGGCAGACCTGGGCACAGATCTGCATTTGAACTCCACTCCACTCTCAAGACTAATCTACACTCCTCATTTTTCCTGCCTCAGGGCCTGTGAATTCCTCGGTGGGCGGGGTCAACCGCCTGGCTCCGCCCCCTGGTGTGAACATCAAACCCCAAGGGAGGTGACAAGGTTTTGTAGGTTGGCTGCTGTCACCTTATTAAAGGGGGGGGTGTTTGTGTAAGGGCCTACCTGTGACTACCTGGCTAGTCCAGGGCGTCACAGGGGCTGCCATCTTGGATTTGGTGTCTGTAACTACAGTTACTCACCTTCTTTATGGCAGCTCCCTGGGCATAGACTCTGATAGTCGGTCTCCGACCCCTTTAAGTATCATTAGAGAAGGCGTCTGCTGTGACCTGGACGCGCCCCCTGGGCTGTTCAGATCACAGCAGAGGGAGATCAGCGCCATCATTGTGGACCTCACAGCGTATGCTGTTTGTTCCACTTTATCCCTGTCAACCGCCGGGATGTGTGAGTACGGGGCGCTGGGACACCGGGCCGCCTCCCCTCACCTCCCCCCGCCGTTACCGTCTCCAATGACACCCCCTCCCTCCGCTCTACCCAGCCCCGCTCTCCCCCCCGCCGCCGCTGCCAGCGTGCATGCAGCAGAGCTGTGTGTTTTGTGTGCATGCAGAGCATGTGAGTACCGGCGCCCCTCCCCCCACCACCGCCGCTGCTACCATCTCCAATGCTCCAATGACACCCCCCCACTCTCCTTGCTGCAGCCGCTGTGGGTGTGCATGCAGAGCAGTGCGTGAGTACCGGCACCCCTCCCCCGCCGCCGCTGTTACCATCTCCAATGACACCCCCCCGCTCCCGCCCCGTGTATCTAATCCTCTCCTGTGTGATAGTGTCTGCTGCTGCTGAGCTGTGTATCTAACCCTATCCTGTGTGATACTGTCTGCTGAGCTGTGTATCTAATCCTCTCCTGTGTGATACTGCCTGCTGAGCTGTGTATCTAAAGGTCCAGTCACACTAAACAACTTACCAGCGATCCTAACAACGATAGGGATCGCTGGTAAGTTGCTAGGAGGTTGCTGGTGAGATGTCACACTGCGACGCTCCAGCGATCCCACCAGCAACCTGACCTGGCAGGGATCGCTGGAGCGTGGCTACACGAGTTGCTGGTGAGCTCACCAGCAACCAGTGACCAGCCCCCAGCGCCGCGTGGAAGACGCTGCGCTTGGTAACTAAGGTAAATATCGGGTAACCAATCCGATATTTACCTTGGTTACCAGCGCACGGAGCTACACGTGCAGAGAGCAGGGAGCATCGCACACTGAGCGCTGGCTCCCTGCTCTCCTAGTTACAGCACACATCGGGTTAATTACCCGATGTGTGCTGCAGCTAAATGTGCACAGAGCAGGGAGCAGCGCACAATGCTTAGCGCTGGCTCCCTGCTCTCCTAGCTACAGCACACATCGGGTTAATTAACCCGATGTGTCCTGCAGCTACATGTGCACAGAGCAGGAGCCGGCACTGACAGTGAGAGCGGCGGAGGCTGGTAACAAAGGTAAATATCGGGTAACCAAGGACAGGGCTTCTTGGTTACCCGATGTTTACCGTGGTTACCAGCCTCCGCAGAAGCCGGCTCCTGCTGCCTGCACATTTAGTTGTTGCTGTCTCGCTGTCACACACAGCGATCTGCGCTTCACAGCGGGACAGCAACAACTAAAAAATGGCCCAGGACATTCAGCAACAACCAACGACCTCACAGCAGGGGCCAGGTTGTTGCTGGATGTCACACACAGCAACATCGCTAGCAACGTCACAAAAGTTGTTCGTTAGCAGCGATGTTGCTTAGTGTGACGGGGCCTTAATCCTATCCGATACTGTTTGCTGAGCTATGTATCTAATCTTGTCATGTGTAATACGCTCTGCTGAGCTGTGTATCTAATCCTATCCTGTGTGATACTGTCTGCTGAGCTGTGTATCTAATCCTATCCTGTGTGATACTGTCTGCTGAGCTGTGTACCTAATGCTGTCCTTGGTGACACTTTAGACATTTCTGGTCACCAGCAAAATGGCTCCGCACTGTGATCCTAAATTTCATTCTCTGTTATCCTTTTGGAAACCCCCAGATTGGGAGGGGGAAGTGACATCACACACAGGAGAGCAGACTCCGCCCACTTTTACTGCAGCTGTAATCCAGGCTATTTCTACAGTGGGATTTCTGTAGGATTTCAGTAGCCGCTCCCCCTAGTGTTTAAGAGTGGAAAATATCAAACGTTTTAATTTTTTTTAATACTTTGCTCAATTAAAAACAAATAATATCTAAACAAAACATTAAAACATTAATACTTTACATTTTTTCAGTTATTGAAATTTTTTTTGGACGACACCTTCCCTTTAAACAACTACATAAAAGAGAAGCAATGTGGATTATGAAATTGAACACTAGATGGCCAATTGGCATGAATAAAAAAACGGACATTATGTATTTATACTAAGGCAGTTGTTCTCCCATCAGTGAGCAAAAGGTTTTTTTTCTCTCCAAATAACGCAAAAAATAATGTGTATGATGAAATGATTGTAGAATGTTATTGGCATATATGGAAATTATTAAAAAAGTAGTCTGTAGCATATATTTGATTAAGTATTATGATGAAAAGAATTACAAAATATTATCAAAAATTACATGTAAAAAAGAGTTTTGTATAAAATAAGACATACAGTACAGACCAAAAGTTTGGACACACCTTCTCATTCAAAGAGTTTTCATTTTCAGGACTCTGAAAATTGTAGATTCACATTGAAGGCATCAAAACTATGAATTAAAACATGTGGAATGAAATACTTAAAAAGCGTGAAACAACTGAAAATATGTCTTATATTCTAGGTTCTTCAAAGTAGCCACCTTTTGCTTTGATTACTGCTTTGCACACCCTTGGCATTCTCTTGATGAGCTTCAAGAGGTAGTCACCGGAAATGGTTTTCCAACAGTCTTGAAGGAGTTCCCAGAGATGCTTAGCACTTGTTGGCCCTTTTCCCTTCACTCTGCGGTCCAGCTCACCCCAAACCATCTCGATTGGGTTCAGGTCTGGTGACTGTGGAGGCGTCTGGGGTAGCACCCCATCACTTCTTAGTCAAATAACCCTTACACAGCCTGGAGGTGTGTTTGGGGTCATTGTCCTGTTGAAAAAATAAATTATGGTCCAACTAAACGCAAACCGGATGGAATAGCATGCCGCTGCAAGATGCTGTGGTAGCCATGCTGGTTCAATTCAATTTTGAATAAATCCCCAACAGTGTCACCAGCAAAGCCCCCCCACACCATCACACCTCCTCCTCCATGCTTCACAATGGGAACCAGCCATGTAGAGTCCATCCGTTCACCTTTTCTACAAAGACACGGTGGTTGGATCCAAAGATCTCAAATTTGGACTCCTCAGACCAAAGCACAGATTTCCACTGGTCTAATGTCCATTCCTTGTGTTCTTTAGCCCAAACAAGTCTCTTCTGCTTGTTGCCTGTCCTTAGCAGTGGTTTCCTAGCAGCTATTTTACCATGAAGGCTGCTGCACAAAGTTTCCTCTTAACAGTTGTTCTAGAGATGAGAAGGTGTGTCCAAACTTTTGGTCTGTACTGTATGTATATTTGTTACTGCTCTTTCCTTTTACCTCATTTCCCCTCATAGCCAGTATTAAAAGGGGTTCTCACATGAGAAAAAGTAAGCTATGAGTAAGGACATGTAGCCCGAAACGCATAAGCGTCTTCTACAAAAGTGCACCTTGTATGGTTTTTATGACTTCCCCCTTTTTTGGAATTTTTTAAAGAATATGGAATAAAGTTGATTTTATTTAAACTTCAACCGACGAGATGCTGGATTTTTTCTCCACAAACATTTCCGTATCCACTGTACCCCACCTAACAAGCACAGGGTATCTAATATACACCCGTTTATATGAAGTATGTGTGCATTTCCTTATTATCTACATATATACCTTGTTCATTCCCCAGCTAAAAAGAAGTTCGAATTTAAGATTCACCTCTTTATATGAAGTTTGTGTTCATTCCCAATTAATCTACATACGAGTATACCGTATTTTATTTTCATTCCCCACCTAACACAGGGAATAAAATATTCAAGTTTACATGGGACTAGCTGTAGTACCCAGCGTTGCCCGAGATAGTAACGGTCTCTCTGTGTCCCTCCCCGTCTCTTTCTGTTTGTCTGTCTCTATGTATGTCTCTGTGTGTCTGTCTCTGTCTGTCTGTCTCTATCCATGTGTGTCTGTCTGTGTCTGTCTGTGTCTCTCTCTATCTCTGTGTCTTTCTGTCTCTCTCCAAGGCTGGTTTCAGATGTCCCGTGTTTCAGGTACGTGTGGCATCCGGGTTTAAAACGGATGCCACAAGTATCCATGTTATTATTTGCCGTTACTCACTCGTCCGTATTTTCACATGGACCGTGTGACCTTTCATGACCCCCGCACGCACACACGCAGGCATGTCCGTTTTTGTCCAGCAGCACGGGTGTTACACGGATCACACAATGATGTGATCCGTGACATCAGTGTGACATGAACCAGAGAAAACACGGGTCTTTTTATTAAAAAGATTTTCTATATTCACCTCTCTCCAGCGATGCTGTCTCCGACTCTGCTGCCTCCCGCTCCTTATTGCCGCTCATTATACTAACTGAATATTCAGTGTCCTGTGGAGCTGGGAGCCGGAGCAGCACGGGGACTCAGTGCTGGGGACCGCATCGCGGGTTGAGTATACAGCAGAGAGTGTGTGTGCTCAGTGTATACATGCATGTGCGCTATGTGTGTGTATGTGCTCGGTGTATCCATGTGTGTCTGCTATGTGTGTATACATATGTGTGTATATGTACTTAGTGTGTGTGTGTGTGTGTGTGTGTGTGTGTGTGTGCGGTTAGAACCTGGAAGCCGGAGCATCGCGGGAACAGCATCGGGGACTCATCACAGTTCCCAATGAACTCTGATGAACCCGTGAAGCTGTTGCACGGGTGTCGCGGGGGGTCATCAGTATGTCATCAGAGTTCATTGGGAACTCCAATGACCTCCTGGATGTCACTGTGCTTGCAGAATACTCACCTGTCCCTGCGGTGCTGTCCTCGGCGGTGCTGTCCCCACCGCTGCTCCGCCTTCAAGGTCCTGAGTGCAGTGAATAATTATGAATATAATGAGTGGCGGTCAGGAGTGGAAGGCAGCAGATAAATATGGGAAGTCTTTTTATTTCACAGACCCATGTTTTCTCACATGTTTGTCACACGTATGTCACATGTTTGTCACACGTATGAAAACACGGATGTCACACGTGTGCCACATGTATGACACACGTATGACCATAACCATGCATGTGACTGGTACCTGATTAAACATGGACGTCTGAAAGTGGCCTCTGTGTCTCTCTGTCAGTCTCTTTCCAGGTCTGTCTCTCCCTGTTTGTCTCTTTTCCTGTCTGCCTTTGTCTGTCTGTCTCTCTCTTTTCCCGTGTGTCTTTCTGTCTGGCTTTTTTTTTCCTATTTGTCTCCGTTTCCCTGTCTGTCTGTGCCTCTCTGTCTCTATCCGTCTCTCCACTAACATCTTATTACTTCACACATAAACTTCTTCTACTAACAATTTCCTTTGTTCCTATAGCAACCAATCACAGCTGCTATTAATAGCCTGTAGCTTGCAGCTCCATTCACTTTAATGGAGGCAGGTTTTTTGGAGAGTAACTGTAAATTGCGGGGTTAAATTTTCCCATCAAAACATAGTCTATGACATTCCCTGAGTCACATGGGGTGTCTGTGCAAACTTTTGTGATTGTAAATGTGACGGTGCGGATTCCTTTAGTGGACATACACACACACATACATACACTCAGCTTTATATATTAGATATGTTTATTTCCCTGTAATCTACATTTATTCCGTGTTCATTCCCCAACTAGGAAGCACAGGGAATCTAATATACTGTAATATCTGTTCACATGGGATTTGTATTCATTTCCTTATTATCTACATATATACCTTGTTCATTCCCTACCGAAGCACACAAAATTTAATATTCAGCTGTTTACATGGGATATGTGTTCATTCCCCTATAATCTACATATATTCCTTCTTCATTCCATGTCTATGATGTTTAAGAAACCTATGATTCATCTCTACAATTTTGGACCAAGACGTTCTTATGTTCATTCTTTTTATTTATTAATTTTCTTAATTCTTTTTAGAATGTATAACTTCCAGTGTATCACCTGATAAAGTGAACGGTGTCACTCAAAACTAAAACTTGCTCCGCAAAAAACAATAATAATAAAATTTTCATTATTTATAAAATAATTTTATTGTTTTTTGCGCAAAAAATTAAAAGGGAACACTAAAACAACAAAATGGTATTTTAGTGTTCCCTTTATTATTTATTTTGAGCAGTGTATATATATATATATATATATATACATACACATACACACACATACACACACTGCAGTTCAAAAGTTTGGGATCATCCAGTCTTTTCCATGAAAAATCCTACTTTTATTTATCAGATGAGCTGCATAATGAATAGAGAATATCGTCCAGACAGTGACGAGGTTAGAAATAATGATTTTTACTTGAAATAATAATCTTCTCCTCACACTTTGCTTTCGGCACAGAATGCTCCTTTGCAGCAATTCCAGCTTTGCAGACCTTTGGCATTCTAGCTGTTATTTTGCGGAGGTAATCTGGAGATATTTCACCCCATGTTTCTCCCCTCACACAAGTTGGATTTTCTTGATGGGCACTTTCTGCACCACATACGGTCAAGCTGCTCCCACAACAGCTCTATAGGGTTGAGGTCTGGTGACTGGGCTGGCCACTGCATTACAGATAGAATACCAGTTGCCGGCTTCATCCCTAAATAGTGCATGCATAATTTGGAGGTGTGCTTTGGCTCATTGTCCTGGGATGAAATTGGCTCTAATCAAGCGCTGTCCACAGGGTATGGCATAGCGTTGCAAAATGGAGTGATAGCCTTCCTTATTCAAAATCCCTTTTTCATTGTACAAATCTCCTACTTTACCAGCACCAAAGCAACCCCAGACCATCACATTACCTCCACCATGCTTGACAGATGGCGTCAGGCACTCTTCCAGCATCTTTTTAGTTGTTCTGCGTCTCACAAATGTTCTTCTGTGTGATCCAAACGCCTCAAACTTCGATTTGTCTGTTCTGAACACTTTTTTCCAATCTTCCTCTGTTCAATGTCCTTTTGCCCATATTAATCTTTTCCTTTTATTAGCCAGTCTCAGATATGGCTTTATCTTTGCCACTCTGCCCTGAAGGCCAGCGTCCCGGAGTCGCCTCTTCACTGTAGACATTGACACTGGCGTTTTGAGGGTACTTCTCAAACTAGAGACTCTAATGTACTTGTCTTGTTGCTCAGTTGTGCAGCGCGGCCTCCCACTTCTCTTTCTACTCTGGTTAGAGCCTGTTTGTGCTCTCCTCTGAAGGGAGTAGTACACACCGTTGTAGGAAATCTTCAGTTCCTTGGCAATTTCTCACTTAGAATATCCTTCATTTCTAAGAACAAGAATAGACTGTCGAATTCCACTTGAAAGTTCTCTTTTTCTGGCCATTTTGAGAGTTTAATGGAACCATCAAATGTAATGCTCCAGATTCTCAACTAGCTCAAAGGAAGGTCAGTTTTATAGCTTCTCTAATCAGCAAAACTGTTTTCAGCTGTGCTAACAAACTTGCACAAGGGTTTACAAGGGATTTCTAAACATCCATTAGCCTTCTAACACAGCAAACACAAATATACCATTAGAACACTGGAGTGGTGGTTGTGGAAATTGGCCTCTATGCACCTATGGAGATATTGCATTCAAAACCAGACGTTTGCAGCTAGAAGAGTCATTTGCCGCATTAACAATATATAGAGGGGATTTCTGTTTAATGTTAGCTTCATTGAAGAAAAAAAAAAAAAGTGCTTTTCTTTCATAAATAAGGATATATCTAAGTCACCCCAAACTTTTGAACTGTAGTGTATATAGGAATAAGGTAAAGAAAATAAACAGCAAAAAAAACCCCCAAAATTGTATTAAACAGTCCATGAAAACATTTTGTTTCCCATTGCAACGTTGTAGCTGCTCTTGGTAAGCAAAGCAGAGGTCGGTTGCTATGGGCAACCAATCCAGTTTTTGTGTCTTCAGGTAGGATGGATAGGAAGACAGAGGAGGAAGCATGAGGGCAGGAAGAGGAACAAGACGCGCATGCGCTCAGGGGAACGAGCCAGATGAGGCGGGTTCAGTACGACGTGGGTGTATGCGTATGACGTCACGGAGCGTAGCGGCGGCGCTGTGTGAGGAAGGAGCCGTGGGAGTGCGCTCTCGGTGCGTCTCCATTAATCCCTGTCGGTGATCGCTCCGTTGTCCCGTTTCCGTGGCTGTACGTGTTAACGAGCCGTTCCTTGGCAGTGTCGCTACGTCGCTCCGCCTCCCGGAGAGGCCTTGAAGGTGAGTGCAGGGCCAAAAAGCCTGAGCTATTCACGGTTGCTGGATACGCCGGGCCCGCATTGCATAACCAGTGCAGTTTGGTGGCTGGGCGGAGCTGACGCTGCTCTGTACCTGTTCTTATGCGGTTCTCGTCCATTTTCCTGTGCTGTTTCGGCCGTAGCGCTGGAGCCGAGTCTGCGGTGAATGTATTATAGGCGTAATGCTGGGAAAATCCCGCACATACGCAGTTTACGTAGCGCCGGGATGTGTGTTCTGAGGCCTGTCCCTCTCCGCTCGCCCGTGGTGACGCACACCGGAGTCTCGCAGACATCCCCGGCCTCCGCCTTGGTTGCGTGTTGGCGGGAGCTGTGCTGTTTACCAGAGTGCGGGCTGGAGTGCCCTATTTACGTTCTTTACGTACAGCAGTGGGCCGGGTTTGTAGAATGGGCGGGTTACGAGAGTTTCGTACGACTGTGCAGGAAAAGAGCTGGGGGTTGGCTTACGCTATTGGCGTAACATTTCCCGGATGTTCTGAAATGTTTACGCCTTTTGCGTAAATGTGATCAATTGAAACCAAAGGACACGATCTCTCTCTCTTGTAATCACTGCTTGTTCACACGTCGCGTCTTTATATCAGGTGACGTCTCTGCAATAAAAGCTTAATTTTTATTTGTATTCTTTTATTATTTTGGTAAATCTGTAATTTTGCAGTCTAATGTTATCATATACATTTGGATCTGTAATTCTGAGCCAATCAAATAACCCTTTATGGCTTTGCATTCAGGACCTGCAGATGTTTGTTGTGTTTTTTTTTTTTTTCTTTACATCCCCAAAATATTTTGGGTGATCGTGGTCATATGAGGGGTTCTGTCTTTAGGACATGAGCTGGATTGATGCCATATTAGATTACGTATAATTACGTGGGTTGAGCAAGTTAAATATTTCTAATTTATTGATTACATTTGCTAAACCCCTTTTTTATGGGGGTACAACCCCCCCCCCCCCCTTTTTTTTTTGTATGGTATAGGGGTGTTCTCAAGTGTGAAAGATCCGGTGGATAGGGGATAATTTTCTGATTGTGGGTCTGACTGCCGTGACCCCCCTGCAATAATGAGGACCCCTGTTTGATGACTGGAGCGGAGGTGGATCACGATGACTGCGGCTTCATTGATTCTGAGGTGGCAGAGTCCCGCGCTGGGCTAATGGATACCCCTGCCATTAGAACGGAGCTGCAGTCATCGTGATCGCTCAATGCTCCAGTAGTTGTGGCTCCTACCACTGGGGGCCACGGCTGTTGGACACAGCGATCGGAAAGTTACCCTCTATCGCGTGGATAGAGGATAACGTTAAGACTGTAGAACATCCCTTTTAAATTGACTTTTAATTCATTCTATTAAAGGGTCAGTACTCCTGATTGCAGAGCGGATAGCGATGGCATGGCAGAGCCAGACTCCTAAATTTAAAGGGAATCTATCAGCAGGTTTTCCCCACCTAATCTAAGAGCAGTATAACGTAGGTGCAGAGATCCTGATTCCAGTGATGCCACTTACTAGGCTGCTTACTGTAGTTTTGATCAAATCATTGTTTAATCAGCAGTAGATTATCATTACAGGACTACTTTGTAGTCCAGCATATTCATGAACTCTGTATAACTGCTAGATCTGCAGCAGAGAAAAGTGATTTTATCAAAATGACAGCAAACAGCTCAGTAAGTGACACATCGCTGGAATCCGGGTCTTTTGTCTCTACATTATGCTGCTCTCAGATTGGGGAGCAAAAACCTGGTGACAAATTCCCTTTAACACCACGGTTACTATTGACTGCAACATTTAAGGAGTTAATATTCTGGGATTGAAACAAAGTTCATCCCCAGCAAGGAGCGAGGCTGTGCGGATACAACTGGTAAGAGGAGCGCCATGCCGGCAATGGACATCATTAGGCAGGAACTGGCACCCGACTACGACATGTATTGTTGTTAAGGGTTAAAAACATAAATATTATCTAGTTCTAGAATTGTATCCCCCTCCCCTCTCATTTAGGTCAGTGCTTTGCCTGACAGGCCAGGTCTTCCCCTGGGAGGGCAGCGTCTGTTTTGTGGTCTGGATCGATACTTTCCTCAGGGAGTTGTGCTGTCTGCTCTGCTGTGTGTATGTAATGGCCGGCAGTCTGGGAGCACGTCCGATCTGATGACCGCTGGATTCTGGACCGTTGTGGATTCCACAAAATAATGTGAACTTAACAACATCTTAGAATTTTCTTAGAATTAAAACATTTAATGTTTGGAATAAATCTTTATTACTCATGTACAAGAGAGATGACTAATGACGAGCGTGCACAAAGTGCTCAGTACTGGAATCGAGCATGTAGGAGGCTCGGAAATGCACAAAAGGAGTCAATGGATGACTCCAGTATTTTCTTCCTGACTCCCCGTTCTGTTACCTGCCCTGACACAGCCTCCGGCCACCACAGTCCCCGCTATCCAGGGCCAGCAGACACAGCCTGGATTCCTCCTTTCCATCTTCCCGACCACCACAGTCCCCACTATCCAGGGGCAGCAGACACAGCCTGGATTCCTCCTTTCCATCTTCCTTACCACCACAGTCCCCGCTATCCAGGGGCAGCAGACACAGCCTGGATTCCTCCTTTCCATCTTCCCGACCACCACAGTCCCCACTATCCAGGGGCAGCAGACACAGCCTGGATTCCTCCTTTCCATCTTCCTTACCACCACAGTCCCCGCTATCCAGGGGCAGCAGACACAGCCTGGATTCCTCCTTTCCATCTTCCCGACCACCACAGTCCCCACTATCCAGGGGCAGCAGACACAGCCTGGATTCCTCCTTTCCATCTTCCCGACCACCACAGTCCCCACTATCCAGGGGCAGCAGACACAGCCTGGATTCCTCCTTTCCATCTTCCCGACCACCACAGTCCCCACTATCCAGGGGCAGCAGACACAGCCTGGATTCCTCCTTTCCATCTTCCCGACCACCACAGTCCCCACTATCCAGGGGCAGCAGACACAGCCTGGATTCCTCCTTTCCATCTTCCCGACCACCACAGTCCCCACTATCCAGGGGCAGCAGACACAGCCTGGATTCCTCCTTTCCATCTTCCCGACCACCACAGTCCCCACTATCCAGGGGCAGCAGACACAGCCTGGATTCCTCCTTTCCATCTTCCCGACCACCACAGTCCCCACTATCCAGGGGCAGCAGACACAGCCTGGATTCCCCCTTTCCATCTTCCCGACCACCACAGTCCCCACTATCCAGGGGCAGCAGACACAGCCTGGATTCCTCCTTTCCATCTTCCCGGCCACCACAGTCCCCACTATCCAGGGGCAGCAGACACAGCCTGGATTCCTCCTTTCCATCTTCCCGACCACCACAGTCCCCACTATCCAGGGCCAGCAGACACAGCCTGGATTCCTCCTTTCCATCTTCCCGACCACCACAGTCCCCACTATCCAGGGGCAGCAGACACAGCCTGGATTCCTCCTTTCCATCTTCCCGACCACCACAGTCCCCACTATCCAGGGGCAGCAGACACAGCCTGGATTCCTCCTTTCCATCTTCCCGACCACCACAGTCCCCACTATCCAGGGGCAGCAGACACAGCCTGGATTCCTCCTTTCCATCTTCCCGGCCACCACAGTCCCCACTATCCAGGGCCAGCAGACACAGCCTGGATTCCTCCTTTCCATCTTCCCGGCCACCACAGTCCCCACTATCCAGGGCCAGCAGACACAGCCTGGATTCCTCCTTTCCATCTTCCCGACCACCACAGTCCCCACTATCCAGGGGCAGCAGACACAGCCTGGATTCCTCCTTTCCATCTTCCCGACCACCACAGTCCCCACTATCCAGGGGCAGCAGACACAGCCTGGATTCCTCCTTTCCATCTTCCCGGCCACCACAGTCCCCACTATCCAGGGGCAGCAGACACAGCCTGGATTTCTCCTTTCCATCTTCCTTACCACCACAGTCCCCGCTATCCAGGGGCAGCAGACACAGCCTGGATTCCCCCTTTCCATCTTCCCGACCACCACAGTCCCCACTATCCAGGGGCAGCAGACACAGCCTGGATTTCTCCTTTCCATCTTCCCGACCACCACAGTCCCCACTATCCAGGGGCAGCAGACACAGCCTGGATTTCTCCTTTCCATCTTCCTTACCACCACAGTCCCCACTATCCAGGGGCAGCAGACACAGCCTGGATTCCTCCTTTCCATCTTCCCGGCCACCACAGTCCCCTCTATCCAGGGGCAGCAGACACAGCCTGGATTCCTCCTTTCCATCTTCCCGACCACCACAGTCCCCACTATCCAGGGGCAGCAGACACAGCCTGGATTCCTCCTTTCCATCTTCCTGACCACCACAGTCCCCACTATCCATGGGCAGCAGACACAGCCTGGATTCCTCCTTTCCATCTTCCTTACCACCACAGTCCCCACTATCCAGGGGCAGCAGACACAGCCTGGATTCCTCCTTTCCATCTTCCCGACCACCACAGTCCCCACTATCCAGGGGCAGCAGACACAGCCTGGATTCCTCCTTTCCATCTTCCCGACCACCACAGTCCCCACTATCCAGGGGCAGCAGACACAGCCTGGATTCCTCCTTTCCATCTTCCCGACCACCACAGTCCCCACTATCCAGGGGCAGCAGACACAGCCTGGATTCCTCCTTTCCATCTTCCCGACCACCACAGTCCCCACTATCCAGGGGCAGCAGACACAGCCTGGATTCCTCCTTTCCATCTTCCCGGCCACCACAGTCCCCACTATCCAGGGGCAGCAGACACAGCCTGGATTCCTCCTTTCTATCTTCCCGGCCACCACAGTCCCCACTATCCAGGGCCAGCAGACACAGCCTGGATTCCTCCTTTCCATCTTCCCGACCACCACAGTCCCCACTATCCAGGGGCAGCAGACACAGCCTGGATTCCTCCTTTCCATCTTCCCGACCACCACAGTCCCCACTATCCAGGGGCAGCAGACACAGCCTGGATTTCTCCTTTCCATCTTCCCGACCACCACAGTCCCCACTATCCAGGGGCAGCAGACACAGCCTGGATTTCTCCTTTCCATCTTCCCGACCACCACAGTCCCCACTATCCAGGGGCAGCAGACACAGCCTGGATTCCTCCTTTCCATCTTCCCGGCCACCACAGTCCCCACTATCCAGGGGCAGCAGACACAGCCTGGATTCCTCCTTTCCATCTTCCCGGCCACCACAGTCCCCACTATCCAGGGCCAGCAGACACAGCCTGGATTCCTCCTTTCCATCTTCCCGACCACCACAGTCCCCACTATCCAGGGGCAGCAGACACAGCCTGGATTTCTCCTTTCCATCTTCCCGACCACCACAGTCCCCACTATCCAGGGGCAGCAGACACAGCCTGGATTCCTCCTTTCCATCTTCCCGACCACCACAGTTCCCGGCCACGCGCAGCAGGCAGCAAACATTGCTGGGCAATCTCCGTTCTGTGTGCACCATCCAAATGTTCCCTCCCGATCAAAGTAACTGTGTGGTTAGTTCCACTTGAGTTCCCATTCCTGAAAAGATAATTTTTACAGTTAATTTGGCCGGGGGGGGCGACATTTGGACGGCGTACACGTAGAACAGAACCTGCCGGGCGATGCCAGCTGCACCTGGGAGTCAAGCATGGTGCCTGAATACCATTATATTCGATCAAGCACACTCGCCCATCCCTACTGATAGAGGACGGATCAGTGAGTTCTTGACTACTAGGACTCCCAGCAACCTCAAGAAGGAGATTCTGAAATGTTATTGAGGTCTCTTTCACACACGTTTTTCACAGTCCGTGGTGTAGGTGCGTATGTGTGTGTTCAGCATGTGACATCCGCATAGCACACTGACAGCATGAACTTCTATACTTACCTGTCCATGGTACTGCTGTGTCCAATGCTGCTGTTTCCGGTCCGAGGTGCAGTGAATATGCAATGAGCGGGCCCGGAAGCAAGTGACAGCAGTGCTGAAGACATCAGCGGTGGAGACAGGTGAGTATAGAAAAGCATTTTATTTCACAGACACGTTTTTTTTCTGGTACGTATCACACGGAGCACATCAGTTTTTGGGCATGTGACATCCGTGCTATCGGAGAAAAACGGACATGTCTATGTGTGGGATACACAGACGTGTGCGCAAACCCATTGATTTTAATGGGTCTACGTGTGTCTGTGTCTCTGGTATGTGTGAAAACGAACGTCACACGTACTGGAAACACAGACGTGTGAAGGAGGCCTTAGAGAGGACTGAGGTTGAGTAACACCCCCTCCCCCGCTCCATTCTTTCTGTATGGTTCTGCCACAGATCGTGGAGTACACCGCTCACCTGGATCCCCCCTCTATACAGATAGGAGAGATAACCCAATGTTGGGAAGAACACTTTATCCATTATAGGCCTAAGCCACACGGCATAAAAATCGGTGCGAGTGGAGTGTGATAAAAAAAATCACATTCCACTCGGACCAATATTAGCCTGTGTCAGCGCCCATGAGCGATTATTTTCTCAGCCCTAATCGGACCGAGAAAACAATCGCAGCATGCTACAATTGTAATGTGAGACTCTTTCTGTCGCACCCATTCAAGTGAATGGAGCGAGAGAAAAATCACACTGCAGTGCACTCGCGGTACACCGGTGTGAGACTGGCAATAGCCGGCAACGGAGGGGAGAGCGGGAGATAAATCCCTCCCTCCCCTCCTCAGTGCTGGCCCTCCCCCCGCAGCTGAGGTCCGCTCGCACGGTCGGACCTCAGTCGCAGGGACACTCTGCTCCCGCTGTACTGCCAGCACGAGCCGAGTGTCATGCGAGGGGATCGCAGTAATCCCTGTGTGGCCCCAGCCATAGAATGACGAGATCTACATTTTTTAGTATAACGTATGTATTTTGAGCCGATGTAAGGAGCAGTCTTATTTAGGTGGGCTTCATGTTTTCCATTGTTTTGTCTCATCATACCAACACGACTGAAATTTCGCTAGTGCCAAATGCCTGGTGGCCCACCCACCCTATTGGCTATATTTGGGTTAGTCTGGTGGTCTGCTGGCCACTGTTCTCCAATCGGGCCATCCCTGTGCCCCAATCATTTCGACCAGCTTTGGTTCTTCGCTAGGAGTGCCACTTCTCACCTATGGCCACTGCACCCTGCACAGAAGTGATAATTATTCATCCAGTTGGATTCCTGCTTTTTGGTTTTGGCCATCACTAATAAACTATCATCAATCCTGTTGGTGGCAGTGAGTGCAGTGTTGTTTCAGTGGACACTGTATACGGTAGTTCTTGCTCCAGGAATAGATGGACCATTTATCTTGTCGTTTCTCATTGATTGACCATGTGCTTTGCCTGTGTATTCACAATACACTAGATTTGCCGAATTTTATGGTGGATTATGAAGTGTCGGATGGTAACCTAGTGGGACATTGTCTTGAGATCTGTTGATGTGCAGGACCCCTATAGCCACCACCATATACCATCCCAGGGGGCTTCTGTCTGGACTTCATGATGAGACCCCCTCCACATCATTTTGGTTTTATCTGGAGGTTTTGTCTCCTCTTTAAAGGTTTATCCACATTTGGGAAACTTTCTTTTTAAACATAAATACGGGGTCTAAAAATAATGTTTGGAATTTGTTTTCATTACAAATTGTGATCCCGCTCTTTATTTCCCTGCGAGTTGGACTTTGCCATGGTCATAAATCAGCTGAGGAGCTAAAGAAAAAGACAGCAAAGACGTACAAACCTCAGGATGAGCCAACGTTGTGGTTCTCAGCGAGCGCATTCTGCAGCTAAGGCTATAGAAGGCAAATTTGTAACAAAACCCAACTGCAGAAATAATTTTTAGCCCCAAATACATGAATTTAAGCAAGAAAGAACCAAAAATGTTGTCAGAGCTGGGCT
Organism: Anomaloglossus baeobatrachus; assembly: GCF_048569485.1. Classification (NCBI taxonomy): domain Eukaryota; kingdom Metazoa; phylum Chordata; class Amphibia; order Anura; family Aromobatidae; genus Anomaloglossus; species Anomaloglossus baeobatrachus. Next base: position 628,692,707 of record NC_134356.1, on the reverse strand, counting down.
TTTCATGCACAGTCGTTCTAGCCTGCCTTTCCCAGGGCTTCTGTGTGTGCAGCGAGGTAGGGCTGTCCTCCCTCTGCTGTATGTCACTTACTTTCACTTTTCGTTCATACTCTGTGAGCTGTAATTGGCCGGGTTGCCGTCAGTCTTGTTATAGGGACATTATGATTCTCGGTGCTCACATCCTATGTGCTCTGAGTGGCACATTGTCCCTGGGATAACTCTGCCTAGGGCAAGAAGTGTTGTCATGTGGGCACAGATCGGGCAGACGTCATCATCCTCACTCCTAGAACCAATATTTTAGAAAAGACAATATAGAGTTTTATTGTGCGGTGAGTACTTTCTACTAGGTCCAATTCCACAGACCCGATTCTGCCATTCAAATAGAGCCACCGTCTGATGTCCACTCCACGGACCCTGCAAACGTCCATAGATACCATGGAAAGGGCAGTCTGCATGTGATCACCGCCCAGATGGAGGCCACAAGAAATTGTTTTGCCCTTCATCTGTGGAATGGTGACCTACAGAATCATTAAAGTGTGCGCCGGAAGCTTTTCCTTTACGTCCCGCTAAGTGCACGGAGCCGTCCAAGTGCGGACAGAGCAGACTACGGCCTGTGGACATCAGTCACACCAGATGGCGATGTGTATTCTGCACCGTCCGATCCGGTGTGCGGTCGCCCTCTAACATGCCTGGCTTACCGTGGATTTTCTAAAAAAATATTTTATTCCTATAAAGGCTGCACATCCCAGGCATGTCGATTTGTTTTCATGTGTTTTTAAATACTGTAGACTTCTCTTTAGTAAAAATAATATCTAAAGAATGTACGCATGGATAAAAAAAACCTGTGTTAAAAAAAAGGCATTTTTAAAAGAAGGCAGCACTGTGTGCCCCCCCTGTAGGCGCCGTGTGTGTGTGTGTGCCCCCTGTAGGCGCCGTGTGTGTGTGTGCCCCCTGTAGGCGCCGTGTGTGTGTGTGCCCCCTGTAGGCGCCGTGTGTGTGTGCCCCCTGTAGGCGCCGTGTGTGTGTGTGCCCCCTGTAGGCGCCGTGTGTGTGTGTGTGCCCCCTGTAGGCGCTGTGTGTGTGTGTGTGCCCCCTGTAGGCGCTGTGTGTGTGTGTGTGTGCCCCCTGTAGGCGCCGTGTGTGTGTGTGTGCCCCCTGTAGGCGCCGTGTGTGTGTGTGTGCCCCCTGTAGGCGCCGTGTGTGTGTGTGTGTGTGTGTGTGTGTGTGTGTGCGTGCCCCCTGTAGGCGCCGTGTGTGTGTGTGCCCCCTGTAGGCGCCGTGTGTGTGCCCCCTGTAGGCGCCGTGTGTGTGCCCCCTGTAGGCGCCGTGTGTGTGCGTGTGTGCCCCCTGTAGGCGCCATGTGTGTGTGTGTGTGCCCCCTGTAGGCGCCGTGTGTGTGTGCCCGTTGTAGGCGCCGTGTGTGTGCGCGCCCCCTGTAGGCGCCGTGTGTGTGTGTGCGCGCCCCCTGGAGGCGCCGTGTGTGAGTGTGCGCGCCCCCTGGAGGCGCCGTGTGTGAGTGTGCGCGCCCCCTGGAGGCGCCGTGTGTGAGTGTGCGCGCCCCCTGGAGGCGCCGTGTGTGAGTGTGCGCGCCCCCTGGAGGCGCCGTGTGTGAGTGTGCGCGCCCCCTGGAGGCGCTGTGTCCTGAAGGTGAAGCCTCTGTGCTTGATAACTGAGATTTCTTCCGATGTTTCAGGCTTTTCTAGCATTATGATCTTCACACAGGCTGAAAAGCATAAATAGCGATTCCCAATTATCGCTGTAAAATCACAGTGCCGTACCCTTCTCTTCATAGAATGCTGTGGTATATTTCTGGCTAGAGGATGTGAGAATAGATTGTAAGCTCTTATACATAGATGGGGATGTGATACGGCTACATGTGTTAGGCTAGTTTCACACTTGCGTTGGACGGGATCCGTAGCATTGCGTTGTGTGACGGATGCAACGGATGATACAGATCGTACAAAATAACACAATCCGCTATAGTTTTTTTTTCCTTGACTTTACACATCTGGGCATGCGCAGTTGTGTAAAGACAGATGCGTTAACGGAATCCGTCAAAATGACGGATTCTAACGGAATCCGCCACCATAGGACGCCGACGGAATCCTGCAGGTTGCGTTTTTTTGACACTCCGCCAAGTGCAGAAAAACGCTACATGCAGCGTTCCATCCGCCCGACTGTCACTGACGGTCAGCGTCAAAACAACTGATGCGCCGCGGGGCGGATGCAATGCAAGACCGTCCGTTGCTATCCGTAGCTAATAGAAGTCTATGCGGAATATAACGGTTTCCTGCAATGGTTACCGTAATTCCTCAAGGCTGCGGATAGCAACGGAAGCCGTCCACCGCAAGTGTGAAAGTACCATAAGTGTGGGCGTTCGTTTATGGGGGCCGTAGTTCACCCTCAAAATGACAAGTCTGACAGGAGCCATTTCTTGTTTTGGTGTCGCTCTTGGCTGTGCCCGGTCTGCCCACTGCTGCCACCTTCATATGCAGCTTTTATGTAACATGAAATGTTATTATGCTGTAACCAGTTCATCGGCGTCACTGGTGCAGCCATGATTATTGGCGCCTGGGGCTTCCCAGATGTACAAATTATTACACTAATTGTGTCAGTGGTACATATCTAGGGCCCGCCTCATAATCCCCGTCTTGGACCCCTCTCTCTGTGACCTTTTATAGCAGTGTAATTTCATCATAGACATTAATGTGATCTGATCTTGACGTATAGAAGTAACATGTATTTACCCCTTTGCTCTCCTGACACTTCTCAGGCTCTGGAGTTAAGGCGTACCTGTCTTTCCCCACAGTACCTATAGAAAAGCGTTGCCTCATCCCCTCTACAAGATTAGACTGCTGTTATTCTTAACCCCTTCACGACCATGGACGGAAAGATCCGTCATGGTGCCCTGGGCCTTAACGACCAAGGACGGATCTTTCCGTCTTGGCGTAATCGCGGCACCGGAGCCTCCGGTGACTGCGAAAAGTTAGGATAAACCGCAGATTCGGGGGAGGAGGGGACCTGTACCTGACCTCAGGAGGGGTGGTGCCTCCTCCCCGGACCTACGGAGGCTGTGATTGACTGACGAACGTCGCTCAACCAATCACAGCCACTGTAATGTTCCAGCCACTTAAAGTGACTGAAACATTGAAATCCAGCCCTGGCCAGTGCAGCTATAGCACTGGCCATTGGCTGGAGCTGGGTGACCTCACTGGATCACCCTCCCCCAGCTCCAGTAGCTCTGATTGGAGAGATCGGCCTTGTGACCGATTTCTCCAATCACAGTGGACCTGTTGCCGGTGACCGCCCCCGTCATCGTCCCTGCAGCACGCCAGCACAGTGAGTGTACACAGTGCAATGGCAGGGCGACAAGCTCCGGTCCCATGCTGTTATGAGACCGGAGCATGGGACCCGGAAGTTGCCGCGCTGCCATTGCACTGTATGAAACCGGCCTCCCGATCCGCCGCCGCGATCTGCCACCCGCACCCCCACCCCTCGTATCTGCTGCCCGCACCCTCACCCCCACACCTCCCGATCCGCCGCTGCCCTCTGCCGCGATCTGCCACCCGCACCCCCACCCCTCGTATCTGCTGCCGCACACTCACCCCCACACCTCCCGATCCGCCGCCGCTGCTGCCCTTCGCCGCGATCTGCCACCCGCACCCCCACCCCTCGTATCTGCTGCCCGCACACTCACCCCCACACCTCCCGATCCGCCGCCGCTGCTGCCCTCCGCCGCGATCTGCCACCCGCACCCCCACCCCTCGTATCTGCTGCCCGCACACTCACCCCCACACCTCCCGATCCACCGCCCTCCATCTGCCGCAGTGCCACCGGTCCCCCCTGATCTACTGCCCGGCCCCTTTCCCTCGTGATCGGCTGCTCATCCCCTCACGCCGTGATGTGCGCTCCCTCCCCTGTCACCGCCGTGATGTGCGCTCCCTCCCCTGTCACCCCCGTGATGTGCGCTCCCTCCCCTGTCACACCCGTGATGTGCGCTCCCTCCCCTGTCACCGCCGTGATGTGCGCTCCCTCCCCTGTCACCGCCGTGATGTGCGCTCCCTCCCCTGTCACCGCCGTGATGTGCGCTCCCTCTCCCTCACCTGTCTCCTCCGTGATCTGCGCTGCGCTCCCTCCCCCACCTCTCACCCTCCCCGATCTGCTGCCTCCTTCATCTCCTGTGATCCAGCTGCCTAGATCCATCCTGTAGGGTAACTATCCCCAATCTCACCTCCCACTCCCCTTCCCACCCATCCCCCCCCTCCCCCCATCCTCTGCCGCTCCTGCATCCACTGCGCTCTCTCCCATCCGCCCCCACCCTATCCCAGCAGCCGTCTCACAATCACAGATGCTCCCTTTATATGCCGCTGCCCCCCCATCTGCTGCCCCCCCATCTGCCGCTGTTTTTTTTTCTATGCCATGGGGGTCTAGTTTCCAAAATGGGGTCACATGTGGGGGAGCTCCACTGTTTCGGCACCTCAGGGGGTCTCCAAACGCAACATGGTGCGGCTAATGATTCCAGTTAATTTTCTGTTCAAAAAAGTCAAATGGCGCTCCTTCCCCTCCGAGTCCTGCCGTGCGCCCAAACAGTGGTTTTTCGCCACATATGAGGTATCTGCGTGTTCAGTCGAAATTGTCCAACAAATTTTGGGGGTTCATTTAATCCTGCTATCCTTGTGAATATGCAATATTTGAGGCTAAATTAACATTTTTGTTGCAAAAAGTAAAATGTTAATTTTTTTCCTTCCACATTGCTTTAGTTACTGTGAAGCACCTGAAGGGTTAATAACCTTCTTGAATGTGGTTTTGAGTAGCCTGAGGGGTGCCGTTTTTGGAATGGTGTCACTTTTGGGTGTTTTGTGTCATGTAGACCTTTCAAAATCGCTTCAAATGTGATGTGGTCCCTAAAAAAAGTGGCTTTGTAAATTTTGTTGTAAAAATGAGAAATTGCTCATAAACTTTGAACCCCTATAACTTCTTTAAAATTTTTTTTTTCCCAACATTGTTCTAATGTAAAGTAGACATGTGGGAAATGTCGTTGGTTTTAGAGCATAAAAATTCAAATTTTGAAAATTACAAAATTTTCGCGAAATTTCCGTTTTTTTCACAAAGAAATGCAAAAAATATCGGCCTAAATTTACCACTAACATGAAGCCCAATATGTCACGAAAAAACAATCTCAGAATCACCGGGATCCGCTGAAGCGTTCCAGAGTTATAACCTCATAAAGTGACAATGGTCAGAATTGCAAAAAATGGCCTGGTCTTTAGGGTCAAAATAGGCTTGGGGCTGAAGGGATTAATATGTGCAGTAACTATCCTGATTCATGTACTTTTTAACTTTCCCTCCAATTTTTAGTTAGTGGCAGCATTCTGCAAGCACTATAGGTACTGGAACTTCCTTTCCTCTCCATTAGGCTGTTTTCTCACATCAGTTTTTTGGCATCAGTCATGATCCCGCGAAAAAACTTATGCAACGGATCCGGCGAAAAAACAGATCATTTGCATCAGTTTTTTCCATCAGATCAGTTTTTTTTGACGGATCCGTTGTGATACTGAGCATGCTCAGTTCAAAAAAACGAATCCGGCGGCCGTATCCGGTTTCTGCCGCATTACGCCGGATCTGGCGTCCATAGGCTTCTATTATAAAACACGCTGTACGGCACCGGATCCGGTTTTTCGCCGGAGACAAAAAACTTTCCCTTCAGTGTTCCATCCGGCCGCCGGACAAGCAAATTTTGCCGGATCCAGCAAAAGTCAGATGGAACGCAAGGCCATCCGGCGCTAATAGAAGTCTATGGGGGGGAAAAACGGATCCGGCGGCAATAGACACCGGATTGTGCCTGATGGCAAGAAACTGATGTGTAAAAGCAGCCTTGAATTGGAAGCCTTATTCCCTGTGTACAGTTTTACAGACAGGAGACCAAGCCCATCCTTTGGCTTTCTGTAGCCCATCTCAGCATCTCTGCCTCTGGATGGCCAGCAATCTGCACAGAAAGGGGCCGCCTAGTCATTCACCAGCACTTTGAGCAAAACTGATTTATTTGGGGAGGGGGGATGGTCAGTTTATGACATCCTGTGCTCTGAGGTTTGCGGCGCTGTGATTGTGTCGGAGTGTCTGTAGCCGGTCTGTAGACGTGAGGCTGCGGCTCAGATACTCCATTTCTTGAGGAACTTGCAAGCCACAGAAAGTGTTCTGGTTCCTGAGGCGGTGCTGTTGGTCTGAGCGGCGTCTCGTCTACTGATGTGGCTTTGTACATGCCCTGATGAATGGTCAGAGTTTCTCTCCACAAATAGAGCTTGTTGAAAAACTTTTTGTTTTTGTATTTTTTTGTTGGGTCCTGTAGCACACACCACATGGTCTTTATGGTGGCACATTTACTTCGGGGATGCCCGACAGACACGTTTTTGCAACATCAGGTTACATATAAGATACAGCGATGGTAACACTGTATACCAAAACCAAAGAAATGAGCCGGAGCATCATTGGGTGTACGCGCAAATGTGTAGGAGCACGTTCACACTGTGCACCCCCAATCCTAACACCTAATATTAAAACCTCACCTTGTGAAAACCTCAATATAGATGGGGGACAGAGCAAGACCAGGGCCGACTGTTCAGACACCCAACCATGGGAAGCTGCGCCAATGCTCTGGAACACACTACCAAGAACAATTCTAATTATTCTTAACATACACACCTTCAAGCGGGCCCTAAAAACGCATTTCTTTAGACTAAAGAAATTGCGCATGAGACATCAAATACATTCTAAAAACTAATAATTATTTTATTCATATTGTAAAAAAAAAAAAATAATGGGTGAACATGATAACTGTGAATATAGACTACACGTCGAAACGTGCGTAGGGAGGGCACAGTACACCTTGTGTGAAGTATTAACCACTATCTTTATTACTATCCTTTATCCTTTTTGGTTGTATTGTTATTTTTTTTTCCCCCGGGGTCTTTGGGTTTGATTGTGCTTCATCGGGTTTATATTATTTAATTATTTATACTAGGTTCTGCTTTTGCTAATTATCAGACAGTAATTTTGCATGCTGCACACTTCCATATCTCTTCACCTGTACGGCCTCAGGATATATTTGTCGGTATAGTCATCCCATTTCTCGTTTTGAGATTCAATTAAATTATTTTGGGGTTTTATGTATTTTCCATCTTTAGTGATTTCATTATTTATAGAATGTTATTCATTGGTGAAAGTTTCATCATTTGAATGTTGTTGTTTTTTTACTCACCTGCTGTACATTTACCTGTCTTGGTGTGTTGGTTGTCCTCTCTATTTTCACAGTTGGTATCATGTCTACCCCTTTTTTTAACAATTGTATCAATAAATTAATTAGTTTTTAAAATTTGATGTCTCATGCGCAATTTCTTTATATGATTTGCATTTATCTTGCTCTGATGCAGGATCTATATCCAATATAGCCATTTGCCATTATACTGGTGTATCTTTTGAGAGCAAGGTTTTGACTCCTCTCTTTAGACTGGCCGATCACCTCACCTCCCTCATCTAATCTAGTCCCATTCTGCCCTTCCCAAAATTTACCGTAGTTTTCGTTTTATAAGACGCACTGGATTGTAAGATGTACCTCAAATTTAGAGATTAAAAAAAAAAAAATGGGGTCAGTCTTATACTCCTGTGTTGTCTCACCGGAGGGGGGCGGCAGCGGTGGTGGAGTGGGGTCACAGGAAGCAGAGGCTGTGTTGGCAGCGGCGCTGGGTCAGTGGTGGTGGCGGGTCAGTGGTGGCAGCGGTGGGTCAGTGGTGGCAGCGGCGTGTCGGTCGCGGGTCAATGGTGGCAGCGGTAGTTTGGTGGCAGGTCAGTGGTGGCAGCGGTGGTTGTGTGGTGGAGCAGGCCGGTGTGGCGAGTGTCTGTCTGTCAACGATCTGGGCTTCAAAGAAATGTCCCCCGGAGCTACGTGTGCGCAGATGGAGCTCTCATCCAAGAGCTCCATCTGCGCACGCGCTGACTCCCGGCGACATCATTTGAAACCGGGACTGCGGACAGTTTAAGACACTGCAGTCCGCACAGGCACCCGGCCGGCCGCACAGAGTGGTCACCGGGACAGAGAGGCACCCGGCCGCCTGCACACACCCAGAGGCACCCGGCCGCCCGCACACACCCAGAGGCACCCGGCCGCCCGCACACACCCAGAGGCACCCGGCCGCCCGCACACACCCAGAGGCACCCGGCCGCCCGCACACACCCAGAGGCACCCGGCCGCCCGCACACACCCAGAGGCACCCGGCCGCCCGCACACACCCAGAGGCACCCGGCCGCCCGCACACACCCAGAGGCACCCGGCCGCCCGCACACACCCAGAGGCACCCGGCCGCCCGCACACACCCAGAGGCACCCGGCCGCCCGCACACACCCAGAGGCACCCGGCCGCCCGCACACACCCAGAGGCACCCGGCCGCCCGCACACACCCAGAGGCACCCGGCCGCCCGCACACACCCAGAGGCACCCGGCCGCCCGCACACACCCAGAGGCACCCGGCCGCCCGCACACAGAGCTGCACAGTCAGCCCCCCGCCAATTCACCTCCCAGTAAGATATATTTGGATTTTAAGACGCACCCCTCACTTTCCTCCCAAATTTTTGGGAGGAAAAGTCTGTCTGATAATCCGAAAAATTCGGCACTTCCAATTCCTGTCCCCTGTGTCTTTTCTGGTTCCGTCCTCTTCATGTATTTTTTACTCTGTATCTGTACCTGTATAAATTGTGGCTGGTGACCGGTTCACGTGGCTGTATTTTGATGTCCGGACCATATATAACAAGCTCCCGCCCCCCCCCCAATTTACCTTTTGTGCCTCCCCTATTTCCGCATAGACTAAGCTTACGAGCACGGCCCTCATTCCTGTTAGTTTAGTATCTGTTGAATTGTGTTACTCTGTATTGTCTCATATTGTCTGTACACGTCCCCTCTGAATTGTAAAGCGCTGCGGAATATGCTGGCGCTATAGAAATAAAACTTATTATAGAAATGCCTGGCTCAGAAAGGGGCAGGCACAAACATTTGTCTGGTTTTAATACTAGAGGTTAGGACCGTCCCGATGGCGGGGCACCTTGCCATGGTGGGGTGACTTATGCTACAGTGATCACTAAGTCCCTGGTTATTTTATATGCACTATTACTATATACTTAGAATGTTTCCAATATTTAGCGTTATCGTATGCTAATATGTAAATTCCTCAGCTTTCATTGCTATTTTAAATTAGAGCTTTCCTTGCATATATATCACCCCCCCTCCAAAAAGGAAATCTGTTATTAAAAATTATAGGGTTTAAAAAAAAAAAAAAAAAAAAGAATACTACTAATAATTTTGATAGATCAGTCGTCTGCTACTGGTTGGTGGGGGCTGGGAAGGAGTCTCCTAGGGCAGACATTAGTCTACTCTCTTTCCTTGGGGCTTCCATGGCAACGCTTTCCCGGTCTTCCATCTCCAGTGTGGTTTTATGATTGGTTGTAGCAGTCATATGTTTGCACACATGTTATTGCCAGGGAAGTGTTGCCATGGAAATAGTGGTGTTGTTTTTTTATTAATCTGGACCAATTTGCAACAAAAATTGATATGATGGGGACTTAGAAATCTGCACACAGGTCAATTTCCAGGCGAATGACTGTCTGGTCACATGGTCCTGCCCCCACGGATCATGTACTTGGCCACCTGAGGGGTCCTGTTCTCACCTTCAGCGGAGCAATGCTTCTTTACCCCTCAACTTTGCGGGGAGCAGCGAGCTCCTGATGGTGTGGGAGCAAGGTGTTCATGGCTGGATGCTGGTGTAGGGGGCAGTCACAGCAAAGCTGCGGTCCCATGGGGATGGTGGTCACAATGGGGCGCTGGTTCCGAGGGAGGTGGCGTCACCACAGGGCGCTGCTTCTGAGGGAGGGAGGGTCACAACGGGACGCTGGTTCCAAGGGGGAGGGTCACGACGTGACGCTGGTTCCGAGGGGGTCACAACGGGATGCCGGTTCCGAGGGAGGGGGGGTGTCACGACAGGGCGCCGATTCCGAGGGAGGGTGGGGTCACGACGGGGAGCCGAGTCCGAGAGAGCTGGGGTCATGATGGGGCACAGGTTCCGAGGGAGAGGGGGGGTTACAACGGGGCGTGGGTTCCGCAGGAGGGGGGGGGTCACAACGGGGCGCGGGTTCCGAGGGAGGTCACGACGGGGCGCGGGTTCCGAGGGAGAGGGGGGTCACGACGGGGCGCGGGTTCCGAGGGAGAGGGGGGATCACGACTGGGCGCGGGTTCCGAGGGAGAGGGGGGGGTCACGACGGGGCGCGGGTTCCGAGGGAGTGGGGGGGGTCACGACGGGGCGCGGGTTCCGAGGAAGGGGGGGTCATGACGGGGCGCGGGTTCCGAGGGAAGGGGGGTCACGACGGTGTGCTGGTTCCAGCGGAGGGGGGGGTCATGTCAAAGCGTTAGCTCAAGGTGGGGCACTGGTCCCAGGGGAAGGGTGGGGTATCACGGTGGCATGGTACTTCCGGGGGATCAGTGCGGGCGCTAGTTCAAGTGAGGGGCTCATGGTGAGGCGCTGGTCCTGTGGGAAGTGAGGTGTCGGTCCCAGGTGGAGGGGGGTGACAGTTCAGGGAGGCATTGGTCACCCCCCCATATGTGCTTTCACAGGCTACTATTAGAGACACGGTGCGCACGGAGGTCGGCTACTTCTGAGGAGGCTGGTAACCATAGCAACAAGTTGTACACTACAGAGATAAAAAGCACACCGCATTTTTGATAAGAGGTAAATTAGGAAGCTGCTTGTTTTTACAAGTGATTTGCAGTTTTCTCATTTAATAAGTTGATACAAACTCTATAGGACCTCATAACATTAGATGGCTGTCGGCGGAAGGATCTTTACAACTTGGACTCCTCTCATGGTTCCAAAGAGTCAATGTCTGACTGCCTCATACCCCGGATAGTGGAGGTGACGGTGCCTCATACCCCGGATAGTGGAGGTGACGGTGCCTCATACCCCGGATAGTGGAGGTGACGGTGCCTCATACCCGGATAGTGGAGGTGACGGTGCCTCATACCCCGGATAGTGGAGGTGACGGTGCCTCATACCCCGGATAGTGGAGGTGACGGTGCCTCATACCCCGGATAGTGGAGGTGACGGTGCCTCATACCCCGGATAGTGGAGGTGACGGTGCCTCATACCCCGGATAGTGGAGGTGACGGTGCCTCATACCCCGGATAGTGGAGGTGACGGTGCCTCATACCCCGGATAGTGGAGGTGACGGTGCCTCATACCCCGGATAGTGGAGGTGACGGTGCCTCACACCCCGGATAGTGGAGGTGACGGTGCCTCACACCCCGGATAGTGGAGGTGACGGTGCCTCACACCCCGGATAGTGGAGGTGACGGTGCCTCACACCCCGGATAGTGGAGGTGACGGTGCCTCACACCCCGGATAGTGGAGGTGACGGTGCCTCACACCCCGGATAGTGGAGGTGACGGTGCCTCATACCCGGATAGTGGAGGTGACGGTGCCTCATACCCCGGATAGTGGAGGTGACGGTGCCTCACACCCCGGATAGTGGAGGTGACGGTGCCTCACACCCCGGATAGTGGAGGTGACGGTGCCTCACACCCCGGATAGTGGAGGTGACGGTGCCTCACACCCCGGATAGTGGAGGTGACGGTGCCTCACACCCCGGATAGTGGAGGTGACGGTGCCTCATACCCCGGATAGTGGAGGTGACGGTGCCTCACACCCCGGATAGTGGAGGTGACGGTGCCTCACACCCCGGATAGTGGAGGTGACGGTGCCTCACACCCCCGATAGTGGAGGTGACGGTGCCTCACACCCCCGATAGTGGAGGTGACGGTGCCTCACACCCCCGATAGTGGAGGTGACGGTGCCTCACACCCCCGATAGTGGAGGTGACGGTGCCTCACACCCCCGATAGTGGAGGTGACGGTGCCTCACACCCCCGATAGTGGAGGTGACGGTGCCTCACACCCCCGATAGTGGAGGTGACGGTGCCTCACACCCCCGATAGTGGAGGTGACGGTGCCTCACACCCCCGATAGTGGAGGTGACGGTGCCTCACACCCCCGATAGTGGAGGTGACGGTGCCTCACACCCCCGATAGTGGAGGTGACGGTGCCTCACACCCCCGATAGTGGAGGTGACGGTGCCTCATACCCCCGATAGTGGAGGTGACGGTGCCTCATACCCGGATAGTGGAGGTGACGGTGCCTCACACCCGGATAGTGGAGGTGACGGTGCCTCACACCCCCGATAGTGGAGGTGACGGTGCCTCACACCCCCGATAGTGGAGGTGACGGTGCCTCACACCCCCGATAGTGGAGGTGACGGTGCCTCATACCCGGATAGTGGAGGTGACGGTGCCTCACACCCCCGATAGTGGAGGTGACGGTGCCTCACACCCCCGATAGTGGAGGTGACGGTGCCTCACACCCCGGATAGTGGAGGTGACGGTGCGCGCTCCCAGCATGGACTATGGCAGTCTGTCCGCAGCCGGTACAAGGAGTGATGGGGGTGTGCGCGCTATTTTCGTAGCTGGCCGCCTGTAGCATCTACGCTATTTGCGTAGGTGTTGTAATTGCGTACATTCGGCGCCTGCACTTACATTCGATTGCATCACCACGCTCCTGCTGCGCATGACGTCACTTCCGGAAGTAGGGCGAACGCGTTTGTGAATAGGCATCTTTACGCTTCCAGCCTCCCTCGCTGCAGTGACGGCCCAGTTCTTTGATCCGTCACGTAGCCGCCGTAGCTACGCCATTGGCGCCTATCTCAGCAGAGGAAGTCTTACGCCTCCTGGTCGTGAATAGAGCAGTTACGTCTGCCTCTGTGCAGCTGGCCGGCGGCGCTACGCACTTTTCGTAAGGCCGGTTCTCCTTGGCGGGCCCAGTGTCGGACGGGTGGAAAGCGATCGCCGGTGCCGCACCCTGCATGTGAGTGCGTCCGTGTGTCCACGGCGCGGGCCTACCCACCCGTGGGTGTGTGCGCCGGGCACTGTACGGGAATGGCGTAAGAGAGAAATACCGGGGAGGAGGAGCTGGGGCCTGGAGAGCAGCCCCGAGCCGGCGCCATTTTCTGGGAGAGGAGGCCCGGGGGGGTGGCCTGTGTGTGGATGGGATTGTATGGAGACATGGCCCGGGATGCAGTGTGCGGAGCCTGCAGGAGGCAGTGTACAGGGCGCACCGGCCATTATCTGCTGTATAGGGGAGGGGTGTGTGTGTATACAGTGTATATATACAGTGTGTACAATATACATATATACAGTGTGTAATGTGCAGAGCCTGCAGGAGGCAGTGTACAGGCAGCACCGGCCATTATCTGCTGTATAGGGGAGGGGTGTGTGTGTATACAGTGTATATATACAGTGTGTACAATATACATATATACAGTGTGTAATGTGCAGAGCCTGCAGGAGGCAGTGTACAGGCAGCACCGGCCATTATCTGCTGTATGGGGGAGGGGTGTGTGTGTATACAGTGTATATATACTGTGTGTACAATATACATATATACAGTGTGTAATGTGCGGAGCCTGCAGGAGGCAGTGTACAGGGAGCACCGGCCATTATCTGCTGTATGGGGGAGGGGTGTGTGTATACAGTGTGTATATACTGTGTGTACAATATACATATATACAGTGTGTAGTGTGTAGTGTGCGGAGCCTGCAGGAGGCTGTGTACAGGGAGCACTGACCATTATCTGCTGTATGGGGGAGGGGTGTGAGTGTATACAGTGTATATATACTGTGTGTACAATATACATATATACAGTGTGTAATGTGCAGAGCCTGCAGGAGGCAGTGTACAGGGAGCACCGGCCATTATCTGCTGTATTGGGGAGGGGTGTGTGTATACAGTGTGTATATACTGTGTGTACAATATACATATATACAGTGTGTAATGTGCAGAGCCTGCAGGAGGCAGTGTACAGGGAGCACTGACCATTATCTGCTGTATGGGGGAGGGGTGTGAGTGTATACAGTGTGTACAATATACATATATACATATATACAGTGTGTAATGTGCAGAGCCTGCAGGAGGCAGTGTACAGGGAGCACCGGCCATTATCTGCTGTATGGGGGAGGGGTGTGTGTATACAGTGTATATATACTGTGTGTACAATATACATATATACAGTGTGTAATGTGCAGAGCCTGCAGGAGGCAGTGTACAGGGAGCACCGGCCATTATCTGCTGTATGGGGGAGGGGTGTGTGTATACAGTGTGTATATACTGTGTGTACAATATACATATATACAGTGTGTAATGTGCGGACCCTGCAGGAGGCTGTGTACAGGGCGCACCGGCCGTTATCTGCTGTATGGGGGAGGGGTGTGAGTGTATACAGTGTGTACAATATACATATATACATATATACAGTGTGTAATGTGCAGAGCCTGCAGGAGGCAGTGTACAGGGAGCACCGGCCATTATCTGCTGTATTGGGGAGGGGTGTGTGTATACAGTGTGTATATACTGTGTGTACAATATACATATATACAGTGTGTAATGTGCAGAGCCTGCAGGAGGCAGTGTACAGGGAGCACCGGCCATTATCTGCTGTATGGGGGAGGGGTGTGTGTATACAGTGTATATATACTGTGTGTACAATATACATATATACAGTGTGTAATGTGCGGAGCCTGCAGGAGGCAGTGTACAGGGAGCACTGACCATTATCTGCTGTATGGGGGAGGGGTGTGTGTATACAGTGTGTGTGTGTATATATACTGTGTGTACAATATACATATATACAGTGTGTAATGTGCAGAGCCTGCAGGAGGCAGTGTACAGGGAGCACCGGCCATTATCTGCTGTATTGGGGAGGGGTGTGTGTATACAGTGTGTATATACTGTGTGTACAATATACATATATACAGTGTGTAATGTGCAGAGCCTGCAGGAGGCAGTGTACAGGGAGCACCGGCCATTATCTGCTGTATGGGGGAGGGGTGTGTGTATACAGTGTATATATACTGTGTGTACAGTATACATATATACAGTGTGTAATGTGCGGAGCCTGCAGGAGGCAGTGTACAGGGAGCACCGGCCATTATCTGCTGTATGGGGGAGGGGTGTGTGTATACAGTGTGTATATACTGTGTGTACAATATACATATATACAGTGTGTAGTGTGCGGAGCCTGCAGGAGGCTGTGTACAGGGAGCACTGACCATTATCTGCTGTATGGGGGAGGGGTGTGAGTGTATACAGTGTATATATACTGTGTGTACAATATACATATATACAGTGTGTAATGTGCGGAGCCTGCAGGAGGCAGTGTACAGGGAGCACCGGCCATTATCTGCTGTATTGGGGAGGGGTGTGTGTATACAGTGTGTATATACTGTGTGTACAATATACATATATACAGTGTGTAATGTGCGGAGCCTGCAGGAGGCAGTGTACAGGGAGCACCGGCCATTATCTGCTGTATGGGGGAGGGGTGTGTGTATACAGTGTGTATATACTGTGTGTACAATATACATATATACAGTGTGTAATGTGCGGACCCTGCAGGAGGCTGTGTACAGGGCGCACCGGCCGTTATCTGCTGTATGGGGGAGGGGTGTGAGTGTATACAGTGTGTACAATATACATATATACATATATACAGTGTGTAATGTGCAGAGCCTGCAGGAGGCAGTGTACAGGGAGCACCGGCCATTATCTGCTGTATGGGGGAGGGGTGTGTGTATACAGTGTATATATACTGTGTGTACAATATACATATATACAGTGTGTAGTGTGCGGAGCCTGCAGGAGGCAGTGTACAGGGAGCACTGACCATTATCTGCTGTATGGGGGAGGGGTGTGTGTATACAGTGTGTATATACTGTGTGTACAATATACATATATACAGTGTGTAATGTGCGGAGCCTGCAGGAGGCAGTGTACAGGGAGCACTGACCATTATCTGCTGTATTGGGGAGGGGTGTGTGTATACAGTGTGTATATACTGTGTATAATATACATATATACAGTGTGTAATGTGCGGAGCCTGCAGGAGGCAGTGTACAGGGAGCACCGGCCATTATCTGCTGTATGGGGGAGGGGTGTGTGTATACAGTGTGTATATACTGTGTGTACAATATACATATATACAGTGTGTAATGTGCGGAGCCTGCAGGAGGCTGTGTACAGGGAGCACCGGCCATTATCTGCTGTATGGGGGAGGGGTGTGTATACAGTGTGTATATACAGTGTGTACAATATACATATATACAGTGTGTAGTGTGCGGAGCCTGCAGTAGGCTGTGTACAGGGAGCACTGACCATTATCTGCTGTATTGGGGAGGTGGTGTATGTGTATACAGGGGGGGTGTATATACATATACATTACTGTATGTAATGTGCGGACCCTGCAGTAGGAGACTGTGTATAGGGCACACTGGCCATTATCTGTGCTGTATGGAGCGTGTGTATGTATGTGTATATATATATTATCCTATCTCACACATTCTGAATGTATGGAGTCATGCAGCCTCCCCTGTAGTTGCTGTATACAGATGCTCCGTCTCTGCAGTGTACACACACATTCTATACAGACCCCCCCTGCAATGCTCACCCCTACTTGCCGTATAGCAGAGGTTCGGCACTCTCTCCAATCCTTGCACAGGGCATGTGATGAGCCCCGTGGATTATGTAGGGGATCCCCGCTGTCGGGGGGAGCATGTTGCTGACACAATAGTGATCTGATGTATGGTGTGGCACAGTGCGGTGAGCCCGGTGTACAGATGATGCCAGTTGTTGATCTGCCGGTGACGTGATGTACAGACGGGCTCCGGCTTCTCGCCCAGAAACACACGGACTTTGCACTGTACAGAGATTGCAGCAGTGGAGGAAAGCGAGGATGAGTCAGGAGTCTCCTTATCTCTGCCGCCTCAAGGTCTTACAAGAAGAGGTGTCTGGGGCTGTAGAGGGTCTCTTGTCAGGTGGGCCAGCCTCTCATATAGTGGTCTTATCTTTTGTATGCTGGGCCACATCCCTCTACAGTCCTGCATTTCTTTCTAGTAATGTAGTTGTTTGCTGTTGTTATTATACATTGTCCCCTCCAACCAATATTTGCTTATACAGGGTTAAACGGCGTCATCAGTTTGTCGATTCTGGCGTAAAACTGAAATAATATAAAACGTTTGCACACTCCATACCTGGCTGGACACATTTTTTATTTTGCGGTTTTATGCCAGTCTAGATTAGGAATTAATTAGCTCCTTTTTTTTTCTTTGTTTTTTTTTGTCCTATACTGATAGATTAGCTGTGCCAGTCTGAAAACCTGCAAAAAGGCAAATAAAAACAAAACATACCGTATTTTTTGGACTATAAGACGCACCCTGGTTTTAGAGGAGGAAAATAGGAAAATAAAATTTTAAGCAAAAAATGTGGTCGTGACACACTGTTATGGGGCGAGGATCTGCTGCTGACACTATTATGGGGTTAATGTCCCCAAATTCTCTACTAAGGTACCCCATCCTGGTAATGATCCTCCTGCCTTGTGTATATATTTATGTCCCTCATCCTGGTATAGCCCCATCTTGTTATATACTGCATCTTGGTATGTGCTCCCATCCTGCTCATATACGCCATCATCCTGCTCATATACCCCCATCATCCTGCTATGTGCCATCATCCTGTTCATATACCCCCATCATCCTGCTGTATGCCATCATCCTGTTCATATACCCCCATGATCCTGCTCATATACCCCCATCTTCCTGCTATATGCCATCATCCTATTCATATACCCCCATGATCCTGCTCATATACCCCCATCCTGCGGCACACACAAAAAATAAACGTTTACACTCACCTTTCCTCGTTCCACGCAGCGTCGCTCCTCCTCCTGTCTGTGCCGGCAGCGCTGTGTTGAGCCGCCGGCCACGTTCCCTGCAGCACTGCGATGTATTGTCCTCCAGCCGGCGCGGCTGTGAGGACACACGTGCGCACAGTGACGACATCATCGCTGTGAGCCCCGCTAGTTTCCAGTCCACACAGCGCGGCCGGCAGACTGGAGGACATCGCGGTGCTGCAGGGGAACGGTGAGTACATTGATTCACTGCACCCCGCGCTGATGATGATGATGCACGGGGGGCAGTGAATACAGCCGAGCATGATCACTCCAGGCTGTAGTTACCAGGGGTGATCACTGCCGGCTGTTAATTATGCGCGCGTCCCCGCCCATCATCCCGCCCACCTATCAGCCCCGTCTTCAGCGCTGAGAGATGGGCGTGCATATGTAATGAGCGGGCCCACGTGGTCACGGCAGGCGCCGCTACAGCCTGCTTGTGCCCCGATGACCCGCTCCACCGCAGCACCCTCATTCCCCGCAGCCCTACATTCAGACCATTAGACGCACCCCCCCACTTTCCCCCAAAATTTGTGGGGGGGTTTCCGTGTTATGGTCCGAAAAATACGATATACCACACAATTTTCCTGCGAGGGATCATAATCAATAACCTGTACCCTGAGGTTGTGGAAATGGAGAGGAACTGAGTACTAAATAATAGTAGAACTTTTATTAATTGAATAAGGAAAAATAAATCTGTTTTCCGTCCTCTGTTTCTCATCTGTTTCGTGTTTTCCTCCCCAGGTCGCCTGGCCCTGCATGCGATGGGAGCTTTATCATGTCAAGCGAGACTGGGCTAGGTACACGTCTGAGGGCCACATCTGGAATGGGCGACGGAGTGGAAGGGGTCCCTATGTCAGGGGCCCCCCAGCCTGCACCTCCTCAACCCCAACCACAAGTCCCCCTGCTAATCAACCCTGCGCCTCCTGAAACCGCCAGGTCAAACCAACCAAAGCGCCAGACCAACCAGTTACAGTACTTACTAAAAACCGTGCTGAAGACACTATGGAAGCATCAATTTGCTTGGCCTTTTCAGCAGCCTGTGGACGTCATCAAACTAAACCTGCCTGTGAGTACAATCTGTCCATAAGCGCCACCTATATGGTGTGACCACAGTACACTGTATGACATGGCACATTGTATATTTGTACTCTGGATGTTAGGCTGGCACACTATATCCATACTATGGACGTTAGGCTGGCACATTGTATAGCCGTACTCTAGATGTTAGGCTGGCACACGATGTGTTTGTATTCTGGACTTTAGGCTGGCATACTGTGTAGCCGGATGTTGATCTGCACACTGTATAGCCGTACTCTGGATGTTGATCTGCACACTGTATAGCTGTACTCTGGATGTTGATCTGCACACTGTATAGCCGTATTCTGGATGTTAGGCTGGCATACTGTGTTTGTATTCTGGATGTTAGGCTGGCACACTGTATAGGTTTACTTTGGTTGTTAGGCCGGCACACTGTATAGCCGTACTCTGGATGTTAAGCCGGCACACTGTATAGCCGTACTCTGGATGTTAAGCCGGCACACTGTATAGCCGGACTCTGGATGTTAAGCCGGCACACTGTATAGCCGGACTCTGGACTATTGGCTGGCATATAAAAATGATTTTTTTATTTTAAAAAAAGGTTTGCCTATTTTTTCGCTCATACAAAATTTTTTTTTCTCTTCCTCCATCGTCATAGCCACATGCGTAATTTTTTTTTTTTTACGAGACGAGTTGTAGTTTTGGATAATTCCATTCACCCTTACCGTATAATGTAGTGGAAACTGGGGGAAAGAAATTCCAATTGGGGTGAAATAAAAAAAAAAAAAAAATATCGCAAATCTACCGTTGTTTTTTTGGTTTTTGTTTTTACAGTGCGGTAAAAATGACCTGGCAGCATGATTCTCCAGGTCAGTACAATACGGCAATTGCCAAACTTCTATAGATTTTTTTTATTTTATTTATTTATTTTATTTTTTTATTTTTTTTTTTTTTAAGTGTATAAAAAAAAAAAGTTTGCCTTGTCTCCATTTTCTGGGATCGGTAATTTTGTATAAATTTGTCGATGGAGGTGTGGCTTTTATTTTTTTTGTTTTTTTTTTATTTTTTCTCAACAATTTAAATGTAGATACCTTTTTGGTCACGAATACGTTTTTTTATTTTTTCTGTTTTGATCAGACTTTCTTGGACGTGGTGATACCAAATAAGTGTTTTTGGTTTTATTTTCAACTGGGAAATGTCTGTTCAAACTTTTTTTACTTTTTTTTTTTTTTTAAAGTTTTTCTTTTTACATTTTTTGTTTTTTGACACAGTGGCTTGAACCTGTGGCATACAGTATATACTGCAATAAGACTATTGCAGTATATAGTACAAAATACGATCTCCCATGAAGTCAAAGATTGGGGCTCATGGTGGGCGAATATGCCAGACCCCTGGTTGCCATGAAAATTTTATCTGCATTCTGCTATTTCGTTGTCTGGGTCTGATAGTAGCTGAGGCTTGTGTACTGTCAAATTGGTCAATTTCAACGCCCCTGTCAGCTTGAAAATGACATTCAAATGGTTAAACGGCAGCGATCAGCTCTCAGGTCACTGCAGTTGCAGGCGGTTATGGTATGAATTCGGCTCTTGAATATCCTTAATATATATATATTATGCTGAACAGTGTGACATATGGATTTTGGTAACATGGTTGCAGGCCGGTCCTGTAAACACGTATTTGCCAGTGGCTTCTGTGCTGGAGACTGTGGCAGACCTCGGCATATTTTTCAGATGAAATTGCTATATACGCTCTGAAAATCGAAGCTACGATGCATGTGTGCTCATGGCCCATAATCTTGAATAGGCCCAAATTCTTAGTGCCCTTTTGTTTCCCCTTTTGTTTCCCCCTCCCCCCCTTCTCCCCCCCCCTTTCCTTCCTTCCCCCCTTTCCTTCCTCCCCCCCCTTTCCTTCCTTCCCCCCCTTTCCTTCCTTCCCCCCCCTTTCCTTCCTTCCCCCCCTTTCCTTCCTTCCCCCCCTTTCCTTCCTCCCCCCCTTTCCTTCCTCCCCCCTTTCCTTCCTCCCCCCCTTTCCTTCCTCCCCCCCTTTCCTTCCTCCCCCCCTTTCCTTCCTCCCCCCCCTTTCCTTCCTCCCCCCCCCTTTCCTTCCTCCCCCCCTTTCATTCCTCCCCCCCTTTCCTTCCTTCCCCCCCTTTCCTTCCTCCCCCCCCCTTTCCTTCCTTCCCCCCTTTCCTCCCTTCCCCCCCTTTCCTTCCTTCCTCCGCCCCTTTCCTTCCCCCCCCCCCTTTCCTTCCTCCTCCCCCCCTTTCCTTCCTCCCCCCCTTTCCTTCCTTCCCCCCCCTTTCCTTCCCCCCCCCCCCTTCCTTCCTCCCCCCCTTTCCTTCCTCCCCCCCCCTTTCCTTCCTCCCCCCCTTTCCTTCCTCCCCCCCCCTTTCCTTCCTCCCCCCCCCCCCCCCCTTTTCTTCCTCTCTCCCCCCCCTTTTCTTCCTCTCTCCCCCCCCCTTTTCTTCCTCTCTCCCCCCCCTTTTCTTCCTCTCTCCCCCCCTTTTCTTCCTCTCTCCCCCCCCCTTTTCTTCCTCTCTCCCCCCCCTTTTCTTCCTCTCCCCCCCTTTTCTTCCTCTCCCCCCCTTTTCTTCCTCCCCCCCCCTTTTCTTCCTCTCCCCCCCCCTTTTCTTCCTCTCCCCCCCTTTTCTTCCTCTCCCCCCCCCCTTTTCTTCCTCTCTCCCCCCCCCCTTTTCTTCCTCTTTCCCCCCCCTTTTCTTCCTCTCTCCCCCCCTTTTCTTCTCTCCCCCCCTTTTCTTCCTCTCCCCCCCTTTTCTTCCTCTCCTCCCCTTTTCTTCCTCTCTCCTCCCCTTTTCTTCCTCTCTCCTCCCCTTTTCTTCCTCTCTCCTCCCCTTTTCTTCCTCTCTCCCCCCCTTTTCTTCCTCTCTCCCCCCCCTTTTCTTCCTCTCTCCTCCCCTTTTCTTCCTCTCTCCTCCCCTTTTCTTCCTCTCTCCTCCCCTTTTCTTCCTCTCTCCCCCCCTTTTCTTCCTCTCTCCCCCCCTTTTCTTCCTCTCCCCCCCCCCCCTTTTCTTCCTCTCCCCCCCCCCTTTTCTTCCTCTCCCCCCCCTTTTCTTCTCTCTCACCCCCTTTTCTTCCTCTCTCACCCCCTTTTCTTCCTCTCTCACCCCCTTTTCTTCCTCTCTCACCCCCTTTCTTCTTCCTCTCACCCCCTTTTCTTCCTCTCTCACCCCCTTTTCTTCCTCTCTCACCCCCCTTTTCTTCCTCTCTCACCCCCCTTTTCTTCCTCTCTCACCCCCCCTTTTCTTCCTCTCTCACCCCCCTTTTCTTCCTCTCTCACCCCCTTTTCTTCCTCTCTCACCCCCTTTTCTTCCTCTCTCACCCCCCCTTTTCTTCCTCTCTCACCCCCCTTTTCTTCCTCTCTCACCCCCCTTTTCTTCCTCTCTCACCCCCCCTTTTCTTCCTCTCTCACCCCCCTTTTCTTCCTCTCTCACCCCCCCTTTTCTTCCTCTCTCACCCCCCTTTTCTTCCTCTCTCACCCCCCTTTTCTTCCTCTCTCACCCCCCTTTTCTTCTGAAAGTAGCTGAGGCTTGTGTACTGTCAAATTGGTCAATTTAAACGCCCCTGTCAGTTTGAAAATGACATTCAAATGGTTAAACGGCAGCGATCAGCTCTCAGGTCACTGCAGTTGCAGGCTGTGTAACACCACCAGCATTTGGCGGTTATGGTATGAATTCGGCTCTTGAACATCCTTAATATATATATTATGCTGAACAGTGTGACATATGGATTTTGGTAACATGGTTGCAGGTCGGTCCTGTAAACACGTATTTCCCAGTGGCTTCTGTGCTGGAGACTGTGGCAGACCTCGGCATATTTTTCAGATGAAATTGCTATATACGCTCTGAAAATCGAAGCTACAATGCATGTGTGCTCATGGCCCATAATCTTGAATGTGCCCAAATTCTTAGTGCCCTTTCCTTCCCCCCCCCCCCCTTTCCTCCCCCCCCCTTTCCTCCCCCCCCCTTTCCTCCCCCCCTTTCCTCCCCCCCCTTTCCTCCCCCCCCCTTTCCTCCCCCCCCCCTTTCCTCCCCCCCCCTTTCCTCCCCCCCCCCTTTCCTCCCCCCCTTCCCCCCCCCTTCCCCCCCCCCCTTCCTCCCCCCCCTTTCCTCCCCCTTTCCTCCCCCCCCTTTCCTCCCCCCCTTTCCTCCCCCCCCTTTCCTCCCCCCCTTTCCTCCCCCCCCTTTCCTCCCCCCCCCTTTCTCCTCCCCCCCCTTTCCTCCCCCCCCTTTCCTCCCCCCCTTTCCTCCCCCCCTTTCCTCCCCCCCCTTTCCTCCCCCCCCTTTCCTCCCCCCCTTTCCTCCCCCCCCCTTTCCTCCCCCCCCTTTCCTCCCCCCCCTTTCCTCCCCCCCCCTTTCCCCCCCCCCCTTTCCTCCCCCCCCTTTCCTCCCCCCCCCCTTTCCTCCCCCCCCCCTTTCCTCCCCCCCCCTTTTCCTCCCCCCCCTTTCCTCCCCCCCCTTTCCTCCCCCCCCTTTCCTCCCCCCCCCTTTCCTCCCCCCCCTTTCCCCCCCCTTTCCTCCCCCCCCTTTCCTCCCCCCCCTTTCCTCCCCCCCCTTTCCTCCCCCCCTTTCCCCCCCCTTTCCCCCCCCTTTCCCCCCCCCTTTCCCCCCCCTTTCCCCCCCTTCCCCCCCCCCCCTTTCCCCCCCTTAACCCCCCCCCCCCCCCCCCCTTCCTCCCCCCCTTCCTCCCCCCTTTCCTCCCCCCCCCTTTCCTCCCCCCCCTTTCCTCCCCCCCCCCTTTCCTCCCCCCCTTTCCTCCCCCCCTTTCCTCCCCCCCCCCTTTCCTCCCCCCCCCCTTTCCTCCCCCCCCCTTTCCTCCCCCCCCCCCTTTCCTCCTCCCCCCTTTCCTCCCTCCCCCTTCCTCCCCCCTTTCCTCCCCCCCCTTTCCCCCCCCCCCCTTTCCTCCCCCCCCTTTCCTCCCCCCCTTTCCTCCCCCCCTTTCCTCCCCCCCCCCTTTTCCCCCCCCCCCCCTTTCCTCCTCCCCCCCTTTCCTCCCTCCCCCCTTTCCTCCCCCCCCCCTTTCCCTCCCCCCCCCCCTTTCCTCCCCCCCCCCTTTCCCCCCCCCCCCTTTCCCCCCCCCCCTTTCCTCCCC
This sequence comes from Anomaloglossus baeobatrachus, assembly GCF_048569485.1. NCBI lineage: Eukaryota > Metazoa > Chordata > Amphibia > Anura > Aromobatidae > Anomaloglossus > Anomaloglossus baeobatrachus. The sequence continues at coordinate 628,668,698 of NC_134356.1, read as the reverse complement.
CCCCCTTCCCCCCCCTTTCTTCTTCCTCCCCCTTTCTTCCCCCCCCCTTTCCTCCCCCCCTTCCCCCCCCCCCCCTTTCCTCCCCCCCTTTCCTCGCCTTCCCCCCCTTTCCTCTCCTTCCCCCCCCTTTCCTTCCCCCCCCTTTCCTTCCCCCCCCTTTCCTTCCCCCCCCTTTCCTTCCCCCCCCTTTCCTTCCCCCCCCTTTCCTTCCCCCCCCCTTTCCTTCCCCTCTGTGCGTGCGGGGCGGGCGGCTGTGCAGTAAGTTACCAGTTGTCCGCGATCCCACTTTCAAATGATGGCGCCGGTGGAGCTCTTGGATGAGAGCTCCATCTGCGCATGCGTTGCTCCGGGCGCCATTACTTGAAACGGGCCAGCGGACACACTGGGAAAACACCGCATCCGTCTGCTCCACCACTGAGCAGCTCCCCGCCACTTGCCACCACTAAGCAGTCGCCGCCGCTGCCACCCACTGAACCGGGACCGCGCGGACACTCACTGCACCGGCCTGCTTCATGGCTCACCCGCTGCTGCCTGCCGCCACCACGGCGCCTGCCTGCCGCCACCACGGACGCCACGGCGCCTGCCGCCACCACGGACGCCACGGCGCCTGCCGCCACCACGGACCCCGCTGCCACTGACCCGCCGCGCCTGCCAGCACAACCTGTGCCTCCTGTGACCCCGCTTCACCACCACTGCTGCCCCCCTCCGGTAAGAGAACACCGGAGTATAAGACAAACCCCATTTTCCCTTTTTTTTAACCTTTTTTTATGTCTAAATTTGGGGTGCGTCTTATAATCCGGTGCGTCTTATAAAGCGAAAAATACGGTATATGTATGCTTGCATATGTAAATATATGCATATGCCCTTGTGTGTGTATATGTGCACATATATATTGTATTATGACCAGTATCATAGAATATACATTTAAATCCAGTCCAGAAATTTAAAGAAATTGATTATTTACTTGTATTATATAAAAACAAATAAAAAAAAAATTAATGAAAGCAATACTTTTAACATGTATGTCTGGTGCTCAAGTAATTTAAACACTTGTGTTGTCAATCAGTGATTGTATATAAACCTTGTAGTGCCGCCCTTCCCAGCATCATGTATAAGGCTGCCTTCCCACATCCGGTTTTTGCTGAGCGGCACAATATGGCGCTTTGCAGAAAAAACGCGATTTGTTTTGTTTGTTTTTGCCGATTGTTGCGGTTTTTTTTCGGCATAGACTTGCATTAGTGCCGTATTGTGCCGCATGGTCTTGCGTTGCGTCCCTTTTTTTGCCGGATGCTGCATATTTAGCCCATGCTGTGGCCAGATGGAAAGTTGCCTGGCACGTTTTTTTTGTGCCGTGAAAAAAAACGCATCGCGCCGGATCCGGCGCGATTTACAATGCAAGCCTATGGACACTGGATGCGGCGTCCTGCGGCAAAAAACCGCATCCGTCCTCCGGATGCGGTTTTTTGCACTGCGCATGCTCAGTATCAAGCCGCATCCGTCAAAAAACGGACGGGCCGCATGGAAAAAACTTATGCAACGGATCCGTTTTTTTTTTCGCCGCATCCATTGCATAGGTTTTTGAGCCGCACTGCAAAAACCGGATGTGTAAAAGCAGCCTATGGGTGATTGTTTCACCTGAAACGCGTAGTGCTGTGCTGTCATGTCATCCGTTGTCTGCATGCTAAAATAAAGACCATGGCTTTCCTCGCCTGAAGAGCTGGATGTTCCTTCTTTCTTCTATTTGCAATGTCGGGCTGTGGCAGTGTCTGTCCGTGCTCCAGGGGGAGGCCAGGAGTGAGCGTGTACACAGTGAGCTGATATACATAAATTGCATGAAAACAATGCCAAAATCCTGACAAATTCTGCCCGTGTGAACATTGCTCTTATGGGAGCTGCAGAGACTATGGAATAGTGGTGACTATTAGGCTATGTGCCCACGCTAGAATGTCCCTGCGGATTTTTTTGCCTGAAAATCCGCGACTTTCGCGGCAAATCCGCACCCGCGGATTTGCCGCGGATTTTGATGCGGATTTTTTTTTTTTCCCATTCAAAGCCAAAAATCCGCACCAAATCTGCACCAAACAATTGACATGCTGCAGATTTTTCCGCATCAAAATCCGCGGCAAATCCGCCGCGGAAAAATCCGCAGCATGGGCACAGCATTTCCAAAATGCCATTGAAATGGCTTGGAAGTGCTGCTGCTGCAGATTTTCGGTAAATCCGCGGCAAAAATCCGCGGTAAATCCGCGGTAAATCCTGTAGCGTGGGCACATAGCCTTACAATTTCTGAAACATTGAGGCTGCTTTCCACACATCCGTTTTTTTGCAGTGCGGCACAATCCGGCTCAAACACCTATGCAATGGATGCGGCGAAAAAAAACGGATCCGTTGCATAAGTTTTTCCATGCGGCCCGTCCGTTTTTTGACGAATGCGGCTTGATACTGAGCATGCGCAGTGCAAAAAAAACCCGCATCCGGCGGCCGGATACGGTTTTTGCCGCAGGACCCGGCATCCATAGGCTTGCATTGTAAATCTCGCCGGATTCGGCGCAATGCGTTTTTTTCGACGCACAAACAAAAATCGTGCCAGGCAACGTTCCATCCGGCCGCCGCATGGGCTAAATATGCTGCATCCGGCAAAAAACGAACGCCACGCAATACCATGCGGCACAATACGG